>NC_136261.1:308236510-308669010 GCF_964187855.1 Myxine glutinosa
ACAACAAGACACAACACATCTACAAGTACAAGATCGGGCCTAAAGTGCTCCAGCCCACTCTTTTCTGCATGGTATAATGTTATGATTGA
The DNA here is from genome assembly GCF_964187855.1 of Myxine glutinosa. Taxonomy (NCBI): domain Eukaryota; kingdom Metazoa; phylum Chordata; class Myxini; order Myxiniformes; family Myxinidae; genus Myxine; species Myxine glutinosa. Next base: position 308,236,600 of record NC_136261.1, read on the forward strand.
TAAATATATAATATACACTTGTTGTATAGTCCTAAATCAATCAACATCTATTCACAAACTTTATTCCCATTTTTTGTTCTTTACCGGACGAGCAAGGCTCAGGAAAGAGCATTGATCCAAGGCTCATAGTGAAGTTTGTACCGTACATTAATCAGAAGCAGGATAAAGACATTACTAGATATAAATGCACTTTGATTTGAATTACAATGACATTTTGTAGACAATGGAAAAAAACAGGAATCTATCTATATAAATAAAACACAGTTTGTGTGTGTGTGTGTGTGTGTGTGTGTGTGTGTGTGTATGTTACCGATAGACTCCTAAACGGAGAGGCTCACGTGCTTGATATTTGGCATAGACATGGCCATTGAGCCTGGGAAGGACATGGCCTACCTAAAAATATTTGACGAGATCCATATTTTTTATTTATATTTACCTCAGCGCATTTCAGCGAGGAACATTATACACGGAATCTCAGCCGGTGCCAGAGCAGCTCGCTGATTCGCTCAGAGCGATCACGTGATGTTCCATCCTCACCGCCAGACCATTGAACTGAAAATATATAGAATGACCATTGCCATTCACAACACATCGGTGGAGATGCAGCTACCGGGCGCCATCTTGGTTGCCACTCAATGCTGGGCGATGGTGATTTCCGTCACGCGTTTGCACGTAATTCAGAGCAAAAAGCGATTGCGTTTTTTCACCTTTTGTGCGATCGTGTTTTGTGTCGATTTTTGTCGATTTTGTGCGTTATGAATTAAACGTCTTTGAAACAGCTGTGAAACGTCTTTCCACAACCCTTCCTTAACCGATTGGAGCAGTTTATTGCCGCACAAAATGGCATTTTAACAGTCGTCTCGCTTTTAAAATCTGGGACACGTTCAAAACAAACGAGATCCGCGAAGCAAGATGGTCGAGTCGTGCTAACCAAGATGGCGACACGGCGGCTACACTTTTCACGGAGTATGAGCGTTCTATATATTTTCAATTCAGTGCGCCAGTCTCGCTCACGTACTTGATTTGTGGCATAGACATGGCCATTGGGCCTTCACGGTGTAATTTGTGCGAGGCTTTTGTCCGAGTGAGCTTGAGTCGAGAGGGCGAATGTACGGGTTGGGAATGTAGGGGTCTCCCTTCCCCCGCCCTGCAACGCCGTTACTGGAGGGCATCACAGGATCGGTGAGTCTCCAAAATCTGCTTCATGCTGTTGTTGCGAAGATGCAGGACGATGTCGTGATTGTTGTGCTGCTCTCCTCCCATGAGAACTGCAACGTCATTGTTGACTGGCCCTCCCTTCCTCCCCTCCCCCTCTCCCTCCCCTTCCCTCCCCTCCCCCTCCCCCTCCATCCTCCCCTTCCCCTCCCCCTCCCCCCTAGCCTTCCCCCTCCCCTTCCCTCCTCCCCTTCCCTTCCCCTCCCCCTCCACCTCCCTTTCCCCTCCCCTCCCCCTCCACCTCCCTTTCCCCCTCCCCCTCCCCCTACTCTTCCCCCCTCCCCTTCCCCTCCCTTCCCCCTCCACCCTACCCCTCCCTTCCCCCCCCTCCCCTTACCCCTCCCCATCCCTTCCCCTCCCCTCCCCTCCCCTCCCCATCCCCTCACCTCACATCCCCCTCACATCCCCCTCCCCTCCCCCTCCATTTCCCCCCTACCCCTTCCCCCTCCCCCTCCATCCTCCCCTTCCCCTCCCCCTCCCCCTACCCTTCCCCCCTTCCCTCCCCTTCCCTCCTCCCCCTCCCCCTCCCCCCTACCCTTCCCCCCCTTCCCTCCTCCCCTCCCCTTCCCTCCTCCCCCTTCCCCTCCCCCTCCCCTCCCCCTCCACCTCCCTTTCCCCTCCCCTCCCCCTCCACCTCCCTTTCCTCCTCCCCCTTCCCCTCCCCTACCCTTCCCCCCTCCCCTTCCCCCTCCACCCTACCCCCTCCCTTTCCCCCCTCCCCCTCCCCTTACCCCTCCCCATCCCTTCCCCTTCCCCCCTCCCCCTCCCCTCCCCCTCCCTTCCCCCTCCCCTCCCCCTCCCCTCCCCTCCCCCTCCCCTCCCCTCCCCTCCCCCGGCCCTTGCCCACCTTTCTATCCAGCAAAGAGTGTCATGCAGACATGTGCAGAGAGAACAAAGTCCAGGCCTTTCTGTCTGGCCCTGGTGAGGGTGGTGGCTGTTTGAGGGTGTTTTCCGGGCTACCGGTTGGTGGAGTTTGTCACCCTGTCCCCACAAGCCCTCTCGAAGGGACTTTTACCATGACACTCTTTGGCGAAGGAACTTTTATTGTGATGCTCTTTGTCCCCTATGGGACATAAGGCTGCCTCATCTCGTGGACTCCAGCACGACAGGTAAATTTGAGCACGCACTTGGCTGGTGTGCTTTTGAGCCTACATGCACTGCCTGGCAAGTTATATTATTCCCTTTTGAGTGGAGTGCCTCGCTTCCCGTCTCCAACGCATAACGACAAACTAACCCATATAAGGGTAAGGGACTAAGATAATGTTCTGCTATGAAATAATTATTCTAAGGGACCTGTATGGTGGTTGTCATTATTTCTTAGCGGTCTCCCAAAGCCGCAACAATACATTTTTACATGGAAGGGGGGATCCATAGCTAGACTGTGGTAAGTGTATTATGGTCTATGTGTTTTGAGTAGTTTAGATTGCCAAGTAACAGGGACAGCATCAGAGTAAGTCGCTTGTTACACATGACCCTGAGGGGGCAGCATATGTAATTTAGGCAGGGTAGAAAGAATAATTTTGTTTGTGTAAACACCTCTTGTTTGTGTAAACACCTCTTGTTTGTGGGGAGGGTTAGATGAGGACTTTTCAAGACAGAGGCACACACAGGAACATCACTGTCTCTGGAGATGGACTTGCAGCCTTGAAATTGTCCATGCTTGGCTACAATCTTGTGTCTGACCATACGCAATGTTATCAGGAAGTTTAAGGCCCATGGCACTGTAGCCAACCTCCTTGGACGTGGCCGCAAGAGAAAACTGGATCGAAGATTGCAGCGAAGGATTGTTTGAATGGTGGAGAAAGCACCTCAATCAACTGCCAAACAGATTCAAGCTACCTTCGGACACAAGGTACGACAGATTCAACTTGCATCATCCATCGCAAACTCAATACAACAACAACAACATGCATTTTAAGGCCATTTTCCCTGCTAGAGTGGGGGTTAGCCTTGCGGACAATCTTCTTCTTGCGGACCATGACAATCTTCTTCATTTTGCCCTATTTTCTGCATCTCCTCTTGTTAACCTCCTTGCCCACATTTCTTCTTCCACCATCTTCAGCCAAGTCTTTCTTGGTTTTCCCCGTCCTCTACTTCCTTCTACATTCATTTCCATCACTCTTCTCAACCAGTCACTTTCATCCTTCCTCAACACATGACCAAACCATCTCAACCTGTTTCTCTTCACAGTATCAATCACAGGCTCTATTCCCATCATTTGTCTTCCTCTCTCTCAACAATACTCCGCACATCCACCGAACCATTCGCATTTCCACCCTTTCCAGCCTTCGTTGCTGCTCTACGTTCATTACCCATGTCTCGATCCCATAAATCATAACACTTCTCACACATGCAGCATACACCTTTCCCTTCAGCTTCAATGGCACTCCCCTCCTCTCCTCATCAGCACCCCACTCAGTTCCCGAAACTTCTTCCATGCACATCTCACTCCAGCAACCGTTGCAGAGTCTGATCCACCTTCTCCATTCAGCATGTCTCCGAGGTAGCAAAATGTTTTCACACCTTCCAGCTTCACGCCGTCTCCAAGATCCAACTCAACATTTCCTCCATCTGCAGCTCCCTCTGTGCACACCTTACATTTGAATGTAGCTGCCACACTGGTTAATGACCCTCTCAGACCACTACATTTTTGATGAACCCACTCAGCGCACATTGTACATTGAATGGAGTTCACTCCGACACCCTTCCTGCACACAGCACACGGCCACGTCCCAGTTCTTTCCACCTCACCACATGCTTTACCACTTGCCATTACCTTCGTCTTTCCGATATTCACCTTCAGACCTTTTGTCTCCATACATTCCTTCCACTTGTTCATCTTTTCCTTCAGTCCACCCATACTTTCCGCAATCAACACCAGATCATCTGCATACAACAACTCCCACGGTAAACCCTCCTTTACGTTCTGAGCCAGCACCTCCATCACAGCTACAAATAGTAGTGGACTTAGTACCGACCCCTGATGCACTCCCACCTTCACATCAAACTCACCACCGTTCCCGTCCTTCGTCCTTACAGCTGTGTGCGCTCTTTTGTACATTGCCATCACTACTCTGATCAACCATTCCTCCAAACTTAACTTCCTCAATGCCCATGTCACTACTTCGCATGGAACCCTATCAAATGCTTTCTCCAGATCAACAAACCCAAGAAACAACTTCTTCCTCTTCTCCATGTACTTCTCCTGCAACTGCCTTACAATAAAAAGCGCGTCTGTCGTTCCTCGTCCTGGCATAAATCCAAACTGCATTTCGTCAATTTTCACTTTCTTCCTTATCCTCCTCTCCAACACCCTTTCCAATACCTTCATTCCATGCTCCAATAACTTTATCGCTCGATACGAGCCACATTCCAGAGGGTCACCTTTCCCTTTGTATAGAGGGACGAGGGTACTCAGTTCCCAATCCACTGGAATGCGGCCTTCTTTCACCACCAGATTACAGATCTCTGTCATTCTCTTCACACCCAACTTCCTGCTTCCTTCAACATATCTCCCACAACTCTCGTCGGCCCTCCCGCTTTTCTACTCTTCATTGCTTTTATCGCTTCCTCAACTTCCTTCTCAGTTATCTTCTCTGCCGGTCCTAAAACTGGGTTACTCTCGATGTTGCCATCCCATTCATTCTCTGCATTCAACAGCATTTCCATATATCTCTTCCATCTTCCTTTAATTTCATCTGGGTCGACAACGATTTGTCCCACTTCATCCTTCAAGCAACTCACCTCCATCACATCACACCTCTCTTTCGCTATCTGCTTTGCAATCCTGAATACCGCTCTCTGACCCTCTTCCGAATCCAAGCGTTCTCTGAACATTTTCCTACATGCCTCCTGCGCCTTTGCTACCTCTTTCTTTGCAGCCTTCTTGGCTGCCTTATAACTTTCATGCTCTGCTTTGTCTGCCTTCATACCCTTTGCCTTCTGCCACTCCTTGCACTTCTTTCTCTTCTCGTCAATCCTCTTTCCAACTTCATCATCCCACCACCATGTTTCCGAGTGCCTCAGTGGTCCTTTTGTCCATCCACATACCTCACCAACGGCTCCCAACAGACTATCTTTCAGTGACATCCAACCACTTTCAAGCTTAACCACATCATCCTCTACCCACCTCAGCCTCTCTTTTAATGCCTCCCTCACTGTCACCTCTTTCAACCTCCACACCTTCATTCTCGGTTCGTACTTCACCCGCCGAGCTCTCCTCGCACCTTTCACTGAAAACTCAATGAAAGGGGGTTATATGATAGGAAACCCAGGAGGACCCCACTGCTGAGAGAGAGACATAAGATGGACTAACCTCCTCAGATAATGCTCTGGTATTCTTTCCTTTCTCCATGCTCATTGCGGTACACACAATGACACAAAACAGCAGAATGACTCATTTTCTCTATTCAATCTGGTTGAATGAGTGATTTTTATATTGCAGGCACATGCAACTCACCTACAGGTGAGTTAAATTCTAAAGTAAACGAGAATTACCTGCTTGAAATCTAATTATTTCTAACAACTTCTAAAAGGTACAAATAATATTGTCCAGGCCATTTTACGATTTATGTGTGGAATAAGCTAAGATTACGTAATTTTTCAGCTTTTTTTGTTTTATTCCACTGCAAACCAAAGAAGTTGTTTGTGGACACCAAAATGGACACCAAAATACCAAAATGGGACACCAAAATACCAAAATGGGACACCAAAATATTTTTTTATTTCAACAATTTTCTGGGAGAAATGGTGCATTATTTGAATAAAAATAATGCTATTTTAAGAATGTTGTTATATTAATTAGGGTCAATAATGCCTGAAGAGATTAGAAAGCAACATCAACATCTATAAAGGAATAAAATATGGCTGTATATGTGTATGAACATCAGTACATATTTTAGTAGTTGCCGAAGACGACAAGAAGAGGCCATTTCATTGGGTACAAAGCTTGTTTATTGTACAGAAATCTCCAGCAACTGCTCGCGAACGGAAGTCGTAACGGCTTATATAAAACCAAGAACCCTCTTCGGAGGGCGTGGCTCCAACAGCCGCGCGTGCGTTACGACCACACAACCAAAAGCCCATGTGCGTGGGTTAGACCAAACCTATCGTATTGGTAACCGTCACATGCGGATAAGTTAACCGCGACATGTGAATAAGGTAACCGCGACATGTGAATAAGGTAACCACTACATGCGCCCCCCCCCAGAAGGCACGCCACGGGCGTGTACGTAGTTCGCGGGTGGAACAGCGCCGGGCCGTAGGTGGAACAGAGCCGGGCCGCGGGTGGAACAGAGCCGGGCCGTGGGTGGAACAGAGCCGGGCCGCGGGTGGAACAGAGCCGGGCCGCGGGTGGAACAGAGCCGGGCCGCGGGTGGAACAGAGCCGGGTCGCGGGTGGAACAGAGCCGGGCCGTGGGTGCTGAGCAGCGGTAGCAGTTGTAGTTGCAGCAGTAGGAATTGCGGGAGTGGCGAGCAGCAGTGCGCACGAAGACAACGAGGCTCCAGTGCGCGCGAAGGTAACGAAGCAGCCATGCGTGCGCAAGAGATGAGCAGTGGTAGTAGTTGTCGTTGCAGCAGCAGGAGTTGCGGGAGTGGTGGGCGTGGCGTGGTGGCACCCACGAGGTGTGCATCGGCATCAGCCTCGGGATCCACCAGGTGTGCAGCAGCATCAGCCTCGGGATCCGCCATAGGAGCAGTAGTAGGAGTTGCGGGAGTGGCGAGCAGCAGTACTCGGCCTGTGTGTGCGGAGGCGACGAGCAGGAGTACTCGGCCTGTGTGCGCGAAGGCGACGAGCAGCAGTACTCGGCCTGTGTGCGCGGAGGCGGCGAGCAGCAGTACTCAGCCTGTGTGTCTGGAGGCGACGAGCAGCAGTACTCGGCCTGTGTGCGCGAAGGCGACGAGCAGCAGTACTCGGCCTGTGCGCGCGGAGGCGACGAGCAGCAGTGATCGGCCTATGTGCGCGAAGGCGACGAAGTAGCCGTGCCGCCAACGCCCCGTAACGGCGTTCCTTCGGAGGGTCCCGGAGCTGGTTCGCCCCTCTAGTCGTAGAGGAGGAACCGAGCGCGATGCGCGAACCACATGGCCGCTCGTCGTTGCTAAAACTCCGGCAGTTCGAGTTTAGGTCTTGTGGAAGAAATTGCGGTCACAATACTGCCGTGTTCATTTGGCCCCCGAATACGTTCGGGGGCACCAAGGTCACCAGTTTAGTAGTTGCCGAAGACGAGAAGAAGAGGCCATTTCGTTGGGTACAAAGCTTGTTTATTGTACAGAAATCTCCAGCAACTGCTCGCGAACGGAAGTCGTAATGGCTTATATAAAACCAAGAACCCTCTTCGGAGGGCGTGTCTCCAACAGCCGCACGTGCGTCACGACCACACAACCAAAAGCCCGTGTGCGTGGGTTAGACCAAACCTATCGTATTGGTAACCGTCACATGCGGATAAGTTAACCGCGACATGTGAATAAGGTAACCACTACAATATAGTCATATGCATATACAGTATATATATTGTCGCGATCCCGCCTGGTAAATGTTCCCAGCACGGAACACGGACGTGAATGTCCGGGCTTCAAGTAATCCACGGAGTGGACAAAAGAGACGTAATCAACACAATTGTGTTTTAATCGGCCTTCTAGGGGTAAGGCACGATGCTTTATTGGCTCGATCACAAAAACCATGAAAGGTAACAAATGGAATAGGCTGCACAGGCCTGCAGGAACGGTCGGCCACAGACGCTCCCACAAGACGCAGGTAAGATCCTCGCGGCTCCAATCGACGAGCTCCGGGACTCGAAGGATACCAGGATGGAATACCACACAAGGCCGCCAGGAACGGTCGGCCAGGAGCTCCAACACGAAGCAGGCAATATAGGACTCCCAGTTCCAATCTACGATCTCCGGGAATCACTCGTTCTCTTCCGGAATCACTCACTCGTACAAATCCATAACTATAAACGATCAGCACAACTCGCTGTCGTGAGGCGTAACGAAAGTTCCCTCGCCTCGAGGCCTCGAACCTCCGAGCTGCGTCCGTATCATCAGATGGCGGCCGCGCTCCCTGACCCTCCACCAATCACGTCCCGACTCGCCTCCCAATCGCGTGAGGCTCCAAGGAGGTTACGTCAGTGGTGGGCGGGGCACTCATTTGGGTGAGAACAAAGGTGGTTTCACCGGGGGTTTCTCACAGTCCTCCCCCCCTAAGTAAAAACCCCGTCGAATAGACGGCGTTTTTAAAACCAGTATTTGTAGTAGGTGCAAATCACATGGCAAGATGATGGCGGGAATTGCTAACAGGCAATTAACGCAATTAACAATTACTAACACTAACAACAATAACGAAACAACGCAACAATACAACGCAACGCAATGGCGCAACACAATAACGCCACAATAACGCACTTATTAACGCAACAGGCAATTAACAGGCGTTAACAGGGTAAACAATGAACCAGTTTTTTTTTTTTTTCACACACAATATTAAACACCATACACCCCATTAACATCTACCCCACAAGAGTTACACTTCACCCAAAGCACAATAGAGAAACAAGGGAGCCAAACTCAAGGTGGGGAAACATTTACAGGAGGGAAACGGACCGAGACCTAGAGCGGCGGGTTCTCCTCCGGTGTCGAGAACGACAGTCATATGCGTAATGACCCCTTTCACCGCACTGGTAACATCGATCTTTCGGGTCGAACGGCCTGCGGACCAAAGGGCGTCTGAAACGAGGCCGCCGCGACATGCCATTCGACATCTCGACGCACACCCGCGATCCGCAAATTAACCTTCCATCAAGGGCTCTGACCGAATCTTCAGCATCTCGTGGATCTTCAAACTCAACAACTGCGAATCCAGGTGGGTTCCGAGCAACCCATACGTTGCGGAGTGGTCCGTAATGCCCGAAGACCCTCCCTAGCTCGGCTCTCGCTGCTCCATTGCCCAGGTTTCCCACATATACCTTAGCATTAGCGTTCCTGCTGAATCGCGACATGGCGGGAGCGGTCCCTGAGGAGCACGGCACCTGAGGTTGGCTTGACGGGAGGCTCGGGTGGACTTCAGCTGACGCAACGTCACCGTCGGAAACTGGAGTCGAGGCGCTAGGCTCCTCGGGCCAGAGTGAAGATATGTCTGACTCCGCCACTCTCTCCGCCTGTTTACTCTGGGCTCTAGGGACCCCCCCACAGGTCAGAGTCAATGACTCCTCCCTGGCTATGGCATCATTGCCAATCAGCAAGGAGACCCCGGGTATAGGGTAGTAGGGTACTACCACACAGGTCACTGGACCCTTAAAAATGTCACTCCGGACCTCGAGGAGGGCAAGGGGGTACCGGCCAAGAACCCGGTCAATGCCCCGAAGGAGGGTATACTCGCCGGTATAACGCATCTGAGAGGCCGGAACTACCCCCACCCGGAGAACACACCGTGTCGCCCCAGTATCCCGAAGGTATTTGGTCTCAAACTTCAGCATCGAATCGGGGCCACCCACTAAGGCTGTCCCTGAATACTCCTGATGCAGTGGATGAATGGAATTAGCCCCGGTGGCAGTGACCTCGGTCACCGATGCCACCGTCGTGTGCGAGGGCCCGGCGGATGAGTTCCACTGATCTCCCTCCGACTTAACAGGAGGGTTGCCTCGGTAGGCCGGACTGGCGGGATTAGAGAAACAGCGGTTTTCACCGTGCCCCACGCGTTTGCAGAAATCGCACCAGGGCCCTGCCCTGGTCTGCGGCTCGCGAGCGCCCCCAGTGGAGGTCATCGGAGAACCCTTCCCCTCGATCCAGCCGCCGGGCAGACGGGGGGCGGTCTTGATCGCAGACTCCTCCGTCTTACGAAGCGACTGCGTGACTTGCAGCATTTTGCACGCCAAAACATGTTTATCAATAAGGTTGACGCAGTCTGCCAAGGAAACAGTGTCTTTGTCGACAAGAAACAATGCTAAGTCAGGCGGAAGCTGTTGATCGATACGGTAACGCACCAGGAGTTCCGCAACCGCTTGAGGTAACTCCACCTTGCTCCCCTTGAACCATCTCTGCAGCTGTTCCAACAAGGCCCGCGAATGTTCCTCATAGGTTTGACTGGACTCACGAGTCCAGCTGAAAAAATTTCTCCTATAAATACATGCGGACACCGCATAGGCATTCAAAATCTCGGCCTTCAATGCCCTGTATTTGTTTGCGTCCTCGGTTGCCATCCTCGCATATACCTCCCTCGCCTTCTCAGATAGATGGCTCACAAGATGGCCGACCCACAAGCTCTCATCAATGCCACCGGCAGCCAACAACTTCTCCGCCATCTCCAGATACGCTTCTGGCTTCGTGTCTCCCGTCCAGTCCGGCAAACGAACATGAACAGTTTCCGGGACTCTTGCAGCAGACCCCTCTGCCCGCAGTCGTTCAGTCAACATTCGCAACTCATGCTCTCTGACGCGTTCAGCTTCTGCTGCCGCATGCTCTCTCGCTGCTGCCGCACGCTCTCCCTCTGCTGCTGCCGCACGCTCTCTCTCTCTCTCACGCTCTCTCTCTGCTGCCGCATGCTCTCTCTCTGCTGCCGCATGCTCTCTCTCTGCTGCCGCAGCACGCTCTGCCTCTGCCCTGTCATTCTCCCTGTTATACATGTCAAGTTGTTGAACCGGAGTCAGCCCGGTCCAGAAGGGCGAACGCATGCATTTAGTCATGATGGAATCGCTTCCTAACATCTCGGGTTGAGTGACCGGGTCAAGGCTGCTTGCGTCGCTCACCTCGCCACCCACGTGACTGTCAACATGATCAGGTTGAACTCTCACTACCCTGGTCGACATAGCTTGGCTACGAGTTATCATACGACCAGGCACAAAACACAACCTCAACACAACGCTCAAACACAACGCTCTGTTGGGGAAATACGACACAACTACGCAATATCACCCGCACATCAAATTGCCAATGAGAAAAATACCACGTACAAATACTCACGTTTTTTTTTTTTTTTTTTTTTTCGGTTGTTTGGAGGGATCCGAGGCTATTCGCTTATTCTTTGTCGGTTGTTTGGAGGGATCCGAGGCTATTCACTTCTCTGCCCAAGACAGCGTCCTACGGCGAGAAAGTTCCTCCCAGACGGCGTCCGCTGGTGAGAAGGCGATGAACAGATGCCAGAAGATGTCGTCCACTGCAGAATTCCCGTCTCAATCGAATGGCTCTTACTTGAATGATCCTAGGACGAGCAACCCATTTGTCGCGATCCCGCCTGGTAAATGTTCCCAGCACGGAACACGGACGTGAATGTCCGGGCTTCAAGTAATCCACGGAGTGGACAAAAGAGACGTAATCAACACAATTGTGTTTTAATCGGCCTTCTAGGGGTAAGGCACGATGCTTTATTGGCTCGATCACAAAAACCATGAAAGGTAACAAATGGAATAGGCTGCACAGGCCTGCAGGAACGGTCGGCCACAGACGCTCCCACAAGACGCAGGTAAGATCCTCGCGGCTCCAATCGACGAGCTCCGGGACTCGAAGGATACCAGGATGGAATACCACACAAGGCCGCCAGGAACGGTCGGCCAGGAGCTCCAACACGAAGCAGGCAATATAGGACTCCCAGTTCCAATCTACGATCTCCGGGAATCACTCGTTCTCTTCCGGAATCACTCACTCGTACAAATCCATAACTATAAACGATCAGCACAACTCGCTGTCGTGAGGCGTAACGAAAGTTCCCTCGCCTCGAGGCCTCGAACCTCCGAGCTGCGTCCGTATCATCAGATGGCGGCCGCGCTCCCTGACCCTCCACCAATCACGTCCCGACTCGCCTCCCAATCGCGTGAGGCTCCAAGGAGGTTACGTCAGTGGTGGGCGGGGCACTCATTTGGGTGAGAACAAAGGTGGTTTCACCGGGGGTTTCTCACAATATATACAGAGCGTATCAAAAAAAAGGTAATCCGAATTCAAGGGGTTAATACGCAAAGGTTATTTATTTTGACAATTTACATGTGGATTACTAATTAAGAGGAGATCCTCAGCTTTCCATTGATGCCTTCCATGCATCATTGCTGTCACACATGACCGAGTACATTTTCGTTGAAAATGACAAGTTCAAATCGCATTTTTACGAGTTTGGCTAATCGATGCAAGTCAGGATAATTGGTGCAAAATGAACGTCAGATGTGAACTTTTCTCAGGAATGATTGGCCTTTATGCACCCACACCTTCAACATGTCCACCTCCCCTTTTAACACAAAGCTCAAAGCGGCAGAGCATGCCCTGAACTGCTCGTCTCACCATAGCCAGGTCATTGCGCAAAGCATCCACTTCATGTCGAATACGGCCCTGCAATTCGTCAAGATCACGGGTTATTTAAATGTTCTTTAAATGTCCCCAAAGGAAATAATCACGTGGTGTGAGGTCAGGTGATCTTGGCGGCCATTCCACTGCATGGTTGAGGGCGATGACTCGGTCTCCAAAGAGTTCCCTCAGTCGATCTCGGACTCGGACAGCGATAAGACGATGTGCTGGGGCGCCGTCTTGGGCCCACCAGAGATATCTGAAGACACCACGAACCTGTCGCTCAAAGTTCTCCTCCAGCTGCGGTAAAACTTCATCATTGATTATCTGCAGATACCTGTTACCATTGACATTCCTTTGAAAGAAAAGTGGTCCGATCACCTGACCACTTCCACAAAGTCCCAAACAAACAGTCCACTTTTGTCGATTCATGTTGGTGTCATAATTAAATTCCGGGGGTTGTCCTGTCTGTGCATATTCAAGAACATTATGGGCATTGACCTTGCCGTCCATGGCGAAAGTGGCTTTGTCGCGGATAACGAGATACCGCAGGAAATTGACATCTGCTCCGCAACGTGCTATCAACCATCTGGCAAGCACCAGCCTCATGGCAAAATCCCCTGGCGTAAGTTGATGCTGGATATGAATCCGATATGGATGTTGGTGGAGGTCCAGTCTTGTGATTCGGTTGAATGTTGCCGAAAGCAATCCCGTCCCATTTCATATTGTGCTGGTATCCCTAGGATGCTCCAAAACTTGCTGCCTTACTGCTGCAATGTTCATTTCCGATCGCCCAGTGCGCCTCCTACCAGAATTCTCCTTGTTGCGGTTGAGGCTAGTGCCATGCTCTTGGTATTTTCTAACATTCGCCCAGATGGTTTTGGCTGCTGGAGGCTCCTGTTCTGGGAAACGTTCCCTGAGCGCATCACAAGTTCACTGCAAACTTCCAGTTTGGTGAAAGGTTGTAACCACGAAGGTCCGCTGTTCAGTCGTAAGTTGAACCATCTTTTCAATGACTCAGACTGTCTCCAAACCCATACACTGTAGGCCCATCTTAAATACCCATCTTAAACAAAGGATGACGCAACCAACGATTACCAGACCCGCTTAACAATTTTACATAATCAACTTGGCAGTCGACAAGTAATGCGTCCATTTAAAACTGTCTTGCACCGATTAGCCAAATTAGTAAAAATGCGATTTGAACTTGTCATTTTCAATGAACATGTACTCGGTCATGTGTGACAGCAATGATGCATGAAAGGCATCAATGGAAAGCTGAGGATCTCCTCATAATTGGTAAACCACATGTAAATTGTCAAACTAAATAACCTTTGCATATTAACCCGTTGAATTTGGATTACCTTTTTTTTTGATATATCTATATACTATTATATATATATATATATATATATATATATATATATATATATATATATATATATATATATATATATATATATATATATACATATATATATATATATATATGTCAGGTGTCTACCCTGCAGTGAAGACCTCAAGGTGACTCGCTCGCAGCCTCCGAAGAACAACACAGCCGCCGAAACCTCCTCCCTTCCACTTGCAAAGCTCCCAAAAAGCACCAAAGGGTTTCACAGATCTCATCACAGGTGCCCACACAGGCAAAACATGACCGCCCACGATGAAAGCCAGGATCAAGAGAGAGAGAGAGAGAGAGAGAGAGAGGGGGAGAGAGAGAGAGAGAGAGGGGGAATGCACCTTCCCCTCTTTTCGCTGACGTCACCGTCGAACCAATGCCTGCGCCCCACCACTTCAGTCCATGTCCATGACCAATCGTTCCTTTTGGGGCGGGGCCTCACGGCCGTTCTTGACACCCATCGAGAACATTCCGGGGCGGGGATCCCTTGCCGATCAGCAAATGTGATGGGTTTCTGTCGGGCTTGTCGGTGTTGTAATGTGCCGAGGTCAAGACTGGCCGAGTGTGCTTTATGAGAAACGAAGGGATGAATCACAAGGGCAATTGCACACTGAGGATTATTCTTAAACCCAACCTAATTGGCATAGCTCCACCCCTCGCATGGAGACATATATACGATCTTACCAGACATGTGGCCGAACTGATTCCCCACTTAGTTACATGAGGGTTCTTCTTCTTCGTGACATTCGGGGCACGCTAATCTATACAATTCTATCTGGACTAAGGTATTTCATTACCTACCCCCAAAAAACGTAACAATATTTCTATCATAACAATATAACAATATATACATTACCTACCCCATAATATATATATATATATATTGTTACGGATCCCAACGTCGGCCTTTCCCTTTAAGAAGGGGGGATTAATCCCCTCGCTGATGACTGACCGACGTGGTCCTGGGGGTATGACGTCATGCCCGGTCGGCGCTGGGTAGGGTATTAGGCCCAACCCTCCTATGACCTAAATACCAGCGCCTCCCGGTACGCAAGGAAATACTCCCCGCTCACGGCCGCAGCGTAATGGATGATTTGCGCCGAGCGAAGCGAACTGCGGCATGAGCCGTTTACCAAGACTAGACCCGATTTATATTCGTTGGCCGAATCGCGCCACGCACCCTCAATATGGAAACCTCTAAAGCGACCGAATGTGAAGAAGAGGACAAGGTAGGAAGAACAGAGATTTATTATTATTTACACACAACTAAAGCAGAAAAGAAATGAAATATGATTTACAAGGCAATGGAAAGCGCAGGAGACAGTGCAAATTATTAGCTTAACTATACAGTCTTACCTAGAAACCCCAAGACAACATGAAAGACGGACAAACGGGCAGACTCACACAATGGGGAAATTGCAGATGGATTGGCTGGAGGGAGAGGAAGGTCCAGCTCAGACCGAAGCACGGTCGGGCCGGGAGCAGGCAGCCGTCATTCCTTCGCGGCCACGTCGGCACCGCCGTCAAAGCCCAAGCTGCGGTCGTGCAAGCTGCTACGGTTCGAACTGCGGCGGTGGCAAAACTGCGTGGTGGAGTCAAAGCTGCGTGGACCCAAAGCTCAGCTCTCGTATCTCATCTGCTCCGTGTCTCACCTCCTCTCATCTCTCTCGTAGGGGGCGTCCCGTGACGGGTTATATATGCCACACCCTCAAACCTTCGTGAACCTCCTCGACGGTTCTCTCCACGCCCTCTCAAAGCCAAACCCCCCATCCTTGGTTGGTCGGCAAGGGCTGGCTCACTCCTCCCCTCTATGACGAGGTGGAGACACGCCTTTCCTCTCCGAGCTCACCTCGTGGCTAATGGAGTCAAAGGCGCTGACCATCAGCCAAAACCGTAATGGCGAATGCAGTTGGCAATAGCTGACAAAAGGGGTATCTATCTTATTTAATTGACGCAACGCAATGAACTAGTGGACCACAGAGCCTTATACTGACATGTATTATGGACATAACGAGTGAGGGAACTTAATATTTGCTACGTGTATGCGATGGAATAACTAAGGGCGACCTTTGATCTTTATACTATTGGAGGGTGATATTTACAAGATTTACAGCACACAAAAGGGGAAAATTTACATCAAATTACCACACAATTCCCAAATCCCCAACACTGCACCCTCCTTCCTCACGGGACGTCCCGGCCCGAAAATTTTACCTTTAATGTGACACGCAGGTGTAATTCCCTCTAAAATTAACCTGACCCTGAGTGCGACAATTTTAAAACACAAATAAATATGTCCCGCTAATTGAGTTGCACCCTGCCTAACAGTTTCACACCCACAGCTAACCGAATTGCGGAATTATTTTCAAAACTAAACATTTACGGTGGGGGAGCATTATTTACATTGGCATTATTTGACTATTTACAAAACGCAACCCAGGACCTGTGATTTTTCTTTTGGGGAGACAAAAAAAAGAAATTCCTGTTGGGAGCGAGGAGACAGCACGCATTGCATCGACGCACCAGCACCAAAGCACCAATCACCAAAAGCACCATTCGGTGCAACAGTCATCACAGTTCGTAATAAAACACACAAGACAACAACTGGTGGTGGTCTTCCTCTTCGCTGCTGGGCCGATGTTCTTCCTGATGTTTTCTTTCTATTCTTTGCTTCATGTGGCCTATTTGAAAATAAAAAATGAAGTGCACAAAATGTGTCCATTTTTATTTAGGGTCACAGGGGCCAACTAAGGGTGGTCCACCTGTGTGGCATAGGTGCCACCTTACCGAGGTCCGCAAGCAAGACCCTGGGCCATCGTGGCCGGCTCCAGCAGAGGTGCCAGGCCGCAAAACGTGGGGTCCATAAAGTGGTGCTTGGCCGCAAGACGGCGGTCCATAAGTGGTGCATCAATGCAATGCATGCTGGTTGCGGGAGTTCTGGTACACCATGGCAGACCCCCGCACGCTCCCCTCCATGCCCAGAGAGCACAGTCCTCGGGTGGGAGACAGGGGAACAGAAGACAGGTGAGTGAGGGGTAAGGTCACAAGGGTACACATCAAACAAGGCAATGCAAGGCGAGGTGCGTTTGGAGACGGAGTGGAGAAAAGCTCGTCCCTACCATACGTCACCCCCCCTGTCACCTACTCTACCCTTGCCCTTACCCCATATTTACAAAAATTTACACATTTACAAATTCATCACTACTGTCTCATCTTCCCCATATTTCCCCTATACCAAATTCGTCCCCACAATCCCTCTAACCAAAATTTGCCATCACCAATTCATCATCAATCCTCATAAGGAGGGAGAGATGGAACATCAGCACAATGTCACACCCACGTCATGATGCGTCTCACATTCCAAACATTTGCACAAAAATAATAAAACCAACACATGGCATGGTGTGGAGCTTTGTCACCTCAGGTGAGTGGATGTAGATGGTGCGAGGAGATTTCAATCCTAACTACTTCCTAAATGACTTTAACACACTTTCCACTACCCGGGGTCTTTCCCTGCCAAACCATTGGCAATCTTACTCTATGTGGTTTTAAGAACCAAATTCCCATTGACCAAACTGTGGTGCTTCCTCAATTTGGGGTCTCACTCCCCCGATTCAACTCCCTGTGCCTTTGCACAATTTCAGGACTGGGTCGTGTGGCTCTCCCAGCAGGTCTACCCACCTGCACACCTCCATCACTGTAGTTGCCTCTGAGCTTACCTGCTCCTCACCTAACCTATCTAACTGGGGAAGGCCCTCTGGTGCTCTCCCCACTCGGTGCCCTCTCTGGCACTGGGCTACCCGGGTCCGTTCTCCGGATACTCGGGCCCCATCCACAACTCTACCGGCTCCCAGAGCCCACCTGCGGCCTCACCTGGCCGACATCCTAACAGTGGCGGAGTGTCCATTCAACTACACACACTAACAGGCCACACGCCCAGTCATTTCCACGACACTAATGCACCCATCCAAACACCATTCTTCCACACGCACCACAGATGCCAATATCCAACCACAATTTACCTATACCCTCTACCTAACTCTTAAACTCCCCTCCCCGGGTATTCGTGATGGGGTCCATCCTCCCCATCCACTGCCTTCGCACCATCCACTCCACTCCACAGTTTTCACCATACTCACTCCGCACCATCCATTCCATACTCCATATATTCCATACTCCATGTATTCCACACAACCATTCTCCATACACCTGTATTTGCACACCTGTGGCATCACACCTGGTGCTTCCTGCACCCTCCTTCCTCCAGGACCATTTGCTCATCACAACACTCAATCACTATGACACTCATACACTGCTCCATACACTTTCACGCTCAATACAACTCTCCCGAGCATTGCCTAGCAATTCCTCATTTGCTCGATATCAATACTCTCACTCACACGGCATCATCTAATCTACCTGGTGCCCTGCTAAAACTCGCGGTTCCCCGTCGCCCCTTATATTATCGTGCTCCCTCGTCATTATAATCCAACTACCCTCTCTATGTCCCCACTACCTGTCCAATGTCGCTACTTACATCTACCGTTACCTATGGTCATCTTCTCTAGATCCCTATCATTTTATATCCTAACCCTCCCTCGGCGAGCTTACACTGCCATAAACCCCACAGCTATTGCTCATGTGCCCCAAGTGATGTGAGGGATGGCAGAGTTGCCATCCCATCACATCGGGCATCTTTCACTATCACCCCCCCCCCCCAGTCCTGTGACACTACGAGCCCCTGTCGCAAGAGGTACTGGGTCCTGCCTCGGCATCTAGAGCCGAGGCGATCCACGAGGGCGCCTGCTCACCAGCATAAGGTCTTAGACGGTCGGCAGGGACGATCTGAGGGAGGGCCCGTGGCCCCATTTTGATCTTGATGACCACGTCACAGACTTGCGACAGGACGACTCCCGGGCCTTGCCAGGGGGAGGTGAGTTTTGGGCACCTACCCTTCCGCCTCCGGGGATTAAAGAACCAAATCTTCATCCCCGGAGCGTACTGACTTCCCTGGCTCCGGTCGTCGTACCTGCGCTTCATCCTGACTCCCGCCAGATGGAGCTGGCGGCGGGCGAAGGCATGGACCCTCTCCATGCCTTCCTCCAGGTGACGTGCGTAACCCTCCCTCGGCGGTGTATCTGTGGTGTCTGGCACGGGACCGCATAGCAAGTCGGCGGGAGCCCGCAACTCCCGCCCATACATAAGCTACGCTGGACTGCATGCGGTGGCTCCGTGCTGGCTAGTTCGGTAGGCCATTAACAAGTATGGGAGATGTTCGTCCCAGTCATCCTGACGGGTGGTGGTGAACAATGCCAGTTGTTGGATCAATGTTCGATTGAATCTTTCCACCATCCCGTCAGATTGTGGCCGCAAGGGCGTGGTCCTGGTTTTTCGAATTGACAGGAGTCTGCACACATCTTTTAGTAATTGGTTTTCAAAATTTCGACCCTGATCGGTGTGCAGCTCCTGTGGAATCCCGTGCCGACATACAAATCCTTCCACGAAGGCCTGCGCTACCACCCCTGCTTCTTGGTTGGGGAGGGCGTAGGCCTCCGGCCATTTGGTAAAATAGTCCATTACAACGAGGATATACTTATTACCTTGGCGGGTGTGCGGCAGCGGTCCTAGAATATCCATAGCCACCTGCTCAAGGGGGGCCCCCACCTGGTGTAATTGAAGGGGGGCCCTCATCCTCCGTGCTGGTCCCTTTTTGGCAGAACAGGCGTCGCATCTCCGACACCAGTCCTGTATGTCGCGCCCCATATTCACCCAATAGAACCTCCGGCGGACCCGAGATGTTGTCTTTGTCCTGCCCAAATGGCCGCCGGAGCGGGTACCATGCACCTGTTGTAATATGACGTTCTTAAATTTGTCAGGGACTATTACCAGCCAGGACGTTCTCTCAGAGGGAACCTCCACCCACATGCGATACAAGATGTTGTCTTTCAATTCCAGGGTCTGCCACTGAGCCCAATACGCCTTAGTTTGCGCCCCGAGGGGGGTGACCTCTTCCCCCTTTGGTCTTTGCCCCAATTTGACCCATTTGAACACCGGCCCCAGAACGGGATCCTCCTGCTGGGCCGTGCTCCATGCCAAATGTCCAAATTCTTCATCCGCGGTTAGTGGCAAAATTGGCCCTCTCACCCGGGTTGCCCGGGCAACGAGAATCGGGGCGGAATCGCCCAATTGCTCCCTCTCCTCGTGTCTTGCACAAAATTTGCAGTTTTCCCCCAGACAAGGACGCCGAGAGGGTGCGTCCGCATTACCATGGGCCTTCCCGGCCCTATGGGTCACATCAAAATCGTACTGCTGCAACTTTTCCAACCACCTTGCAATTTGGCCCTCCGGTTCCTTGAACCGAAGGAGCCATTGCAAGGAGGAATGGTCAGTTCGAACCGAATATTTCCGCCCGTACAGGTACGGGTGGAAATGGTTCATGGCAGCCAGCATTGCCAATAATTCCTTGCGGGTTACGCAATAATTTCGCTCGGGCGTACTTAAGGCCCGACTATAATAACCAATCACCCTCTCCACGCCCTCCTGTGTCTAAGACAAAACTGCGCCCAATCCTTCCTGGCTCGCATCCGTGTCCAGGGTAAATGTCCCGTCATTAGTGGGGTAAGCTAGAAGGGGTGCGGATGTCAAACACCCATTCAATTTTAGGAAGGCCTCGTGGCACTCCCTTGTCCAATTAAATCGCGCCCCCTTCTCCGTAAGCCGGTGGAGGGGACGGGCCAACTCCGCAAATTTCGCCACAAGGCGCCGGTAGTAGGAGCAGAGTCACAAAAATCCCTGCACCTCCTTGATGGTACGTGGTGCGGGCCACTCCTCTACCGCTGTAATTTTGCCTGGGTCTGTTTTTACCCCCTCGCGACCGATAACGTGACCTAGATAGGCCACCTCTCTTGCAAACAAGGTGCACTTACTCGGGTTCAGCTTCAACCCTGCCTGTCTGAGGCACCCGAACACCTGGTCCAAATTAGCTAACGCCTGGGGGAAGGTCTTGGCATGTACTAGGACGTCATCCAGGTATACCAGGCATGATTGCCATGGCATGCCGCCTAGTACATGTTCCATTAATCGCTCAAAGGTGGCGGGGGCGTTACACAAACCAAACGGCATCACAGTGAACTGATACAGCCCCTTACCTGTGGAAAATGCCGTTTTCTCCTTCCCTGTCCGATCCATCTCCACCTGCCAATACCCACTCTTGAGGTCCAATGTTGTGAACCAATTTGAGCCCGCAACGGCATCGAGGGTGTCATCAATTCTTGGCAGGGGATATGAATCCTTGAGTGTCACGTTGTTTAGCTGGCGATAGTCCACGCAGAAATGCGTGGTGCCATCTTTCTTTTTAACCAGCACAACAGGTGACATCCAGGGACTTCCCGAGGGCTCGATCACGCCTGCGTCGAGCATTTTTTCAACCTGCTCGTCAGCTTCCGCCCTCTTGCTCCAAGGGAGCCGTCGGGCGGCCTGACGAATAGGCCGGGCCTCACCGGTGTGGATCTGATGTTTCACCAGGCCCGTACGTCCAATATCCTCGGTGGACAAGGAGAAGAGGTCCAAATGGGACCCAACCAGTTTGTGTAAGGCCTCCCTCTGGGTACCTCCCAACTCTACACTACTACGATTTACCATCTCGCAAATGGGATCGGGCCAATTCCTAATATTTATTAAAGGCTCCCCCTGGGGCCGGCTCGGCTGGACATTCTCGCCCCTCACTGATGCGACTTCGCTAACTGGGGTGCAGACAGCTACCTTCGTGCCCCTCACTATAGTGCATGGTTCTGTTCTAATATTAATTACTCGAACGGCCACCACCGGCCCGTCCGTTTTTACAAGGGTGCGGCCCACAATTAAACCAGGTATGGATCGCACTGCGATCAGGGGATCAGGCCAGGGGCCTCGCGTTCGACCAGGCCGCAGGACTCCTGCCATGTCGGGCGAGCTGACCATCGGGCCGGCACTATTGCCTCGGCCCCCGGAGGGATGGTCACGGCCTCAGGAGCCTCCAGCCCCACCCTCTCGGCCGTGCTCACCCCCTCCAATGGTAGCACTTCCACTCCCACTTGCAGGATCCCCCGGCTCAAGTCGATTTTACAACCGCTGGCAGTCAACAAATCCAACCCTATTAAGCATGGGTCGCACACCTCCGCCACCCAAACCTCTATCTATCTCTTTACCGAGCCCAACTTGAGGGTCACAAAACCACGCCCTATGATCCGAGCCGTTGCCCCGGTAGCCAGCTGCAAACTGTGATTTTCCAGACGCTGAATTTAACCCAGCCGTCTGCACTCGAATTAAGGATCATGGGGCTGATGATCGTGGCGCTGGCTCCCGTGTCCACAACGGCGTCTACCCCCACGCTCGCAATTTTGCACCGAATTGTTAAGCTACCTGTTCCAATTTGGCCACAATGAATGACCTGTCGCGTCAATGAGGGCTCCTCTCCATCCCCTACTGCCGAACACCGCGCTGCATGCCCGGCACGTTCTAGTTTCCCGGGCCCTGGCTGGGGGGGTGTCTGAGGTCGGCTAGGCCGATCTATACTGGGCGGAGTTGAGGGCATCGGCTGGCGGGGAACATCCCGGCGTGGAGCTCGGCACTCCCACGCACGGTGACCCAGCCGAGCACAATTATAACACCTCACCTGGTAAGGTGCTTGCCTCTGGTATTCCAAATTTCCCCCTCTGAATGTCTGAATTGGGGTACTTTGCCGTGGACTACTGGGTGCCACCGCTAGAGCCGCCTGCCATGGTCCAGGTTCCGCCAGGCGCCGACCAACCAGCCTCCGGACCATGCTCTCCAGGTCAGGGCCCCAGTCGGCGGCGGGCCCCCTAGGGGGGCCGACACCCATCACGGGCCCTACCTGTTGCACCGCTACTGCGTGGCGCTCACCTCCCCGAGCCAGGGGCCTCGCTGCTTCCCAACGGGCTGCAGCGTCGGCCGCCTGACTCATGGTCTGCGGGCGCCACATGGCGAGCTGTTGTCGGAGCTCCAGATCCGGAAGGGCCTGGATAAAGTGATCCAGCACCAGGCTTTCTTGGGAACTCGCTGCCATGTCAGCGTGTGCGATCCCTACCGCGCGGCGAATGTCGTGGGCAAGCTCCCCGATGGGCTCCTGGGGCTTGCGTTTTCGCTGCGCAAGCTGGGCTTTAACAAGCTCGCTTTGCTGTTCAATGCCAAATCTGTTAATTAAGGCCGCGCGTAGAGCTGACAGGGTGAGTGCACCCGGTGGTAAAGCTGTCAGCACCTCTGCCGCCGCACCGCGCAGTGCCCCCACAAGGTGTACTCCACCTTCGTCCGGATTCCAACCGTTGCCTCTGCACACGTATTCAAACTGCGCCAGGTACACCCTCAGATCACTCTTGCCGTCATACGGCACGAGTGGGACCTTGTGGGCGCCTGAAGGCCGGACCCCGCGCATACTCCTTGCGGGATCAATGCGGAACCAAACCGTTCGGGCTCCCACAGTACACTATTCCCGGGGGGCTCCCGCGCATCCCCCGTCCCTCCAAACACTACCCCTCCTGGTGTTGATGCCTGGCCCGCCCTTCCGCAACCCGCTACCCACTCCATACCCGCACACCCTTGCTCACCAACACCCCTCTCACTCCCCATAGCCAGACCTCCTTGCACACCTCCTTTATCCATACACTTCACCATTGGTCCCTCACGAACACCCGGGTCTACACCATCCCCCAAGCCGACTGAATCTCCCCTCACACCATATACATTTCCGAGTATATCGCCACTCACCTCGGCACCTCTTCTTCGCTCCTCCTCCGCCACCTGCAAACTCTTTGTTTGGTTAGTGAGCACACCATCACGATTTGAGCACAGACCTTGAACATATTCCATCACTTCCTCCTTTATCTCCTTCTTAGTTTCCCTCCGTCTCTTCTTAATTTCACTCACCCCTCTTCCACTTCCTCCAATTTTTCCTTTACCTCCTTCATTTCCCGGTGCACCCCCTCGATCTCTTCCTCTAATGCCACCTTGACCGTTTCAATATGCGTCCTCACCTCCCGGTCCTTCGTCTCCACTGCCTCTGTTACCTCGTCCAACGTCGTGGTCAGTCCCTCATGTACCGTCTGACACTCCTTCTTTATGACTGCTACGTCCCTCTTTAGTTCCTTCTGGGTCACCTTCAACCCCTCGATCACAGCCGTATTCTTTTTTACCTGTTCCTTCACCTCCCTTTGTCCCACTGTCAGCTGCCCCACCCCCTGCGTCAACTCCTCTATGCCCCCTTGTAACTTTGCCGTCCCCTTTCTCACCTCTTTCTCCATACGCTCCTCACCTCGCTTTACCTCCTCGCGTACCCTCGAGACATCCTCGCCCACACCTCGTCTGATCTCCTCCCCCATTTCTCCCATCTCCTTGGTAGATGCCGCCCTCATCTGTTCCAATTCATTACTGTGAGCATCCAATTTAGTTTCTAACCCGATTTTTACCTCTTCTATCTGGTTCCCCATCTGTTTAATTTCCCGGGCTGATTGCTCCCCTATTTCCCTCAATTTGCCTTCCATTGTGTTTTCTATCCCCCGTAACCCATTCTTCACCCCTTCCATCTGGTTCTCCTGGGCAGCCATTCTATTTTCCAACCCCGTTAACCCCTCTTTAATTTCCCCGATTTGGTTACCCACGTCATTCAGTTGGCCCCCCAATTTACCTGCTAGCCTTTCCAACCTGTTGTCTATCCCCTCGAATTTATTGTCTAGCCCCTCAAATGTATTGTCTAAACCCTCAAATTTATCATTCAACCCCTTAAAATTGTTGTCTAACCCCTTAAAATTATTGTCTAAACCCTCAAATTTATTGTCCATATTGTTTAACCCGTCTCTTAATTGCTCACTGGTACCCCACGCTTTGTCCCTCATTTGGCCCCTCAATTGCTCACCCTGAGCATCCATCTTATCATTTAGCTTCTCCAGGCTTGCCACGAGTTGAATCAGAAAGAGGTTCATGTCTATCGGTGCCGTGGGCTCGGCCTCCGCGGCACCGCCCCTTTGTGTGCCTGAAACCTCGTGCGCGCCGCCATTTTGTGTCTCCCCAACCACGTGCGCGAGAGCGCCATTTTGTGCACCTGAAGCCCCCTCAACCACATCCTCATTTCTCTCCTCCTCCATATACATTTCCCTGGGGTCCTGGGTTACCCCTAACCCCTCTTCTAATTCCTCCACCGGCATCCTTTCGCCTTGATCATCCATGGCACGATTTTCAAATTTGGAATTTAAAATTAACTTTTGGCCGCTCGAAATTTTGAGCGTGCTATTCGCGCTTCAGGTCCGAATCCCACTCCTGACACCAATTGTTACGGATCCCAACGTCGGCCTTTCCCTTTAAGAAGGGGTGATTAATCCCCTCGCTGATGACTGACCGACGTGGTCCCGGGGTTATGACGTCACGCCCGGTCGGCGCTGGGTAGGGTATTAGGCCCAACCGTCCTATGACCTAAATACCAGCGCCTCCCGGTACGCAAGGAAATACTCCCCGCTCACGGCCGCAGCGTAATGGATGATTTGCGCCGAGCGAAGCGAACTGCGGCGTGAGCCGTTTACCAAGACGAGACCCGATTTATATTCGTTGGCCGAATCGCGCCACGCACCCTCAATATGGAAACCTCTAAAGCGACCGAATGTGAAGAAGAGGACAAGGTAGGAAGAACAGAGATTTATTATTATTTACACACAACTAAAGCAGAAAAGAAATGAAATATGATTTACAAGGCAAAGGAAAGCGCAGGAGACACAGTGCAAATTATTAGTTTAACTATACAGTCTTACCTAGAAACCCCAAGACAACATGAAAGACGGACAAACGGGCAGACTCACACGATGGGGAAATTGCAGATGGATTGGCTGGAGGGAGAGGAAGGTCCAGCTCGGACCGAAGCACGGTCGGGCCGGGAGCAGGCAGCCGTCGTTCCTTCGCGGCCACGTCGGCACCGCCGTCAAAGCCCAAGCTGCGGTCGTGCAAGCTGCTACGGTTCGAACTGCGGCGGTGGCAAAGCTGCGTGGTGGAGTCAAAGCTGCGTGGACCCAAAGCTCAGCTCTCGTATCTCATCTGCTCCGTGTCTCACCTCCTCTCATCTCTCTCGTGGGGGGGGGGGGGGGGCGTCCCATGACGGGTTATATATGCCACACCCTCAAACCTTCGCGAACCTCCTCGACGGTTCTCTCCACGCCCTCTCAAAGCCAAACCCCCCATCCTTGGTTGGTCGGCAAGGGCTGGCTCACTCCTCCCCTCTATGACGAGGTGGAGACACGCCTTTCCTCTCCGAGCTCACCTCGTGGCTAATGGAGTCAAAGGCGCTGACCATCAGCCAAAACCGTAGTGGCGAATGCAGTTGGCAATAGCTGACAAAAGTGGCATCTATCTTATTTAATTGACGCAACGCAATGAACTAGTGGACCACAGAGCCTTATACTGACATGTATTACGGACATAAGTAGTGAGGGAACTTAAGATTTGCTACGTGTATGCGATGGATTAACTAAGGGCGACCTTTGATCTTTATACTATTGGAGGGTGATATTTACAATATTTACAGCGCACAAAAGGGGAAAATTTACATCAAATTACCACACAATTCCCAAATCCCCAACAATATATATATATATATATATATATATATATATATATATATATATATATATATATGTAGGTATATATATGTACGTATATATATATATATATATATATTTATATATATATATATATATATATATATATATATATATATATATATATATATATATATATATATATATATATATATATATACAGTCACGTGAAAAAGTAAGTACACCCCATGTAAAGTTTTGACTTTTTCAACATTTTACAACATACAGCTATTTGATCTTCATTTCAACAATATTGACAGACAACGGTGATATAATATAACAAATATCATGAAACATTTACATTTTGTAGTTCATTGTATAATTTAAATAAACATAAATGCAAATTTCGCATGTGGAAAAAGTATGTACACCCCGACATTTATCACTACTTCAAATACCGAAAATTAGAATCAGGTGCACCAGCTCAGGTGCAAATGATTAGAACATCGTTAGAGAGGATCTTGGAGGAACCTGTCTTATTTAAACCTCAGACATTTAGTTTGGTTTGCTCTTTGTTGTTGAAGTGTGTGGCGTCACAATGCCGAGATCAAAAGAGCTCTCTGAGGCCTTCAGAAAGAAGGTTATAGATGCCTACGAGTCTGGGAAGGGAATTAAAAAGATCTCTAAACAATTTGAAATCAATCATTCGACTGGCCGGAAGATCATCTACAAGTGGAGAAGATTCCAAACAACTGCCAACTTGTTCAGGCCAGGCCGCCCCAGCAAGTTCAGCCTGAGAGCAGACCGCAAGATGCTGAAAGAAGTCTCTAAGAACCCCAGAATGTCATCACGAGACCTACAGATAGCTCTTGCCACTGTTGATGTCAAAGTGCACGAGTCTACCATTAGAAAGAGGCTGCACAAATTTGATCTACATGGGAGGTGTGCCAGGAGGAAACCTTTGCTGTCCAGAAAGAACATCAGCGCAAGACTAAAGTTTGCCAATGTACACCTAGGCAAAGACCAGCACTTCTGGAAAATGTGCTCTGGACAGATGAGTCAAAGGTAGAGCTATTTGGCCACAGTACCAGAAGACATGTTTGGCGAAAACCAAAGACAGCATTTGACCACAAGAACCTGATACCAACTGTAAAGCATGGTGGGGGAAATATTATGGTTTGGGGCAGCTTTGCTGCATCAGTGCCTGGGCAGCTCACCATCATATAATCGACGATGAATTCTTCATTGTACCAGAGGGTGCTTGAGGATAATGTGAGGCCATCTGTCAGAAAGTTGAAGCTGTGGACCTTGCAACATGACAATGACCCTAAACATACCAGTAAATCCACCAAGGAATGGCTGAAAAGAACGAAAAGGAGTGTTCTGGAATGGCCAAGTCAAAGCCCGGATCTAAATCCCATCGAGATGTTGTGGGGGGATTTGAAACGAGCTGTGCATGCAAGAAACCCCTCAAACATCGCACAGCTGAAATAATTCTGCATGGAGGAGTGGGAAAAAATTTCTCCCAGTCGATGTCAGAGACTGGTAGACAGTTATAAGAAATGCCTACTTGAGGTTGTTTCTGCCAAAGGGGGCAATACCACCTATTAGAGCCAAGGGTGTACTTACTTTTTCCACATGCGAAATTTGCATTTATGTTTATTTAAATTATACAATGGACTACAAAATGTAAATGTTTCATGATATTTGTTATATTATATCACCTTTATCTATCAATATTGTTGAAATGAAGATCAAATAGCTGTATGTTAAAATATGTTGAAAAAGTCAAAACTTTACATGGGGTGTGCTTACTTTTTCACGTGACTGTATATATATATATATATATATATATATATATAGCCTTCTTCAATAAATATTTTAAGAGCTTCTCAAAACTTGAAGAAGTTTCTTAGCATTTGAACTTTCACAAAATGATGAAATTAATATTTCTGCTATCTCCTCCTGTTTGGCGTTTGTCTGTTGCCTGTAAACTTCACATAATGTTGCGAAAGTTCTATGCTTGAAAGTGCCTGGGGATGTGCAGAAAATAAAACAGAGTTTGAGAACTCAAGCTTTTGGGCTTTTATCCCTAATCATGGCCTATAGCTTCCAGGCACCTATGACCAATCGTGGCTTGCTTCTAACCTTCCAGGCCTAATCCTAGCCTCGCTTCCAGATTCTCTGTCCAATCCTGGCCGAGCTTCCAGCCTTGTATCCCTAATCATGTGTCTACGTGCTGAGCCACAGGCTGGGCGTGCTGGCAACGTGGTGCAGTTTAACCCTGCCGGAAGTGACTATTATAAGCAAAGGCCATTACGCGCTAGCTCACGGCACGTTGCCCTTAAAGCTTTCCACGCCTTACTTGGCCATACAACCCCAGGATCGCACAAGAGACAAACGTGCGGAGGATAAAGTAGGGAGTCGACCCTTTTGTGCACAGGTCTAGTTTGTATTTCTATCCTGCTTTGAACTTCCAAATCACAGTATAATCAGAGCCGATTATGAGAATTATGAACGAATAATATGTGGCAGTGTATGAACTTTCATTTTACTTTCATTCTCCTCTCTGTCAAACATGAAACATTCCAAGGCTGGTTCGATTCCTCAAAAAATGACTAGTTTGAGCAATGACATAATACCTACCATTCCAGGATTTTGAGGATACAGTTCTTTTAAGTTTCAAGGTAACACAAACATTTCACTACAAATCAGATGCAAATAGATAAAATAAATCAATGTCAGATTAAATTTGTGCCTCTTCATCATGAACAAAAACCTTTTATGTTTTTCTTTTCTATTTTTTTGGGGCAAAATCACTACTGGTGTGACTCGACTAGCCAGAACATTGCTTGCCATAATACTATGAGCCATAATATAACTTGCCACACTCTATAAGCCAGAACATTGCTGCCATAATACTATGAGCCATAATATAACTTGCCACACTCTATAAGCCAGAACATTGCTGCCATAATACTATGAGCCATAATATAACTTGCCACACTCTATAAGCCAGAACATTGCTTGCCATAATACTATGAGCCATAATATAACTTGCCACACTCTATAAGCCAGAACATTGCTGCCATAATACTATGAGCCATAATATAACTTGCCACACTCTATAAGCCAGAACATTGCTGCCATAATACTATGAGCCATAATATAACTTGCCACACTCTATAAGCCAGAACATTGCTTGCCATAATACTATGAGCCATAATATAACTTGCCACACTCTATAAGCCAGAACATTGCTGCCATAATACTATGAGCCATAATATAACTTGCCACACTCTATAAGCCAGAACATTGCTGCCATAATACTTTGAGCCATAATATAACTTGCCACACTCTATAAGCCAGAACATTGCTGCCATAATACTATGAGCCATAATATAACTTGCCACACTCTATAAGCCAGAACATTGCTGCCATAATACTATGAGCCATAATAGAACTTGCCACACTCTATTAGCCAGAACATTGCTTGCCATAATACTATGACCTATAATATAACTTGCCATACTCTATTAGCCAGAACATTGCTGCCACAATACTATGAGCCATAATACAAATTGCCACACTCTATTAGCCAGAACATTGCTTGCCATAATACTATGAACCATAATATAACTTGTCATACTCTATTAGCCAGAACATTGCTTGCCATAATACTATGAGCCATAATATAACTTGCCACACTCTATTAGCCAGAGCATTGCTTGCCATAATACTATGAGCCATAATATAACTTGCCTCACTCTATTAGCCAGAACATTGCTTGCCATAATACTATGACCTATAATATAACTTGCCATACTCTATTAGCCAGAACATTGTTAGCCATAATACTATGAGCCATAATATAACTTGCCATACTCTATTAGCCAGAACATTGTTAGCCATAACTAACCCCCGCTCTAGCAGGGGAAATGGCCTTAAAATGCATGTTGTTGTGTTGTGTATTGTCAGCCATAATACTATGAGCCATAATATAACTTGCCACACTCTATTATCCAGAACATTGCTTGCCATAATACTATGAGCCATAATATAACTTGCCATGACTCTACTCGCCAGAACATAGTTAGCCATAATACTATGAGCCATAATATAACTTGCCATACTCTATTAGCCAGAACATTGTTAGCCATAACGCTATGAGCCATAATATAACTTGCCATGACTCTACTCGCCAGAACATAGTTAGCCATAATGCTATGAGCAATAATATAACTTGCCATACTCTATTAGCCAGAACATTGTGAGCCATAACGCTATGAGTCATAATATAACTTGCCACACTCTATTAGCCAGAACATTGTTAGCCATAATACTATGAGCCATAATATAACTTGCCATACTGTATTAGCCAGAACATTGTTAGCCATAACGCTATCAGCCATAATATAACTTGCCATACTCTTTTAGCCAGAACATTGTTAGCCATAATACGATGAGCCATAATATAACTTGCCATACTCTATTAGCCAGAACATTGCTTGCCATAATACGATGAGCCATAATATAACTTGCCATACTCTATTAGCCAGAACATTGCTTGCCATAATACGATGAGCCATAATATAACTTGCCATACTCTATTAGCCAGAACATTGTTAGCCATAATACTATGAGCCATAATATAACTTGCCATACTCTATTAGCCAGAACATTGCTTGCCATAATACGATGAGCCATAATATAACTTGCCATACTCTATTCGCCAGAATATTGTGAGCCATAATACTATGAGCCATAATATAACTTGCCACACTCTATTAGGCAGAGCATTGTTAGCCATAATACTATGAGCCATAATATAACTTGCCATGACTCTACTGGCCAGAACATAGTTAGCCATAATACTATGAGCCATAATATAACTTGCCATACTCTATTAGCCAGAACATTGTTAGCCATAATACTATGAGCCATAATATAACTTGCCATACTCTATTAGCCAGAACATTGTTAGCCATAATAATTTGAGCCATAATATAACTTGCCATACTCTATTAGCCAGAACATTGTTAGCCATAATGCTATGAGCCATAATATAACTTGCCATACTCTATTAGCCAGAACATTGCTAGCCATAATACTATGAGCCATAATATAACTTGCCATACTCTATTAGCCAGAACATTGCTAGCCATAATACTATGAGCCATAATATAACTTGCCATACTCTATTAGCCAGAACATTGTTAGCCATAATACTATGAGCCATAATATAACTTGCCATACTCTATTAGCCAGAACATTGTTAGCCATAATAATATGAGCCATAATATAACTTGCCATACTCTATCAGCCAGAACATTGTTCGCCATAATACTATGAGCCATAATATAACTTGCCATACTCTATTAGCCAGAACATTGTTAGCCATAATACTATGAGCCATAATATAACTTGCCATACTCTATTAGCCAGAACATTGTTAGCCATAATAATTTGAGCCATAATATAACTTGCCATACTCTATTAGCCAGAACATTGTTAGCCATAATGCTATGAGCCATAATATAACTTGCCACACTCTATAAGCCAGAACATTGCTTGCCATAATACTATGAGCCATAATATAACTTGCCACACTCTATAAGCCAGAACATTGCTGCCATAATACTATGAGCCATAATATAACTTGCCACACTCTATAAGCCAGAACATTGCTGCCATAATACTATGAGCCATAATATAACTTGCCACACTCTATAAGCCAGAACATTGCTTGCCATAATACTATGAGCCATAATATAACTTGCCACACTCTATAAGCCAGAACATTGCTGCCATAATACTATGAGCCATAATATAACTTGCCACACTCTATAAGCCAGAACATTGCTGCCATAATACTTTGAGCCATAATATAACTTGCCACACTCTATAAGCCAGAACATTGCTGCCATAATACTATGAGCCATAATATAACTTGCCACACTCTATAAGCCAGAACATTGCTGCCATAATACTATGAGCCATAATAGAACTTGCCACACTCTATTAGCCAGAACATTGCTTGCCATAATACTATGACCTATAATATAACTTGCCATACTCTATTAGCCAGAACATTGCTGCCACAATACTATGAGCCATAATACAAATTGCCACACTCTATTAGCCAGAACATTGCTTGCCATAATACTATGAACCATAATATAACTTGTCATACTCTATTAGCCAGAACATTGCTTGCCATAATACTATGAGCCATAATATAACTTGCCACACTCTATTAGCCAGAGCATTGCTTGCCATAATACTATGAGCCATAATATAACTTGCCTCACTCTATTAGCCAGAACATTGCTTGCCATAATACTATGACCTATAATATAACTTGCCATACTCTATTAGCCAGAACATTGTTAGCCATAATACTATGAGCCATAATATAACTTGCCATACTCTATTAGCCAGAACATTGTTAGCCATAACTAACCCCCGCTCTAGCAGGGGAAATGGCCTTAAAATGCATGTTGTTGTGTTGTGTATTGTCAGCCATAATACTATGAGCCATAATATAACTTGCCACACTCTATTATCCAGAACATTGCTTGCCATAATACTATGAGCCATAATATAACTTGCCATGACTCTACTCGCCAGAACATAGTTAGCCATAATACTATGAGCCATAATATAACTTGCCATACTCTATTAGCCAGAACATTGTTAGCCATAACGCTATGAGCCATAATATAACTTGCCATGACTCTACTCGCCAGAACATAGTTAGCCATAATGCTATGAGCAATAATATAACTTGCCATACTCTATTAGCCAGAACATTGTGAGCCATAACGCTATGAGTCATAATATAACTTGCCACACTCTATTAGCCAGAACATTGTTAGCCATAATACTATGAGCCATAATATAACTTGCCATACTGTATTAGCCAGAACATTGTTAGCCATAACGCTATCAGCCATAATATAACTTGCCATACTCTTTTAGCCAGAACATTGTTAGCCATAATACGATGAGCCATAATATAACTTGCCATACTCTATTAGCCAGAACATTGCTTGCCATAATACGATGAGCCATAATATAACTTGCCATACTCTATTAGCCAGAACATTGCTTGCCATAATACGATGAGCCATAATATAACTTGCCATACTCTATTAGCCAGAACATTGTTAGCCATAATACTATGAGCCATAATATAACTTGCCATACTCTATTAGCCAGAACATTGCTTGCCATAATACGATGAGCCATAATATAACTTGCCATACTCTATTCGCCAGAATATTGTGAGCCATAATACTATGAGCCATAATATAACTTGCCACACTCTATTAGGCAGAGCATTGTTAGCCATAATACTATGAGCCATAATATAACTTGCCATGACTCTACTGGCCAGAACATAGTTAGCCATAATACTATGAGCCATAATATAACTTGCCATACTCTATTAGCCAGAACATTGTTAGCCATAATACTATGAGCCATAATATAACTTGCCATACTCTATTAGCCAGAACATTGTTAGCCATAATAATTTGAGCCATAATATAACTTGCCATACTCTATTAGCCAGAACATTGTTAGCCATAATGCTATGAGCCATAATATAACTTGCCATACTCTATTAGCCAGAACATTGCTAGCCATAATACTATGAGCCATAATATAACTTGCCATACTCTATTAGCCAGAACATTGCTAGCCATAATACTATGAGCCATAATATAACTTGCCATACTCTATTAGCCAGAACATTGTTAGCCATAATACTATGAGCCATAATATAACTTGCCATACTCTATTAGCCAGAACATTGTTAGCCATAATAATATGAGCCATAATATAACTTGCCATACTCTATCAGCCAGAACATTGTTCGCCATAATACTATGAGCCATAATATAACTTGCCATACTCTATTAGCCAGAACATTGTTAGCCATAATACTATGAGCCATAATATAACTTGCCATACTCTATTAGCCAGAACATTGTTAGCCATAATAATTTGAGCCATAATATAACTTGCCATACTCTATTAGCCAGAACATTGTTAGCCATAATGCTATGAGCCATAATATAACTTGCCATACTCTATTAGCCAGAACATTGCTAGCCATAATACTATGAGCCATAATATAACTTGCCATACTCTATTAGCCAGAACATTGTTAGCCATAATACTATGAGCCATAATATAACTTGCCATACTCTATTAGCCAGAACATTGCTTGCCATAAGACGATGAGCCATAATATAACTTGCCACACTCTATTAGCCAGAAGATTGCTTGCCATAATACTATGAGCCATAATATAACTTGCCATACTCTATTAGCCAGAACATTGTTAGCCATAATACTATGAGCCATAATATAACTTGCCGTGACTCTACTCGCCAGAACATAGTTAGCCATAATACTATGAGCCATAATATAACTTGCCATACTCTATTAGCCAGAACATTGTTAGCCATAACGCTATGAGCCATAATATAACTTGCCATACTCTATTAGCCAGAACATTGTTAGCCATAATACTATGAGCCATAATATAACTTGCCATGACTCTACTCGCCAGAACATAGTTAGCCATAATACTATGAGCCATAATATAACTTGCCATACTCTATTAGCCAGAACATTGTTAGCCATAACGCTATGAGCCATAATATAACTTGCCATACTCTATTAGCCAGAACATTGTTAGCCATAACGCTATGAGTCATAATATAACTTGCCATAGTCTATTAGCCAGAACATTGTTAGCCATAATACTATGAGCCATAATATAACTTTAGTGGGGCAACTTAGCATAACAATTGGGCATTTTATGAGGAAAGCACCAAATTTGGCACACTAGTAGAATATCATATCATGAAAAGATCTGGATATTGGGCCATCTCAGATTCAGAGATTTGATTTTTGCAAGATTTCGATTTGATTGGGATCGAAGAGAACACCTTCTTCGTCTTCTGCACAATGAAGTTGCCAGCCCTGAATTCTCTGGCTACATCTGGGTGCTTCATTAGGAGTGCAACCATGTCCCTCAGGTGAACAGGGACCCACCTGGCATAGTGTGTGTGGTCTAAGGCATGGAACCATGGGACCAGTTCCGTCAGGGCATCAAGGTACATCGTGAATGAAGCCTGCCGCAGAGAACGCACGTCGACCAGTACCAACATCTCTAGTTCCAGCACAGTTGCCCAGTACTGAAAGTTGGGAATGTCTTCTGCTCTCTGGTGACACGAGTCTTCGATCTCAGGCAGGTGTTCTGCATCATCAGCATATGTCATACAGTGGCGTTCATACGCACGGTGTTGCAGGATGTGCAGTGCCGCTGCAGTGATTTGATGAACTCTTCTTGTGCGGGTGACGTGGGCAGCTCGCAGGAAGGATTCGGCCGTCCCTGGCGTTGCAATCTCAGCTTGCAAATCTGCAAAATCTGCAAATCTTGCAAAAATCAAATCTCTGAATCTGAAATGGCCCAATATCCAGATCTTTTCATAATATGATAGTCTACTAGTGTGCCAAATTTGGTGCTTTCCTCACAAAATGCACAATTGTTATGCTATATTTAGCTTAGCTGCCGGACTACTTGCCACACTCTATTAGGCAGAACATTGTTAGCCATAATACTATGAGCCATAATATAACTTGCCACACTCTATTAGGCAGAACATTGTTAGCCATAATACTATGAGCCATAATATAACTTGCCATACTCTATTAGCCAGAACATTGTTAGCTATAATACTATGAGCCATAATATAACTTGCCACACTCTATTAGCCAGAACATTGTCAGCCATAATGCTATGAGCCATAATATAACTTGCCATACTCTATTAGCCAGAACATTGTTAGCCATAATACTATGAGCCATAATATAACTTGCCATACTCTATTAGCCAGAACATTGTTAGCCATAATACTATGAGCCATAATATAACTTGCCACACTCTATTAGCCAGAACATTGCTTGCCATAATACTATGAGCCATAATATAACTTGCCATTCTCTATCAGCCAGAACATTGCTTGCCATAAGACTATGAGCCATAATATAACTTGCCACACTCTATTAGCCAGAACATTGCTTGCCATAATACTATGAGCCATAATATAACTTGCCATACTCTATTAGCCAGAACATTGTTAGCCATAATACTATGAGCCATAATATAACTTGCCATACTCTATTGGCCAGAACATTGTTAGCCATAATACTATGAGCCATAATATAACTTGCCATACTCTATTAGCCAGAACATTGCTTGCCATAATACGATGAGCCATAATATAACTTGCCATACTCTATTAGCCAGAACATTGTTCGCCATAATACTATGAGCCATAATATAACTTGCCATGACTCGACTCGCCAGAACATTGCTAGCCATAATACTATGAGCCATAATATAACTTGCCATACTCTATTAGCCAGAACATTGTTAGCCATAATACCATGAGCCATAATATAACTTGCCATACTCTATTAGTCAGAACATTGTTAGCCATAATACCATGAGCCATAATATAACTTGCCATGACTCTACTCGCCAGAACATTGTTAGCCATAAGACTATGAGCCATAATATAACTTGCCATACTCTATTAGCCAGAAAATTGTTAGCCATAATACTATTAGCCATAATATAACTTGCCATGACTCCACTCGCCAGAACATTGTTAGCCATAATACTATGAGCCATAATACACGATTAGCCATAATACTATTAGCTATATTATAACTTGCCATGACTCTACTCGCCAGAACATTGTTAGCCATAATACTATGAGCCATAATATAACTTGCCATGACTCTACTCGCCAGAACATTGTTAGCCATAATACTATGAGCTATATCATAACTTGCCATGACTCTACTCGCCAGGACATTGTTAGCCATAATACTATGAGCCATAATATAACTTGCCATGACTCCACTCGCCAGAACATTGTTAGCCATAATACTATGAGCCATAATATAACTTGCCATGACTCTACTCGCCAGAACATTGTTAGCCATAATACTGTGAGCCATAATATAACTTGCCATGACTCTATTAGCCAGAACATTGTTAGCCATAATACTATGAGCCATAATATAACTTGCCACACTCGATTAGGCAGAACATTGCTAGCCATAATACTATGAGCTATATTATAACTTGCCATAACTCTATTAGCCAGAACATTGTTAGCCATAATACTATGAGCCATAATATAACTTGCCACACTCGATTAGGCAGAACATTGTTAGCCATAATACTATGAGCTATATTATAACTTGCCATAACTCTACTCGCCAGAACATTGTTAGCCATAATACTGTGAGCCATAACATAACTGAACCTAACTAATTAAATGAGCCCAGCTGAGAAGATAGAAAACCAAGTTTTGAAAAAACAGAAACTTGTATATGATGCATTGATGAATGAAGCCATCACTTCACAGAAGTAGAGAAATGAAATCATGGCTGCTCTTCGTAGCCGAAGCTGGCAATTCACATATGACGCCGAACAACCTGTGAACGGAAATTTGTTTAAGGTGGAGGAGATGCTGAACCAGACAACAACTACAGTCAGAGGCAGTAAGCCGTGTAACCTGATGCCAAATGGGGTGTCCAAGAATCAAGAAGACCAGACTGCTTGCTACCCACAGTTTAGGCAAGAATTTGAAATTTGTTCACGGTACTAGTGATAACTTGTGTAGCTACTCATCATTGGAGACACCGTGGGATTCTTGACGTCCAACA
Organism: Myxine glutinosa; assembly: GCF_964187855.1. Lineage (NCBI taxonomy): Eukaryota > Metazoa > Chordata > Myxini > Myxiniformes > Myxinidae > Myxine > Myxine glutinosa. The sequence goes on from NC_136261.1 coordinate 308,274,807, forward strand.
GCAGAGGGAACACCGAGTTTAACGTCCATCCGAGGGCACACCCATTGATGAATGACCCTGCCTGCAAACCACCAGGATGATTGTTTATAGCTGAGCTGAGCTAGACAGCTTAGAGGCAAGTTTACTTTTAGAAATAAAATATATAATGTACTAAAATCATTATGCAAAACAAATTAGTTTCTTTGGTGTTGGTGGCTTAGCGGTTAGGGTGCCGGCTTGGGATCCTAGGATCCTGGGTTCGAATCCCGGTCGATCGCTGAATTAACGCCAGGGGGGTTGACTCAGCCTGTCATCCTTCCGAGGTCGGCAAATTGGGTCCCAGCTTGCTGGGATGAATGATCACGGTGTGTACCCCGATTTAGAATAGGTACACCGTATCCCTGCGCAGTCGGAAAAGACCGACTGGACAACCCTCCCATCTACTTTCTGAATAATCCTCTCCAAGAAGTTCTGTCACTCAAGCTTTTGGGTCTCACTATCTGCCATGATCTTTCCTGGGAAAACCACATTTCCAAGCTGGCCTCCAAAGCCAGTCACCGACTGGGCATCCTCCGTCGTGCGAAGTCCTTCCTTGGCACACCTAAGCTCCTCACCACATACAAGGCTTTCATCCGCAGCTCAATGGAGTACTGCTCTCCCCTCTGGGCTGGTGCTCCTGCCTCACACCTAGCTCGTCTTCACACTGTTGAAACCAAAGCGTTCAGAATCATTGGAATCTCCCGCGATGACGCTATCTCCGAGGGCCTTTCACTTAATCACAGCAGGCAGGTTGGTGGTCTTTCCGTCTTCTACTGACTCCTCTCCGACCTTGCTCCCCCAGCTCTCTCTGGGCTCTGTCCCCCAAATATTCCTGCAGGTCGCACAAGATCTGCCTGCAACCCTCTTATGGTTAAACTGCCAAAATCAAGACTCTCTGCTCACCTTCACTCCTTCATTCCTCTTTTCTCCCGCCTCTGGAACAAACTCCCTCACTCTCTTCAATCCCACTCCTCCCTCCAGGTCTTTTAAAACGGCTGTTCACCACCATCTCTTATCTTCCCCAATCCAAAACCTTGATCTTTTCTACCCCCGCTAATTTCACCCCAAATCCACTTTTTTGAGGTGACTTTTGACTTCTTTCCTGGTAGTCCTTGGTGTCCTTGCGTTTTATACCTATCCTGCCTCCCCCCAGGCCCTCTCCCTCCAAAAACATCTCCCGATGTCCCTGCTCTCAAATGTTGTGTTTGTGTGCTTCCTCCCCTTCTCTCCCCATCTTGTCGACCACTCCGCTTTTTATATACTTTGTTTGCTTGTTTGTTTGATTTGTTTGTTTGATAAATGTTAGCTCTTTCACGAGCCTCGACTCTGTATACAAAAAAAATTAAAAAATCGGAAGAGCGTGACCAAGGGTTGGCGTCAGGAAGGGCATCCGGCCATAAAAACATTGCCTCAAACAGGGAACCATGATTGTCATGGGGCCCGCAAGGCTAACCCCCGCTCAAGCGGGGAAAATGGCCTTAAAACGATCATTCATTCATTCATTCATTGTTGAATAAATTAACTATATAGCAAATATAAAGTAACTGAAACTCCCTAAATCTAGGATCACTGTTCACCACTCATTTCTTTCTCTATTTTCCAACCTGTGAAACCAACTTCCACATTTTCTTCAATCTCATTTTTTCCACCAGATCTTCAAGACAGCTGTTCACCACCATGTCAGATCATCCCAAAATCCAAAACCATGATCTTTTCTATCCCATTTAACCATATCTTTCCAAATTTCCTCTTTTTCCTTCATGAGCGTTTGCTTCTGTATCCATCTTGTTCTCCCCTATGTTTCCTCCACTCGCCCTCATTCTTCCCCACATTGATTATTTCTCCAAGTCTCCTTCTATTTTGCCCCTCAAGCATGTTGTTGGTGTTTCCCTACTCTTTTTGTACTGTTCATTTTGGTCTGTTATTCACTGATCTCTTCAATGTTCTAGTTCCTCCACGAGCCTCGACTTTGCGTGTACAGTATATGTATGTATATATGTATAATGTATATGTATGTATATATATATATATATATATATATATATATATATATATATATATATATATATTGTCAAGTCTGTAGCCGATGAAGACCAGCCTTGGACAGATAGCCGAACGTTGCTTTAACTCTGAGGCGTATTTCGAACTTGGCGGGATTATCTTTTCGCGCGTGCGGGAAAGGCCTGAAGCCTTACCTGATTGGATGGCCGACACGGGGTTATCCCTCGACCCACAAACACAAAAACACGACAAATGAAAAATGCCACAATAATAAATTTAATGAAAGTCAACCACGACAAAATAAAAGTTGAGGTCAAAAAAATCCTACGGTGAGACGTCTTCACCCAGACATGAAAACACACAAGCGGAACCATTAAATTAAAATAAATGTTTTAAGCCGGCCGGCACTCAGCTTTGTGTCTCAAATGGTCTCGAGGAGCCTGGTGGTCATTGGAAGTCCATTCAGCCACCGCGCGGGAAAGGCTCCAACAAAATGGCGCTGAAAACGCCCAGGCGTGAACAAGCAGCCAACAGGCCCTTCCTCGCTTCCACCGCCAAGTGATACGTGGCTCTTCTCCTCCCCCGAAAAGCACCACAGTCAACAACACCCCCTCCACCAACATTGCAAAAGTTCCAAAGCACCGACACATCTCTTCACCAGCACACCCGAGGCATCAGCCCCCACTCGAGATGAGAGCCAGAACGAGAGAGAGAGCAAGGGAGAGGGATTCACCCTCCTTTGCCCCTCGCTGATGTCACTCCCTGATCAATCCTGACGTCCCATTTCATCATCCCATGGCTCCTGAACCAGTCACTAAGCTCAGAGCATGGTTTCTCTGTTATGAGTCCATGGAGGCGGAGTCTGGCCGTCCTTCGGGAATGTTCGGATGACGTCGGCGGTCGTGGGGCAGGGTTCACTTGCCTGATTGTAATGTCCGGTTAGACTGTCAGTATGACGGTGCGATGGCCGTTGTTGTAATTGTTGTTGTAATGGCGGCCCTTTTTGATGGCGGCCCAAATGGCGGCCCAAATCACAGGGGCAATTACCACACTGGGGATTATCCTTAAAACCTACCTAATTAGCATAGCTCCACCCCTCGTATGGAGACACATATACGATATTATTCTATACAGATTCCCTACTTAGTTACATCGAGATGGGCTTCGTCTTCGCGTCACACGGTCTATGCTAATTTACACAATCCTGACTTCACTAAGGTATTTCATCTCCACCCCCCACAAACGTAACAATATACATATATATATATATATATATATATATATATATATATGTACATACGTACATATATATGCAGTCGTGGCCAAAAATATTGGCACCCTTACACTTTTTTCAAATGACTCACAATTTTCTCTAAACATAAGTTGAAATTGACAAAAGTATTTGGTCTCCACAATTCTTTATTTCACTGTTAATATTAAAGAACTTTTGTTTTTTATTCAGAACTTAATATATCCTTTAAAATCAGAAAATAAAAAGAAATGGCATTGACAAAATTATTCACACCCTACACTTAATATTTGGTAGCACAGACTTTGGACAAAATAACTGCAGTCAAACACTTCCTATAACCATGAATGAGCTTCCTACACCTCACTACTGGCAGTTTGGCCCACTCTTCTTGTGCAAACTGCTCCAGTTCTCCCAGATTTAAAGGGTGCCTTCTCCCAACTGCTGTTTTCAGATCTCCCCACAGGTGTTCAATGGCATTTAGATTTGGACTCATTGCTGGCCATTTCAGAACAGTCCAGCGTTTTATCTTGAACCATTCCTGGGGGCTTTTTGAAGTGTGTTTGGGGTCATTGTCCTGCTGTAAGACCCATAACCTTCGACGGAGACCCAGCTTTCTGACTCTGGGTTGAACATTGTGCTCCAAAATGCCTTGGTAACCTCCTGATTTAATGATGCCATGCACACATTCAAGACACCCAGTGCCAGAGGCAGCAGAGCAACCTCAAAACATCACTGAACCTCCTCCATGTGTGATTGTATGGAAAGTGTGAAAGTGTTGTTACCGGCATTCCGTTTAATAAACCTGTTTATTTTTGTACATTTTAAATCCGTTTTTCGTGTGAGTTATTTTCGCAGGGTGAAGACATCATCGAGGCCATCCAGGTAAGTCTGTACTCTTCTTCCTCCTGACGTATCAGCCGCCATCTATTTGAGTTGAACACCTCCATTAACGCTCGTTTCCATCCATGGCTCACTCTCTGGCAGAGCAGTCACGTGACAATATATATACATATATATATATACAGTATATGTATATATATATATATATATATATATATATATATATGTATATATATATATATATATATATATATATATATACAGTATATGTCATATAACATATATATATATAATATCCAAAGGTCATATACAGACTTGGCATTTAATATGGAATATTTTTTTTTTCTTGACTTGGGTTTACTTTCTTAACTCATTATATCAATCTGGTGAGTTTCTTTTACACTTTGGTGATTTATTTGTTAAAAGAACCATGTCACTGATTGTCTGTCGCAGCAAGAAGTCAACAACAGGATTATATCACAGGTGGAGTGGCAAAATGTACGGACAGGTGCATTTGATGATTGGCTTCACAGTCGGGTATACAAGGGTTGTTACGTTCTGTATTAGTGGAAAACAACTGCTGCACGTCTCCAAAAGTTATTGCCGCTTCCTCTGGAGATGGTCCGTCAACTCGACAATGCTGTTTGACATGGAGTGGTGGCTTTACGAAATTACGGCATGAAACAGCGTGCTATTGCTCGGCAGTATGGCATCACTCAAGGTCAGGTGTCAAAGATCCTGAAACGAAATGCTCAGAGGGGTGTCCCGACTCCAATACCGAGGCCAGGACGTCCCCGCAGAACCACAAGGAGGGATGATCGCCAGCTGCACCGGTTAGTCCGCAATGGCCGTACCAAGTCAGCTAATCGGCTTCGGGCTGAGTGGCAGCAACTGACAAATGTGACAAACATTGCTTCCATTTGCTCGTGCAGCCTTTCGAGGAAACTTTGTCTTCCAAGATGACAATGCACGGCCTCATCGTGCTCGCATGATCCAACACTTTCTTGCTGACCGTGGTGTAGAGCATATGGAGTGGCCTGCCATGTTCCTGGATATGAATCCGATAGAGAACTTGTGGGCAGAAGTAACGCGTCAAATCGACCACTTGGACCAGCAGCCGACATCTGTGCGTGAATTGCAGCAGGCTATTGTCACTGCATGGCAAGCGATTCCTGTCCAAACCTTGGCAAATCTCGTGAACAGCATGCCTTAACGTGTACGTGCTCTCCTGAATGCTCGTGGGGGTTACACGAAGTACTGAACTGTAATTTTACTGTCCGTAATCCCAGTCGTAATTTAACTTTTGTTTTTGTTAAAAAATTTTTTGGCTAATGTGCAAAATAAAGAGATACTTCTGGAAAACGCACAGAAGTTTAACACAGCACTGTCCATGAATTGAGTTCGATATCAGTTTACATCACTTTCAAGGATCAATTTATTTGTTTCGAAATGTCAAATGTGGTTTTTGTTTCTTTTAAAGGTCACATTAACAAAATCTAGAATAATTTTAACATAATTCCAAGAACTTTTGGTTCTAAGACATCTTGAAAAGTAAGTTCACCCCCACAAAAAAAATATTCCATATTAAATGCCAAGTCTGTATATATAACAAGAATGACCACACAGTGGTGACAACCTGTGCCATAATATATATATATATATATATATAGAACTGTGAGAAATAGTAGAAACTCCAGAGTACGAGCAGGGCGTCTCATTTGCATTGAATAAATAATCGGGAGATTGAATAAGACGCGGACGTAGCTTCAGGGCTTCGATCTTTAATTCGACAATTTTTGTCGGATTTGTCGAATTAAAGATCGAAGCCCTGAAGCTACGTCCGCGTCTTATTCAATCTCCCGATTATATATATATATATATATATATATATATATATATATATATATATATATATATATATATATATATATATATATATATATATATATATATACAGTCACGTGAAAAAGTAAATACACCCCATGGAAAGTTTTGACTTTTTCAACATATTTCAACATACAGCTATTTGATCTTCATTTCAACAATATTGATAGATAAAGGTGATATAATATAACAAATACCATGAAACATTTACATTTTTTTAGCCTGGTGTTGGGCTCACGGCTAGGGTGCCAGCTTAGGATACCATGGATCCTGGGTTCGTAATCCTGGCCGATCGCTGAATTAACGCCACAGGGTTGATTCAGCCTGTCATACCTTCCGAGGTCGGCTAATTGAGTACCAGTTCACTGGTAATTCCCTGCTTGTCGCAAAAAGGCGACAAAAAGGGTTGGCGTCAGGAAGGGCATCTGGCCGTAAAACATTGCTTCAAAAAAAAGGGGACTGAAAAAACAACAACCACGGTCCCCGAAAAAGGCCAACCCCTGCTTTGCGGGGAAAAATGGCCTCTAAATGTGGTTATTTTTTTTTTTGATATTTACATTTTGTAGTCCATTGTATAATTTAAATAAACATAAATGCAAATTTCGCCTGTGGAAAAAGTAAGTACAAGGCTTTCATCCGCAGCTGAATCGAATACTGTTCTCCCCTCTGGGCCGGTGCTCCTGCCTCACACCTAGCTCGGCTTCACGCTGTTGAAACCAAAGCTTTCAGAAATATTGGAATCTCCCGTGATGAAGCTAACTCCGAGGGCCTTTCACTCACTCATCGCAGGCAGGTTGGTGGTCTTTCTGTCTTCTACCGACTCCTCTCCGGCCTTGCTCCCCCAGCTCTCTCTGTGCTCTGTCCCCCAAGTATTCCTACAGGTCACACAATATCTGCCAGCAACCCTCTTATGGGTTAAACTGCCAAAATCTAGGCTCTCTGCTCACCTTCACTCTTTCATTCCTCTTTTCTGCAGCCTCTGGAACAAACTCCCCCACTCCCTTCAATCCCACTCCTCCCTCCAGGTCTTTAAAACAGCTGTTCCACACCATCTCTTATCTTCCCCCATCCAAAACCTTGATCTTTTCTACTCCCACTAATTCACCCCAGATCCACTTTTTTGAAATTCCAACTTTTTTCCTGGAAGTCCTTGCAGTGTGCATATGTTTTATACCTCTCCCACCTCCCCCCAAGCCCTCTCCCTCTCACAGATCTCTCGATGTCCCTGCTCTCAAATGTTGTGTTTGTGTCCTTCCTCCTCTCTCCCCATCTTGTCTACCGCTCCCCTTATTATATGTTTTATGTGTCAGTTTGACTTTTTGTGTGATTAATGTTAGCTCTTTCACGAGCCTCGATCTTGTATGCAAAAAAAACCAAAAAAAAAAACCTCTTGTAGGCCTGTGACATATCGCAGGTAAATATGCCACATTATTCACATCAGGAATTCACTTTCTTGTAAAGCAAATGACTTAAGAATTCCCCTTGTACAACAATTGGCCCTGGTGTTGTTGTCGTGTGTGCATAATAAGCCGAATGGTCTCCTTGTGCGTTAAAGTTCCTTTCTATTCCTTGTTTGCAAGGAAGATTAAAAAAAACAACAACTCTTAGTTGCAAAAGTAAAAAAGAAAGGTTATTTTTCAAAGAATGAGTATAGCCATTCGAGACACGATAGTTCACTTTGAAAAGGTTTGAGAACTGCAGAGCATAAAATGCACAAGCATAACCAACTTGATGTTTGGTCTGAAAAGGCAAGGTCCAGAAAGTCCAATGTTTGAGCCACAGAGCGGAAAAGAAAGTCCAATGTTTGAGCCACAGAGCGGAAAAGAAAGTCCAATGTTTTGGACTCCATCGCAAATGAACACAAACCATGTGTGCTCAGTTCTTAAATAATTTGCAGGAGAGGTAGAGATGTTTCTCCAAAAATTAACAACCTCTACAGGCAGTGTTTGAGTGAGCATTTATAGCTTCAGTTTTAGACACCTCAAGCATCATCAGCAAAGCCAAAACTATGCTTTGAAAAGCAAGTCTTATCAAGAGCTATCACTGTAGACATAGGAGAGACTCTACATGCTTTTGTATCCAATATGGGGTCTCTTTCACTCTCTCTCTCTCTCTCTCTCTCTCTCTCTCTCTCTCTCTCGCTTTCCCTTCCCCCCTCTCCTCTCTATCATCCCTCAATTACTCCGAGCTTCTTGTAAGTTCGGCCAGGAAACGTTTTAGGCCAAGCCTTTTAAGAACCGGCTGAACAGTTTGGAAGGTAGAGTAAATGTCACAGGAATTTGTAATTTATTCAGAGTCCCAGCAATAATTTGCCTGTTCTTCATGAAAGACATCGAGAGATCTTTAAGAATGTCCATTAACGACCAGTGCTGGCAGACGGGTCATCCAGCTTAACCTCTCTCCGATGGATGGTGCGCACATGCAAAACTAGATGTAAAACACTGGGATGACAGTTCGGAGCAAGTGTCGAGATTCAAACCCAGACTAGAAAGCTCAAAGGGGAGTGCACATACCTCCAAGCTAAACTACCTGCCCCAGAGATAGACTCTAATGGGATAAAACGTCAAAAAAATATTTTCATCATATAAGCCTTGTAAAATAATGAGAAACTATCGGAAAATCTAATAAGTTACTGTAAGAAACCATTGCTGGCAAAAGGCTGCAAGAGGTTGTACCACACACAAAACCTTATTGACATATTTATATGATATTGATCAATAAATTGGAGGGACCCATTGAGGCCACTATCAATAAACTTCGTGAGCACGATAGTTCTTTAGAAAAAGCATCCGGAGCAAATCGTTCTCCAGGTTCCCTGGAAAATATACTGGCCAAGATTCAACAGCGTGAAAGTGAAGATCATCAGAAATTGAGTGAATGGCAAAGCATCCAAAAAATTGTTCATCTTAGTTGGAAGAAAACTTGGGTTAGAAAGTGGTGATGGAAGATGGTACACCAGAAATGTGACTTTAGATACCGTAGATGCCAAAGGTTGGAACACCCTTATCCGGCACATTATGGGTGAACGAAATAGACAAAACGGGAGATTGTCTGCAGATGTTTATTAAGACAATCCAGAGATTGGGATTATTGAAAAATGATTCAAGTGCAAGGCCGTGATCGTTTCGAAGGCAAGTGCACACCTGGTATGAATTTGAGAGTTGTTTTTTTGGGGTGCTGCCAGCGAAAATAGCGCTCATTCCACAACTATTTCCTATACAAAAGCTTCTACATTGCAGGATACCATGAATAGACAGATTGGCCACAGATGGGGAGAAAATGAAATATTTTCAGGATCATTTTCTAGAAGCAACTCAACTCCAGATCAGAGGATCGACAAAAAGGCAGTCTGTTGTAAACAGTTGAGTGCATCCCAGCCAAATTGGCACAGGTCTACTGCAAGGGTAGGGGCAGTGCGAGGGGGACATCTGAGCATGTTCTGGAAGAAGTCCAATGACATTATATCAGGATGGGATCATGCAGGTCAGAAGTTACAGAAAAATATGAAAATGCTGGAAGCACAGATATTTCCCAGATTGAGTGATGACGTATGTAGTATATACTTATTGAGATCTTCCATTTCAACACATTCTGATATGCATCCTATGTTGTAAAGGTGTTTTCACAACTGCGTGTTTGGTCTAAACAGGTGGCCAAGTTTGCTGAGTGAGCGAAGTGATCACAGAAGGCCTTCAGTATAAACTTCTCACGTCTAGTGGCCAACTTTTTTTTTTTAACGTCAAAGGAAGTATACATGGAAACAGTTAAAACAATTACACAGCAAGAAATAAACAGAAACAGCTTCAGCAGTTGAGTTGGAACAACTTTCTGTAGTAGTTTTCAGGCAGAAAGGAAAAAACAGGTGGTTAACAATCCAGGACGCCTGCAAGCAGCTAGGGTTCAAACCAGAATTGTATTCCATCTAAAGTTAAGGTTGTTGAGATTAGATGGTATTGGCTTTCCATACTCCACATTTTACACGACCGGTTCCGTTTTAGCCCATCTCTTTGGGCTGTCATGGGTCTGTAGTTTGATCTGGCTCGGGTTGGAGGTTCGGAGGGCATAATTTCTTTTTTCATCACAGTGTTAGCGCCGTCAGCTCACAGTGGCAACTCAACCACACTGGCTCGCCTTACAAAGCTCTCGCTTGCCTCATCGGGGGATAGAAAGGCACAGAGGTGGACACAGGGGTGGAATAGGAGAGGCATGTGGACGCAGCAAGGCAGGAAAGAAAGCCATTCCTTGTGGGGTTCAGAGGTTAACTCATGCGTAGTCCCCACAGCCTCTGGCTCATGCGAATGACATATGCTGTGTGCAGGAAATGAGTGAACCAGTGAACTGGCAAATTCAGAAGTAAAAGCCATCTGGAAGGCCTTCTAGTCAGAGCTACCATTACACATTCCTGAGCTTGTGGTTATGTGATTCAGATGCTCTTCTTCTTATTCTTTTATATCTAATTCCGTAACCGTTCCAGTGATAAAAGTACGTTTTCGATTTTTCAATAAAATATGTCCTTACTAAATACTATACATATGCATATATATATATATATATATATATATATATATATATATATATATATATATATATATATATATATATATGTGTATATATATATATATATATATATATAGGAGTTGCGGACAACGAGAGGGTGAAACACTTCTTCATTTCTTCAAGGCTCCTTTATTTCAACAGAACTAAAACCCGACCAGAACTCATGCATCTTTTATAACTCAAATCACTTCTGACCCAGCCTCTCAAGGGGGCGTGGCTCCAACAACCGAGCGCACGCCACGCCCATACCATCAATAGACCCACTGGTCCTGTGCCTGTGGATTATGCCTCAATGGGGTAACCCCCACATGCGCCCCCCCAGAATTCACTCGCACGGGCAATGTCAGTTTTCGGGGGGCCTTAACCACCTGGCCGAAACGACCCCTGATGACCCGAGCAGGGACTGTTAGCGGCTTGGTGGTAGCCCGGGCCAACCGGGGACTTAACCGACGGGGGACAGCCCCGCTGTGGGGGTTGAGCCAACCGAGGGGGATGGTCTAGGTCCAAGTGAGCCGGCTTGAGGCGATCCACCGAAAGGTGGTCTGGTTTGCCGCCAATGTCGACCACGAAGGACTTGTCCCCGGCCTCCAGAACGCGGAAAGGCCCATCGTAAGGCAGCCGAAGCAGCCCCCGGTGTGTGTCATGGCGAACAAAGACGTACTCCGCTGTACGTAGATCCGGCAGGACATGGGCCTGAGGCAAACAATGTTGAGATGTGGGCACTGGTGCAAACATCTTGGCATTCTCCCGGAGAACCGACCGCTGACGGGCAGCGGACCAGGGGCTTGTGGCGTCAAGCATAAACTCCCCGGGAACCCGCAGCGGCTGGCCATAGATGAGCTCAGTGGATGAGGACTGAAGGTCTTCCTTAGGGGCTGTCCTGAGGCGCAACATGACCCACGGGAGTCTGTCGGCCCAACTGTCATCCCTGAGGCTGGCCCTGAGAGCAGCTTTCATAGAGCGATGGAACCTCTCACACAATCCATTAGCCTGGGGATGATATGCAGTGGTGTGATGGAGCTTTACCCCCCAACCCCTGGGCAACAGCACCCCAGAGCTCTGAAGTGAACTGGGGCCCCCTGTCTGAAGATATGTCCGAGGGGGCGCCAAAATGGGCAACCCCAGTGCTGATGAATGCCCGGGCCACATCGGCGGATGTTGTAGATGTGAGCGGGATGGCCTCTGGCCACCTGGTGGTCCTATAGATCATCGTGAGGAGGTGGGTGAATCCCCGCGAGGGGGGAGGGGCCCTACCAGGTCCATGTTAACATGGTAAAACCATCGCTCGGGCACTGTGAATGGCGCCAATGGGGCCCGGGTATGGCGATGCACCTTCGAGCGTTGGCACTCGACGCAGGTGTTGGCCCAGTCACGCACATCCTTCTTGAGCCCGTGCCAAACGAACTTCGCCGCCACCAACTTTTGCGACGCCTTCCTGCCCGGGTGAGAAAGACCGTGGACGGCCTTGAACACCGGCCGTCTCCAGCTGGTGGGTACGACAGGGCGAGGTCGTCCCAAAGAGACGTCACACAGTGGCGTGGTGCCCGTGTCCTTGAACGGCACATCAGACAGCCGAAGCCCCGTGACCGCCGCCCTGCAGGCCTGGACATCCGGGTCGGAGATCTGATCGGCCGCCATGCTGGCGTAGTCGATGCCAAGGTGAACCGCACCAGCTATGGACCAGGAGAGACAATCGGCGACCGTATTATCCTTCCCAGCAACATGTTGGATGTCCGTCGTGAACTCCGAAACGAAGGAGAGCTGGCATTGTTGACGGGCAGACCATGGCTCCGAGATCTTGGCCATGGCAAAAACCAGGGGCTTGTGGTCCACAAGCACCGTGAACAGGCGGGCTTCCAACAGGTAACGGAAGTGTCGGACAGCTAGGTAGAGGCCTAGGAGCTCACGATCGATGGTACTGTACTTTCGTTCGTTAGGGCGGAGCTGCCGGCTAAAAAAAGCAAGCGGCTGCCAGGCCCCGTTGACCCACTGCTCGTGCATGGCGCCAACCGCGTAGTCCGAAGCATCCGTGGTGAGAGCAATCGGTGCATCGGGCAACGGATGCGCCAGCATGTTTGCACTGGCGAAGGCCAGTTTAGCATCCGTGAAAGCCTTGGCCATCTCCTCGGTCCAGTCAAGGCACGTTCGGTAGGCTTACCCTTGAGGGCCTAATAAAGGGGCCGCATCAGCTGGGCCGCCCGGGGCACAAAACGATGGTAAAAGTTCACCATGCCCAAAAACTCCTGCAGGGCCTTGACGGTGAGGGGGCGCGGAAAACCCTTCACAGCCTCCACTTTAGACGGCAGTGGGACGGCCCCCTCCCTCGTCATGTGGTGGCCGAGAAAGTCAATTGAAGCCACCCCGAACAAGCACTTGGCCGGGTTAATGATCAGGCCGTGCTGACTGAGGCGTTCAAAGAGCGCTCAGAGGTGAAGCATGTGCGCTGGCGATCCTGGAAGCGCTGGCGATGATGATATTGTCCAGATAGACGAACAGAAACGGCAAATCCCGCAACATGCAGTCCATCAGGCGCTGGAAAGCCTGGGCCGCCCTGGGCCGCTTGGGCTTTTTTCTTGAGCCCAAAAGGCATACGGAGGAATTCGAAAAGCCCGAACGGTGTAATCACCGTGGTCTTAGGAACGTCCTGCGGCTGGACGGGGACCTGGTGGTAACCACGAACGAGGTCCACCCTGAAAAAAAAACTTTACCAGCCAAGCGGGCAGAAAAATCCTGGATGTGCGGGATTGGGTAGCGGTCAGGGGTAGTGGGGTCGTTAAGGGGGCGATAATCCCTGCACGGGTGCCAACCGCCACCCGGCTTCAGCGCAATGTGGAGAGGCGAGGCCCACGGGCTGTCGGACCGTCGCACGATGCCAAGACGCTCCAACGTGTCGAACTTCGCCTTTGCGATAGCGAGTTTCACCGGGTCGAGGCATCGAGCCCGGGCGTAGACAGGCGGGCCGGTGGTCGGAATGTGATGCTCCACTCCGTGACTGACGACAACGGCCGAAAAGGTGGGCCGTGTAAGGGCCGGGAACTCGGTGAGGAGGCGGGCGAACTCATCAGAGGTCGAGAGCGTGCAAGCAAGCCTCGTTGAGGCGTACCCGCTCAGCGAGCATGGAAGAGAACTGAATGTCTTCGCATTAATGAGCCGCCGATTTTTAACATCCACCAATAGGCCGTTGGCGCAGAGGAAATCAGCGCCCAGCAAGGGGGTGGACACCCTCGCCGTGACAAATCCCATGTAAACCACTGCCCGCCAAAGCACAGTGCCACGGTCCGTTTGCCAAAAGTCTGAATAGCACTGCCGTTGGCGGCTTCCAGGGCGGGGCCGTGCCTCCCGGCCTCCCGGTCAAATACCGACGCAGGTAGAATGTTCACCTGGGCCCATGTGTCGCAGAGGAAACGACGTCCGGAGTCGGTGTCCGAAATGAACAACAAACTGCCCGAACGGCCGACGCTCATGGCAGTTAACGAGCGCCGGTAACCGCTTTTCCCGACTCGCTGAAGCTGCAGGGTGGCCGGCATGCCTTGGCCTTGGGCCCAAACTTTGCATGGTAAAAGCACAAGCCTGGAGCCTTCCGCCGCTGGGCCATAATGGCGGCCGCAACGGTGTCCGCCCGCGGCGTAGGCTCGACGGGGCCGGGGTCCCATGCAGCCGCACTACATTGCTGTCTGACGGAGAAAAACTTGTCTGCTTCCCTGGCCAGGGCGCAGAAATCCTTAACAGATGAGTTGGCCAGGGCTGACCATACCTGTCCTGGCAGCTGTTGCAGGAACAGTTCTTTGAAGAGGAAATATATCCACTGATGATATGAAGGTCGCATAGTGACTGATATAAAAAAAACCGAAAGGTTCACAGAGTTACAAGTGTATGGAAAGCCTCACTGCGTTGCCCTGATGAAGCCCCAACAAGGGCGAAACCAGGTCGGTAACTGTGAGTTTTGCATGCACTTGTGACAGTGTCTGAATTTATAATCCGTAGTGACGCACTGCTAGATGGTTCCTCTGGAGCTTTGCAGGCAATGCGGACATGCATGGCGATGACGTCATGCTGTCCGCTCATTAGGTTGGAGAACCAGATTACAGATACCATTATTAGTAACTCCCAACCGCAACCAGGTCGACTCCATATGATGAGTGGATACCAGAGATAACGTTACCGTGTGGCAGGCGGTGCTTATCGCTCCCAGCAAGGTGCAGCAGCAGCTGTATGGGACACCTTGCTGGCGGTTCTCCACTGATGATATTGTTACAGACGTGGCTTAGATGTTATTTACCGAGCGGTTTGGTATGACCACGTCTGCACAAGTTACCCGATTATACCCGAACGTTGACTAATCGCGCTACGCTAGATCAATGAAGGAAAAGACACACGGCTGGGATTAAAATGACACGACACCATGGATACGGTTCTCAAGATCTCCGGAGGAGATTATATTCGTTCGGAAGGTCAGATTACAGGGACGAGAGGTACAGCATAGAAAGACAAGCACTTAGACACAATCTTATATTAACCCCAACAGACGACAGATAAACGGGACAAAAGGCTGACTCACACGGGGATTGATGGCTAGGAAAGGCAGGATCGATGGCTCCAGGTGCACTTGGGCTCAGGGACAGAATCGACCCGGTCCGGTCCAGAGATGCGGGAGGTCTCACAGCGCTCGAGGTAGTGACTTGCTCTCCTTCAAGCTGGGGGCGCATCTAACCTCACATCCGGTGAGTCGCTTCGTATATCCGGCGGGGAGTGACACGCCCTCGGCTCGTTAGCTCCGCCTCGTGGAATCGGCACGTTGCTTCTCATTGGGTGCGTGCGGGGGGGTCTACCAGGCTCCGCCCTTGACGAGGAGCTGACAGCCAGCCCCTTCGTGGTAACCCCGTGGAGCGCATGGTCATGGCGGCTAACCGAGCTGGTGGGAGGACGCACACTCCCCCCCGCGCGCCGTGGTTGTAGTTGTTGTTGTAGCTGTAGTTGTTGTTGTTGTTGTTGTTTGGGGAAGAAGATGGAAGGAGGTATGGGAAAGGTCCTAAACTCACTACTGGTGCCATATAATCACATTCTGGTGCAACGAAGAGTCATAATTAATGGAAACGAGTCCTTAACTGACATAGACTAAGAATAACTAGCAAGATGTCCGAAAGTTGTCTACGTGAGATGCGGTGGACCTGGGCACGACATTTAATGGGGGAAAAAGGGGAAGGTCGGCTCTACTGGTTGTTGTTTACAGACAATGGAACTAGGGAATGGGGGATTGGGGATAGTTGGGGAGTATTGGGGAAATAGGGGAATATTTACAAGCGGATATGGAGGCCAAATTCCATATTCGCAACATTGCACCCTTCTCTACCCTCGGGGCGTCCCGACCCGATAAATTTTTACCTACTTTAGTGTGGCACGCAATGTAGTTCCCTCTACTATTAACTCTACCCTGAGTGCGACAGTTTTACAGATATTCACAAATGAGTAAATATGTCCCCCTGCGACGTTGCACCCTTCTCCTCACAGAAACACACCCACAGGATAACCGAATCCGGAAAGAATCCTCAAACTAAACATACAGCCGGTAGGGAGCATTATTTACACAAGACTACGCTGATATTTACACTACGATCCAGGACCTGTTTTTGGAGGAACACATGCAGATGTTATGCATAGAGAGAGCACGCATGCTAGCATCGATACACCAACCCACGAGTGCTCTGTGGCCTACGGCCTTTAATAATGTGCAGAGCACCCCTTCCAAGCATCAAGCACCACCCCATCACACAGTGAGCACCATCCGGTGCACCAATAAAGTGTCTATAAATCATTGTGTGGTGTCGCAGCCGGCCGATGTTCTGCCGCTGGTCTTGCCTTCGTGTGGTGCACTTGGTGTTCTTACTTCCTTAGAAAAATAAAGAAAGGCACCAACCGCGTCCATTTCTTTATTGTGGCCGTCAGGGGGCCAACTGTTAGTGGTTCACCTTGTATGGCATAGGTGCCACGTTGACCCATAGGTCCATCCATGGGTGGTGCTTGGCCGCAAAAGAACTGCGGTCCATTGTGGGTGGCCACAAACATTGCGGTCCATATGGTGTATCGATCCAAGCAGCAAGCAGCGAAAGTGCAGGCCCACAACTGCGAAGCCAGCACCTCTCTCCCCTCTCTCTCTACCCCAAAGCCAGATCCTCGGAGGTGGGAGACAAAAGAAGAAGACAAGTGAGTAAGGTGGTAAGGGCGCAAAAGTGCACGCAATATAAGATGATGCACACTGGGGGCACATGGGAACCAGGTGAGACAGGTACGTTCCTATCGTACGCCCCCCCCCCACCAGGTAACCTACATGGCCCCTCCCTTACCCCTTACTGTATCCACAAAACACAACACTACCCATAAACATCTACTTTACAAATCAACAACCATCCCTACTGTCTTCCCCGTTCCTCCCATAAACCAAATTCGTCTTCTCTCCCTCCTAACCAATCAAATTTGCCATTTTCAACTCCCATCAAAATTTGCCATCTCCAACTCAACATCATAATTTGCTATCACCAATTCATCATCAGTCCCTCCTAGGGAGGGAGAGATGGAATCACCCCAATGTCTCATCCACGTCGTGATGCGTCTCACAAATCCTCACAGCAATTCTCATTTCCTGCACACAGAACAAAGAAAACACAGGTGTGGAGTCATCATCATCACCACAGGTAAGTGGCTGCGTATGGTGCGACAGGTTCATCAATCCTAACTATCTCCTAAATGACTAACAACTTTACACTACCCGGGGTCTTTCTCCGGCCAAACCATTGGCCCTCTTACACTATGGGTTCTAAAAACCAATTCCCATTGGCCAAACTGTGGTGCTTTCCAATTTGGGGTCTCACTCCCCCGATTCATCTCTCGGTGCCCTCGCACAATTTCAGGGCTGCGACGTGTACCTCTCCCAGCGGGTCTACCCACCTGCACACCTCCACCACTGCGGTTGCCTCCGAGCTTACCTGCTCCTTACCCTAACCTAACTACCTGGGGAAGGCCCTCTGGCGCTCTCCCCACTCGGTGCCCTCTCTGGCACTGGGCTGCCCGATCCACACCCGGGATCCTCAGGCACCCACTCACAACTACCGGCTCCCAGAGCCCAGCTGCGGCCTCACCTGGCCGACATCCTCACAGTGGTGGAGTGCCCAACCAACTACACACACTAACAGGCTACACGCCCAGCCATTTCCACGACACTAATGCACCCATCCACAACACCATTCTGCAACCGCACCACAAATGCCAATATCCAACCACAATTTACCTATACCCGCTACCTAACACTTACACTACCCGCCCCGGGTACTCGTGAAAGGGGTCCACTCTTCCCCCATCCACACCTTCGCACCATGCACACCACTCCGTACCACTTACTCCAACTCTCTCCACACACCTGTACTTGCACACCTGTGCTCTCACACCTGGTGCCACCTGCACCCTTCTCTCCCCAAGCGCATTCGCGCTGATCCACAACACTCACTACTCATACACGGCTCCACACACCTGTCCAGTTGCACACCTGTGCAATCACACCTGTTCAATTCTCACACACACGGCATCATCTCAGCTAACTACTCCCTTCTGAAACTTGCGCTTCCCAGTCGTCCCTTTAAACTATTGCGCTCCCTCGTCATTATCATCCACACTAATCTACCTGCGTCCCCACTACAGGTATCAGTCACTAACTAAACTTAACGTTACCTAATGTCAATCTCTTCTAGATCCCTACAATATAACCTAACCCACCCGGGCTAGTTTTCACTGCCATACACCCCATAATCTAGTGCTCCTTTGCCCCCACTTCTGTGAGGGATGGTGGATTTGCCATCCCACCACATCGGGGGTCTCTCTCTACCAATTTTGCACATCAAATTTCAACAAATTAAAAATTTGCCAATCACTGCCCATCATCTGCCAATCACTACTGCCAATCCCTTGCCAATCATCAAATTTTGTTTTTCTCTAATTTTGGGTCCAAAACACTAACCTCATCACCCAGTCTACTCACTAATGCCTCTCGGTGCGCCAATTCCCGTCCAAAGCCCGGCTTCGTAAAGCCGAGCAATGAATGCGGGTTGTTTGGTGCCAGCGGCTGGACACGTCCCGCATTCGGTGCAGGGACGGGGGCTTACCCGGGCCGAGATCCCACGCACCCCCTCGGCGTGGAGCCATCCAATTGCCCGATCTCGACCTGCCGGCACGTCTCACCAAGAAGTGGTCGCCATGACGACCCTTCCTATTGGGCTGCCAGCTCCGCCTAGTGGAGCACGGACGCGGCCGTTCAAAGCGAGGCCCAGCACGCACCGAGGGCCCGATTCGGCTAAAAGTCGACCTAACCTCTAACCCGTTTAATGTCGATGCTTCACCTGCATGCTTACACCCCGAAGCCCGTTCCTTGCTCACACATCCAGCCGTGCTCATGCTCCTCGTACCTTTCCTTACACACCCAGGTACCCTCATTCCACTCACAGCCTTGGTCACACACCTGACCACCGAACACTTTGGCACACATTCGTTGGTCGCACACCTCACCAAAACACCTCTTCGCGCCCCCTCCTCAGTCACATCCTCTGTGACAATCACAGGTGTGCTCTCATTCGCACACCCAACCACGTGCCTCACCACCAACTCCAGCGTGCATTCCCACTCACGCTCTACCATTCCAGGTGTGCATCCTTCCATCCCAGGTGTACATCCTCGCTCACCTGTCACAACCAACTCACTCTCCTTGTCACTCTCAATACTCTCACCTCCATTCTTGACAGCGCACTCACCCTTACTCTTGACAGCGCACTCTTTCCTCGTGCACCTGTCCGTCACACACCTTTCTCGCGCACACTCTCCCGTTACACCCTCTGTAACACTCACCACAGGTGGACACTCTTCCTTACTTCTGACAGCACACTCTTTCCTCATGCACCTGTCCGTCACACACCTTTCTCGCGCACACCTTTCTCGCGCACACTCTCCCGTCACACCCTCGGTAACACTTACCACACCGCGCTTCCATGTGCTCCCTCGCACACACGCTACGACCGACTCACTCTCGCCAGCACCCTCACTCCTTGGCACGCACTTTTTCCTCACACACCCCAGAGTCGGACTTTCTCGCACACCTCCTCTTTCGCACACCAGACCTGTCGCACACTTCACCAACGGCCTCTCACGAACACCCGGGTCTATCTCGACCCCCAAGCTTCTTAAATCCCCTGGCGCATCATACGCACGACCATATTGGTCACCACTTACACCGGGTCCTCTTCCTCTTCGCTTCTCCTCCATCACCTGCGAATCCCTCATCCGGTTAATGAGCACATCATCACGATCCAAACACAGACTTTGGACCAATTCTTTTATCTCCTCTTTTATCTCTTTCTTATCCCCTCTCCGTCGCTTCTTAATTTCGCTCATCCCTTCTTCCACTTCTTCTAATTTGTGCTTCACCTCTTTTATTCCCCGGTACGTCTCCTCAAGCTCATCCTCTAAGGCTACCTTGACCGTTTCCAGGTGCGTCCTCACCTGCCGGTCCTTCGTCTCCATTACCTCTATCACCTCGTCCAGCCTCGTTGTCAGTCCCTCACGTACCATCTGACATTCCCTCTTCGTCGCTACCAAGTCATTTTTTAAGTCATTTTGTGTCGCTTTTAACCCTCCTATTACCGCTGTGTTCTTCTTTACCTGGTCCGTTAGTTCTTTTTGTCCCTCCGTCAGCTGTTCTACTTCCTGCGTCAGGTCCTCTATGCCCCCTTGTAACTTTACAGTCCCCTTTCTCACCTCCTTCTCCATGTGCTCCTTACAGTGCCTCACCTCCTCGCGCACTCCTCCGACCTCCTCACTCACTCCTCCTCTGATCTCCTCTCCCATCACTTGCATCTCCTGCCCAGATGCCACCCTCATCTGCTCCATTTCCTCCCTGTGAGCATCCAGTTTAGTTTCTACCCCCATTCTGACCCCCTCTATCTGCTGCCCCATTTGGTTAACTTCCCTTTCCGCTTGGTCCCTCATGTCCCTCAATTTGCCTTCCATACTGTTTTCTAACCCCTCTAACCCATTTTTCACTCCCTCTATCTGATTCTCCTGGGCAGCCATTCTATTTTCTACCCCCTCTAACCCCTTTTGCATCCCTTCCATTTGATTCTCTTGAGCGGCCATTCTGTTTTCTACCCCCTCTAACCCCTTTTGCATCCCTTCCATTTGATTCTCTTGAGCGGCCATTCTGTTTTCTACCCCCATTAACCCCTCCTGTATTTCCCCTAATCTATTGTCTAATTTCCCAAATTTCTCGTCTAATCCCTTAAAATTGTTGTCTTATCCCCTAAAATTATTGTCTAATCCCTCACCAGTACCCCTCGCTTCGTCCCTCATTACCCCCATTTGCTCACTCTGAGCCCTCATTTGCTCACTATTCTGGGCCATAAGGGCCTTCATTTGTATTAAAAACAAGTTCAAATCCACCGGTGGCGCTGCCACGGTCGCGGGCGCGGTGACCAGCGAGGCGCCATTTTGTGCGTTTGCTACCCTCGCTGCTTCGCTCTCCTCCTGTCCCTCATGTCCCTCAATTTGGTCCTGGACCGACCCTGCCTCACTCTCCCCTACCGGACCCCAGCTGTCTTGATCCGCCATAGCGCGACTTTCAAAATTCGGGTTTTTATTTTCGTATAACAAAATCAAATTTCGCCGTTATAATTTCGCGCGGGAAACGCGCTCCGAATCGATTCTAATTGTTACAAATTTGGGCCTAATAAATTTAGTCCCGGGTCCGAATTCCACTCCTCGACACCAATTGTTACAGACGTGGCTTAGATGTTATTTACCGAGCGGTTTGGTATGACCACGTCTGCACAAGTTACCCGATTATACCCGAACGTTGACTAATCGCGCTACGCTAGATCAATGAAGGAAAAGACACACGGCTGGGATTAAAATGACACGACACCATGGATACGGTTCTCAAGACCTCCGGAGGAGATTATATTCGTTCGGAAGGTCAGATTACAGGGACGAGAGGTACAGCATAGAAAGACAAGCACTTAGACACAATCTTATATTAACCCCAACAGACGACAGATAAACGGGACAAAAGGCTGACTCACACGGGGATTGATGGCTAGGAAAGGCAGGATCGATGGCTCCAGGTGCACCTGGGCTCAGGGACAGAATCGACCCGGTCCGGTCCAGAGATGCGGGAGGTCTCACAGCGCTCGAGGTAGTGACTTGCTCTCCTTCAAGCTGGGGGCGCATCTGACCTCACATCCGGTGAGTCGCTTCGTATATCCGGCGGGGAGTGACACGCCCTCGGCTCGTTAGCTCCGCCTCGTGGAATCGGCACGTTGCTTCTCATTGGGTGCGTGCGGGGGGGTCTACCAGGCTCCGCCCTTGATGAGGAGCTGACAGCCAGCCCCTTCGTGGTAACCCCGTGGAGCGCATGGTCATGGCGGCTAACCGAGCTGGTGGGAGGACGCACACTCCCCCCCGCGCGCCGTGGTTGTAGTTGTTGTTGTAGCTGTAGTTGTTGTTGTTGTTGTTGTTTGGGGAAGAAGATGGAAGGAGGTATGGGAAAGGTCCTAAACTCACTACTGGTGCCATATAATCACATTCTGGTGCAACGAAGAGTCATAATTAATGGAAACGAGTCCTTAACTGACATAGACTAAGAATAACTAGCAAGATGTCCGAAAGTTGTCTACGTGAGATGCGGTGGACCTGGGCACGACATTTAATGGGGGAAAAAGGGGAAGGTCGGCTCTACTGATTGTTGTTTACAGACAATGGGACTAGGGAATGGGGGATTGGGGATAGTTGGGGAGTATTGGGGAAATAGGGGAATATTTACAAGCGGATATGGAGGCCAAATTCCATATTCGCAACAATATGAAGGTCGCATAGTGACTGATATAAAAAAACCGAAAGGTTCACAGAGTTACAAGTGTATGGAAAGCCTCACTGCGTTGCCCTGATGAAGCCCCAACAAGGGCGAAACCAGGTCGGTAACTGTGAGTTTTGCCTGCACTTGTGACAGTGTCTGAATTTATAATCCGTAATGACGCACTGCTAGATGGTTCCTCTGGAGCTTTGCAGGCAATGCGGACATGCATGGCGATGACGTCATGCTGTCCGCTCATTAGGTTGGAGAACCAGATTACAGATACCATTATTAGTAACTCCCAACCGCAACCAGGTCGACTCCATATGATGAGTGGATACCAGAGATAACGTTACCGTGTGGCAGGCGGTGCTTATCGCTCCCAGCAAGGTGCAGCAGCAGCTGTATGGGACACCTTGCTGGCGGTTCTCCACTGATGATATGAAGGTCGCATAGTGACTGATATAAAAAACCGAAAGGTTCACAGAGTTACAAGTGTATGGAAAGCCTCACTGCGTTGCCCTGATGAAGCTCCAACAAGGGCGAAACCAGGTCGGTAACTGTGAGTTTTGCATGCACTTGTGACAGTGTCTGAATTTATAATCCGTAATGACGCACTGGTAGATGGTTCCTCTGGAGCTTTGCAGGCAATGCGGACATGCATGGCGATGACGTCATGCTGTCCGCTCATTAGGTTGGAGAACCAGATTACAGATACCATTATTAGTAACTCCCAACCGCAACCAGGTCGACTCCATATGATGAGTGGATACCAGAGATAACATTACCGGTTGGCAGGCGGTGCTTATCGCTCCCAGCAAGGTGCAGCAGCAGCTGTATGGGACACCTTGCTGGTGGTTCTCCACTGATGATATGAAGGTCGCATAGTGATCGCATATGAAGGTCGCATAGTGATCGCATATGAAGGTCGCATATGAAGGTCGCAATATATATATTGTTACGGGGTCCTCTGCAATCTCCTGGTCTCGGTAACCTCCGAACCCCGAGAGGAACCCCGGCAGAAAGATTTCGATGTTATTCCGTGTCGAAATCAATCACTAATGAAACCATCCATGAAACCATCAAATGAAACAAATAAATCAATAAGGAAACCACACCCTTGGTTGTCAATGAACAAATAATATATTAAAAGCACACAAGAAGAACCATACAATAATTGTGGCAATCAACCATTCAATCAAGATCTTAAGAGGGTAACCTAGCGCAAACTCACGGTACACCCCCCCAGGGACGGAAACCGAGCCCTTCTCAATGTTTCTGTAACTCCATGGAGATGAGGCGACGGGACGGTGGCGAGTAAGGAGGTGTAGGCAAGGCGTGGACTGTCACGTGATCCACACTAACAGCAAACGGGCGGTGTAAATGGAACTCCCAAAGACGCGATCCAGACGTGCACCTGCACCGTTCAATCAGTGAACCGCAGGGCAATTTTCAGACGCCGTTGTATCGCACAGCCGTCCCCGGCAAACCACCACAGGATTAGCCCAGCCGACGCGACAGAAACCCTTTCTGATGAAGGCGGCGCGTGGGGCGAAAAGGCGGACGGCTCTCACTCGAGCCGCGGCCTCGCGGTGAAGATTCTCCGGAACCTCACGCCTGTACCTGGCTTCGCAGGCTTTTCCACAATTCCAGCGATAACACCGATCGCCCGAGATTCCTTTCAAGGACTCAAAGTTCCCTCGCCATGTACGCTCGACCACGCTAGGTCCCGCCCTTTTCCGAATCCCTGGTTTTTCAAATGTCTTGTTACGCCTTCCTCTACTTCACCGCCTTTTCCTTCCGGGTCAGTTTCCTGTATCATTTTACGTTAACCTTTTTAACTTTATATAACCGTTCCTGAATAATAAGCCTTTTGAAGATAATTAATAGTACATAATATCAGAACTACGGCAAGGGGGTGAAAACCACAATAACGGAAGTTACGAATCCGTAACAATATATATATATATATATACATATTGTTACCGATCTCAGAGTACGGCACTCCCCTTACCAAGGGGGATTTAATCCCCTCGTCTATTACACTGGCCGTCCGAGTCCTAGAAGGTATCGCGCTCCTTTGCGGGGTTGAGGTTGACCAGGGTGACTGGTCAATGGGGTCCCAGACACCTTCGCCAACCTCGCCGCAAAGCAGGGCGCTACTTCTGCCCGAGCCACGGACAAGATGGAATTTTGCCGAGCGGTTTAGCAATCCGAGGCTCGAGCCGTTAGCAATCAAACTAATCCGATTCTGAGCAGTTCTAATCGCGCCACAGGTATTCAATTGGAAAAAGACTAAAGCGACCGGCTGAGAGGAAAACCCAAAGAATAGGAAGGGTGAAGGAAGAACAAATATGGTTTATTAACTACACTACAAGAGGAAATGAAAGAAGGGAGTATACAAGAAGGAGGAAATAAAAGGACATAGGGCAAGCTTATCGAAACAGTCTTAACTTATCATGACCCCAGGACAAATAGACAGACTCACACGGAATGGTAGCTGGTAGGGGAGGAAGGTCCAGGCAGATGGTTCCAGGCGATGGGATCCGTCCAGGCTCCGGGTCCGTGGGCGAAGAACGGCAGGCAGCTTCGCGTCTCGTTGGCGTGCGACCGGACCTTACATATGCGAGGGGCTGGAATGCGCGTACGTATAGCGTGCCGAACGCTCTCAAAACCAATGCAGTTCGTATCACACGATCGTCCCAAGCGATCCCCCGCACAATGTTCTTATCATTCGCCGCCTCTGCGCTGTTCTCTCAAGTTTGCCGATCTTCTCTCCTCACATCTGCCGATCTCCCCCGCATCTGTCGATCCTCCGCTCATCTCCTTGAAGTAGTTCGCGGCGGCGCTTTTATTACCTGCCTCGCGTATCAAGCCGCGTCCGCTTCGCTCCGCCTACCGGTGAACACGCCTCGGCCCGGATTGGTCATGAGGGTTCATTGGTACCTCCCCCCGTGACGTGTTCCTGGCCGCTCCTCCCTTTTTCTCCCACTCTGCCACGTGGCTTATGACAGCGGGCAGGAACAAACCAAAAGGCAACGACGAAGGCAATATGGCTACTGGCACTTTGGAGAGAGAGAGAGATTGGGGATAATTGAAGGGGACTAGGTTATTTGATTAATACAATGCAGATTCAACTATTGGAAACAGATCCTTACCTGAAACACATACTAATGAAATAACTAAATAAGAATCTATGGTGTCCTATGTGTTGCAATATGACCTAACCAGGGTGCGACCTTTGACCTTTACACCAAAAATGGGAATATTTACAGGGGATTATTTATAAGGGAATATTACAGATATTTACAAAGTGGAGGGTTCTAAAAACCACAACACTGCACCCTCATTACCTCCAGGGCCATTCCGGCCCGAAAAAACTTTAACGTAGTGTGACACTCAGGTGTGGTAACCCTCTACTATTAACTTCACCCTGAGTGTGACATTTTTAAAACAACTAAGTGGGCCCCGCCTGCTGCGTTGCATTCTATCTAACAGATTCACGCCCACAGGATAACCGAATCACGGA
Organism: Myxine glutinosa; assembly: GCF_964187855.1. Lineage (NCBI taxonomy): Eukaryota > Metazoa > Chordata > Myxini > Myxiniformes > Myxinidae > Myxine > Myxine glutinosa. The sequence goes on from NC_136261.1 coordinate 308,300,769, forward strand.
ATTGTCTTCAAACTACACATGGACGGTGGGGAGCATTATTTACAAAGACACTATTTGGTATTTACAAACGCGAAACCAGGACCTGTCTTTTGGGAACAAAAGAAGATGGTTTGAAAAGAGGAAAGGCATACACTGCACTGCACTGATACCACCAGCACCAATAAGCACCAAAGCACCAAAGCACACAGTCAGCACCATCCAGTGCACAGTCATCACATTTCCATATAATAAGCAACGATGCTCAGCAGATGACGTCTTCTCTTCTCTGCCGATGTTTCTGGGCGACTTCTTGCTTGCTGCCTATTTGGTACTAAAAGGGCACAAAACGCGTCCACTTTTTAATTATGGCCAGCAGGGGCCAACTAAGGGTGGTCCACATGCATGGCTTAGGTGCCACCGTGACCGTGGTCCGCAAGCAAGATTCCCAGCAGCGATGCTAGGCCCCAAAACGTGGGGTCCATGAATGTGGTGCTCGGCCACAACAACGTGCGGTCCATAAGTGTGGTACCGGTCCAGGCAGGCAGCAGCGAGGGTGCGGGCACATAACTGCGGGCACCTGCACACTTTCCCCTTGGCACACAAAGACCACGGTCCATGAGTGGGGAAGGAAGACAAAGCAGGGTTAGCGGGGTGCAAGGGCACAAGGGTACACATCAACACAAGGTAATGCAGAGGTGAGGTGCGCAGGAGAGCGAGCGAAGAAAGCTCGTCCCTACCGTACGTCCTCCGTCCTCCCCCTGTCACCTAATCTACCCTTGCCCTTACTTACCCCATATTTACACAATTTACAAATTCGTCACAACGTCTTGTCTCCCACATATCTCCCCTAATTCCAAATTCATCAACAATCCCTCTAACCAAATTTGCCATCAATCAATTTATCACCAATCCCTTCTAAGGAGGAAGAGATGGAACAATGAGCACAATGTCACCCCCACGTCATGATGCGTCTTACATACTAGACATTTGCACAAACCGGTGGTGTGGAGGCCTGTCACCTTGGTGAGTGGATGTAGATGGTGCGAAGAGATTCCAATCCTAACTATCCTAAATGACATTAACACTTTTTACACTACCCGGGGTCTTTCCCTGCCAAACCATTGGCCATCTTACTCTATGTGGTTCTAAAAACCGAACTCCCATTGACCAAACTGTGGTGCTCACCAATTTGGGGTCTCACTCCCCCGATTCTTCTCCCTGTGCCCTCACACAATTTCAAGGCTGGGTCGTGTGGCGCTCCCAGCAGGTCCGCTCACCAGCACACCCCCGCCACTGCAGTTGTCTCCCGAGCTTACCTGCTCCTTACCCTAACTTACCTGGGGAAGGCCCTCTGGCGCTCTCACCCCACTACCGCCCTCTCTGGCGTCGGGCTACCCGGGTCCGTCCTCCGGATCCTCGGGCCCCATTGAACTCTACTGGCTCCCAGAGCCTACCTGCGGCCTCACCTGGCCGACAGACTAACAGTGGCGGAGTGCTCAACCAATCACACTCACTAACAGGCCACACGCCCAGCCATTCCACTTTACTCATGCACCAATCACACGCTTCTTTACTACTACACGCACCACAGATGTCAATCTCCACCACAATTTACCTACTCCCTCTACCTACTTTTAAACTACCCTCCCCGGGTACTCGTGAAGGGGTCCATCTTCCCCATCCACTCCTTTCGCACCAACCACTCCACTCCATGTATCCCACACTACCCACTCCACACCATCTATTCCATGCTCTATTCACTCCATGCTCCATTCACTTCATCCAACCATTCTCCATACATCTGTGCTTCACCTGCACTTGCACACTCACCTGGTGCTCACACACACCTGGTGGCACTTGCACACCTGGTGGCACTTGCACCCTCCTTCCCCCTAGGACCATTCACTCAATACAACGCACAATCACACCTTTCACAATACTCTGCTCAATCACTTCCTGCACACACACTGCATCATCTGATCTAACTACTCCCTTCTGAAACTCGCGATCCCCGTCTTCCCTTATACTAAGCGCTCCCACGTTGTTATAATCCAACTAATCTGCTACGTCCCCTCTACAGGTACATGTCGCTACTTAAATCTTGTCCCTATGGTCACTTCTAATTCCCTATACATTATAACCTAACCCTCCCGGGCTAGTTTTCACAGCCATACCCCATAAAACTATAGCTCCTTTGCCCACACTTGTGAGGGATGGTAAATTTACCATCCCTCTACATCAGGCATCCCTCACGATCACCCCCAGTCCTCTGGTACTATGAGCCCCCCTCACAAGAGGTACTGGGTCCTGCCTCTGCATCTAAAGCCAAGGCAATCCACGAGGGCGCCTGCTCGCCGGTGTAGGGTCTTATCCGGTCGGCATGGACGATCCGAGGGAGGGCTCGTGGCCCCATTTTGATCTTAACGACCACGTCACAGACTTGCGACAGGACGACCCCCGGGCCTTGCCATGGAGAGGTGAGTTTCGGTCACCTACCCTTCCGCCTCCGGGGATTGAAGAACCAAATCTTCATCCCCGGAGTGTACCGGCTCCCCTGGCTCCAGTGGTCGTACCTGCGCTTCATCTTGGCCCCCGCCAGATGGAGCTGGCAGCGGGCGAAGGCATGGACCCTTTCCATGCCTTCTTCCAGGTGACGTGCGTAACCCTCCCTTGGCAGGATATCAGTGGTGTCTGGCACGGGACCGCATAGCAAGTCGGCGGGAGCCCGCAACTCCCGCCCATACATAAGCAATGCTGGACTGCATGCAGTGGCCCCGTGCTGGCTGGTTCAGTAGGCCATTAACAAATATGGGAGATGTTCATCCCAGTCATCCTGACGGGTGGTGGTGAACAAGGCCAGTTGTTGGACCAGTGTTCGATTGAACCGTTCCACCATCCCGTCAGATTGTGGCCGCAAGGGCGTTTTCTGTGTTTTCCGAATTGACAGGAGTCTGCACACATCTTTTAGTGATTGCTTTCAAAATTTCGACCCTGTTCGGTGTGCAGCTCCTGTGGAATCCCATGCCGACATACAAATCCTTCCAAGAAGGCCTGCGCTACCACCCCTGCTTCTTGGTTGGGGAGGGCATAGGCCTCCGGCCACTTGGTGAAATAGTCCATTACAACGAGAATGTACTTATTACCTTGGCGGATGCGGGGTAGCGGTCCTAGAATATCCATAGCAACCCGCTCACGGCCCCCCCCCTGGTGTAATTGAAGGGGGGCCCTCATCCTCCGTGCTGGTCCCTTTTTAGCAGTACAGGCGTCGCATCTCCGACACCAGTCCTGTATATCGCGCCCAATATTTACCCAATAGAACCTCCGGCGGACCCGAGATGTAGTCTTTGTCCTGCCCAAATGGCCGCCTGAGCGGGTACCATGCACCTGTTGTAATATGATGTTCTTAAATTTGTCTGGGACTATCACCATCCAGGAAGTTCTCTCAGAGGGAACCTCCACCCACTTGCGATACAAGATGTTATCCTTCAATTCCAGGGTCTGCCACTGAGCCCAATATGCCCTTGTTAGTGCCCCGAGGGGGGTGACCTCTTCCCCATTAGGTCTTTGCCCCAATCTGACCCATTCGTACACCAGTCCCAGGACGGGGTCCTCCCGCTGGGCCGTGCTCCATGCCAAAGTTCCAAATTCCTTGTTTGCGGTTAGTGGCAAAATTTGCCCTCTCACCTGGGTTGCACGGACGACGAGGATAGGGGCGGAATCGCTCAATTGCTCGCTCTCCTCGTGTCTCACACAAAATTTACAGTTTTCCCCCAAACAAGGACGCCGAGAGAGTGCATCGGCATTCCCATGGGCCTTCCCGGCCCTATGGGTCACATTAAAATCGTACTGCTGCAACTTTTCCAACCACCTTGCAATTTGGCCATCCGGTTCCTTGAACCGAAGGAGCCATTGCAAGGAGGAATGGTCAGTTCGAACCAAAAATTTCCGCCCGTACAAGTACAGGTGGAAATGGTTCATGGCAGCCAGCATAGCCAATAGTTCCTTGCGAGTGACGCAATAATTTCGTTCGGGCCTACTCAAGGCCCGACTATAATAAGCGATCACTCTCTCCACGCCCTCCTGTGTCTGAGACAAAACTGCACCCAATCCTTCCTGGCTTGCATCAGTGTCCAGGGTAAAGGTCCCGTCACTAGTGGGGTAAGCTAGAATGGGTGCGGATGTCAAACACCCCATCAATTTTAGGAAGGCCTCTTGGCACTCCCTTGTCCAATTAAATCGCGTCCCCTTCTCCGTAAGCCGGTGAAGGGGCCGGGCCAACTCTGCAAATTTCGCCACAAAGCGCCGGTAGTAGGAGCAGAGTCACAAAAATCCCCACACCTCCTTGATGGTACGTGGTGCGGGCCACTCCTCTACCGCTGTAATTTTGCCTGGGTCTGTTTTTACCCCCTCGCGACCGATAACGTAACCTAGATAGGCCACCTCTCTTGCAAACAAAGTGCACTTGCTCAGGCTCAATTTCAGCCCTGCCTGTCTGAGGCACCCGAACACCTGGTCCAAATTAGCTATTGCCTGGGGGAATGTCTTCGCATGTACTAGGATGTCATCCAGGTATACCAGGCATGATTGCCATGGCATGCCGCCTAGTACATGCTCCATTAGTCTCTCAAAGGTGGCGGGGGCGTTACACAAACCAAACGGCATCACAGTGAACTGATACAGCCCCTTACCTGTGGAAAATGCCGTTTTCTCCTTCCCTGCCCTATCCATCTCCACCTGCCAATATCCACTCTTGAGGTCTAAAGTTGAGAACCAATTTGAGCCCGCAACGGCATCGAGGGTATCATCAATTTTTGGCAGGGGATATGAGTCTTTGAGTGTCACGTTGTTCAGCTGGGGATAGTCCACGCAGAAATGCGTGGTACCATCTTTCTTTTTGACCAGCACAACAGGTGACATCCAGGGACTTCCCGAGGGCTCGATGACACCTGCCTCGAGCATTTTTTCTACCTGCTCGTCAGCTTCCTCCCTCTTGCTCCAAGGGAGCCGTTGGGCGGGCTGACGAATAGGCCGGGCCTCACCGGTGTGGATCTGATGTTTCACCAGGCCCGTACGTCCAATATCCTCGCGGGACAGGGAGAAGATATCCAAATGGGATCCAATTAATTTGTGTAAGGCCTCCCTCTGGGTACCTCCCAACTCTACGCTACTTCGATTTACCATCTCGCAAATGGGATCGGGCCAATTCCTAGTACTTATTGAAGGCTCCCCCCTGGGGCCGGCTCGGCTGGACGTTCTCGCCCCTCACTGCCGCGACTTCCTTAACTGGGGTGCAGCCGGCTACCTTCGTGCCCCTTACGTGGCCCGAGCCACGAGCCAGGGGCCTCGTGCGTTGTTACGTGCGTGGTTCTGGACTAATATTAATTACGCGGACGGCCACCACCGGCCCGTCCGTTTTAACAAGGGTGCGGCCCACGATTAAACCCGGGATGGACTGCGCTGCCACCGGTTCGACCAGGCTGCAGGATTCCTGCCATGTTGGGTGAGCTGACCATCGGGCCGGCACTATGGCCTCGGCCCTCAGAGGGATGGTCACGGCCTCAGAAGCCTCTAGCTCCGTCCTCTCGGCCGTGCTCACCCCCTCCAATGGTAGCTCCTCTACTCCCACTTTCAGGGTCCCCCGGCACAAATCGATTTTACAACCGCTGGCAGTCAATAAATCCAACCCCTTTAGCATGGGTCGCACACTGCCGCCACCCAAACTTCTATCTCCCTCTTTACCGACCCCAACTTGAGGGTTACAAAACCACGCCCTATGATCGGGGCCGTTACCCTGGTAGCCAGCTGCAAACTATGATTTTCCAGACGCTGGATTTTATCCCAGCCATCTGCACTCAAATTAAGGATCACAGGGCTGATGATCGTGGCGATATCTCCTGTGTCCACTACGGCGTCTACCCCCACGCCGGCAATTTTTCACCGAATCGTCAAACTACCAGTACCAATTTGGCCACAATGAATGACCTGTCGCGTAAATGAGGGCGCTTCACCATCCCCTACTGCCGAACACGGCCCTGTATGCTCGGCACATTCTAATTTCACGGGCTCTGGCGGGGGGGGGTGGGGGGGGGGTGTCTGGGGTCGGCTAGTCTGACCCGCAAGGGGCGGAGTTGTTGGTCTCGGTTGCCAGGGTGCATCCCGGCGCGGAGCTCGACACTCCCATGCACGGTGACCCATCCGGCTACAATTGTAGCATGTCACCTGGTAAGGTGCTTGCCTCTGGAATTCCAAATTCCCCCCCTGAATGTCCGAATTGGGGCATTTGATCGTGGTGGCCCACCTGCCAAGGTCCAGGTCCCACCAGACGTTGGTTCACCAGCCTCCGGACCATGCTCTCCAGGTCAGGACCCCTTCAGGGGCGGACCCCCTAGGGGGGCCGCCACCCGTCACGGGTCCTACCTGGCTCACCGCCACGGCGTGGCTCTCGCCTCCCCGAGCCAGGGGCCTCGCTGCTTCCCAACGAGCTGCAGCGTCAGCCGCCTGGCTCAAGGTCTGCGGGCGCCACATGGCGAGCTGTTGTCGGAGCTCCGGATCCGGGAAGGCCTGGATAAAGTGATCCAGCGCCAGGCTTTCCTGGGAACCCGCCGCCATGTCCACGTGTGTGATCCCTACTGCGCAGCGAATATCATGCGCAAGTTCCCCGATGGTCTCCTGGGGCTTACGTTTTCACTGCGCGAGCTGAGCTTTAAGAAGCTCGCTCTGCTGTTCGATGCCGAATCGGTTAATTAAGGCCGCACGGAGGGCTGGCAGGGTGAGAGCACCCGCGGTAACGCCGTCAGCACCTCCGCTGCCACGCCGCGCAGTGCCCCCACAAGGTGTACTCCACCTTCGTCCGGATTCCAGCCGTTACCTCTCCACACATACTCAAACTGCGCCAGGTATGCCGGCAGATCACTCTTGCCGTCATACGGCGCGAGTGGGACCTTGTGGGTGCCCGAAGGCCGGACCCCGTGCGTCGCTCCTTGCGGGGTTAGCACGGGGCCGAACCGTTCGGGCCCCCACAGTACATTATTCCCAGGGGGCTCCTGTGCATCCCCCGTCCCTCTGAAAACTACCCCTGTCGGTGTCGATGCCTGGGTCGCCCCTCCGCAACCCGCTACCCACTCCATACTCGCACACCCTTGCTCACCAATACCTCTCGCACTCCCCATGGTCGGACATCCTTGCACGCATCCTCTTTCCACGCACTCTGCACCAGTTGCACACCTCACCAGTGGCCTCTCACAAACGCCCGGGTCTATACCAACACCCAAGCTCGCTGAACTTCCCCTCACACCATATACATTTCCGAACATATCGCCACTCACCTCGGCACCTCTTCCTCGTCGCTCCTCCTCCGCCACCTGCAAACTCTTTATCTGGTTAGCAAGTACATCATCACGATTTGAGCACAGACCTTGCACCAATTCCATCACCTCCTCCTTTATCTCTTTCTTAGTCTCCCTCCGTCTCTTATTAATTTCACTTACCCCCTCTTCCACTTCCTCTAACTTCTGCTTCACCTCGTTTATTTCCTGGGGCGCCCCTTCAATTTCTTCCTCTAATGCTACCTTGGTCGTCTCCATGTGCTTCCTCACTTCTCGTTCTTTCGTCTCGATTGTCTCTACCACCTCCTCTAACCTCTTTGTCAGTCCCTCGTGTACCGTCTGATATTCTTTCTTCGTCGCTATTAGTTCTTTCTTTATCTCCTTCTGTGTCGCTTTCAGCCCCCCTATTATGGCTGTGTTCTTTTCCACCTGCTCCCCTAACTCCTTTTGTCCCACTGTCAGCTGCTCTACTCCTCGCGTCAGATCTTCTATGCCCCCCTGTAACCTGGCCATGCTGTTCCTCACCTCCTTCTCCATGCGCTCCTCACCCCACTTTACCTCGTCGCATACTCCCGTGACCTCTTCGCTCACCCTGCGCCTTATATCCTCCCCCATCTCTCCTATTTCCTTGGTGGATGCCGCCCTCATCTGTTCCAGCTCCCCGTTGTGGGTGTCCAATTTGGTTTCTAGCCCGATTTTTACCTCCTCTATCTGCTCCCCCATTTGTTTGATTTCCCGGGCGGATTTCTCCCCCATTTCCCTCAATATGCCTCCCATCTTGTCTTCTAACCCCGATAACCCATTCTTCATCCCTTCCATTTGGTTCTCCTGGGCGGCCATTCTGTTTTCCAATCCCGTTAACCCGTCCTTCATTTCCCCAATTTGGCATCCCAATTCCCCAATTTGACTTCCCATCCCATTTCTTAATTCACCAATTTGGCTTCCCATATCATTTCTTAATTCACCAATTTGGTTTTCTAATCACTCCCCCATTCTATCTTCCAAATTACTTAACCCATCTCTCAATCCCCAAATTTGGTTTCCCATCTGCTCAATTTGGTTTCCCAACCCCATTTGTACGGCTGCCTGCTGCAGCTGCGCAATGAGGTCCTGCATATTCATCCCCTCGATTTGCACAGCGGGCGCGGCCCTCGTCGCCGCCATGCGTGAGGCGCCACCATCTTGTGCTGCCGCGACCACGTGCGAGGTGCCGCCATCTTGTGCTGCCGCGACCACGTGTGAGGCGCCGCCATCTTGTGCGCCTGCAACCCCCTCTACCGCACCTTCTTCAACCTCCTCTTCCATCTCTCCCATCTCCTCCCTGGGGTCCTGGGTCGACTCTACCCCCTCTTCTATCTCCCCCACCGGCATCCGATCACCTTGACTATCCATGGCATGACGATAATTTGGTTGTTAATAATAAATTTCGGCCGCCCATAATTTTGACCAAATTTTTAAGATGGATCAAAAAAATTTGGTTCGGGTCCAAACCCACTCCCCGACACCAATTGTTACGGATCTCAGAGTACGGCACTCCCCTTACCGAGGGGGGTTTAATCCCCTCGTCTATTACACTGGCCGTCCGAGTCCTAGAAGGTATCGCGCTCCTTTGCGGGGTTGAGGTTGACCAGGGTGACTGGTCAATGGGGTCCCAGACACCTTCGCCAACCTCGCCGCAAAGCAGGGCGCTTCTTCTGCCCGAGCCACGGACAAGATGGAATTTGGCCGAGCGGTTTAGCAATCCGAGGCTCAATCCGTTAGCAATAAAACTAAGCCGATTCTGAGCGGTTCTAATCGTGCCACAGGTATTCAATTGGAAAAAGACTAAAGTGACCGGATGAGAGGAAAACCCAAAGAATAAGAAGGGTGAAGGAAGAACAAATATGGCTTATTAACTACACTACAAGAGGAAACGAAAGAAGGGAATATACAAGAAGGAGGAAATAAAAGGACAAAGGGCAAGCTTATCTAAACACTCTTAACTTATTACGACCCCAGGACAAACAGACAGACTCACACGGAATGGTAGCTGGTAGGGGAGGAAGGTCCAGGCAGATGGTTCCAGGCAATGGGATCCGTCTAGGCTCCGGGTCCGCGGGCGAAGAACGGTAGGCAGCTTCGCGTCTCGTTGGCGCGCGACCGGACCTTGCATATGCGAGGGGCTGGAATGCGCGTACGTATAGCGTGCCGAACGCTCTCAAAACCAACGCAGTTCGTATCACACGATCGTCACAAGCGATCCCCCGTGCAATGTTCTTATCATTCGCTGCCTCTGCGCTGTTCTCTCAAGTTCGCCGATCTTCTCTCCTCGCATCTGCCAATCTCCCCCGCATCTGCCGATCCTCCGCTCATCTCCTTGAAGTAGTTCGCGGCGGCGCTTTTATTACCTGCCTCGCGTATCAAGCCACGTCCGCTTCACTCTGCCTACCGGTGAACACGCCTCGGCCTGGATTGGTCACGAGGGTTCATTGGTACCTCCCCTCGTGACGCGTTGATGGGGCCACGCCTATGTTCCTTGCCGCTCCTCCCTTTTTCTCCCACCCTGCCACGTGGCTTATGGCAGCGGGCAGGAACAAACCAAAAGGCAGCGACGAAGGCAAAACGGCTACTGGCACTTTGGAGAGAGAGAGAGAGATTGGGGATAATTGAAGGGGCCTTGGTTATTTGATTAATACAACGCAGATTCAACTATTGGAAACAGATCCTTACCTGAAACACATACTAATGAAATAACAAAAGAAGAATCTATGGTGTCCTACGTGTTGCAATATGACCTAACTCGGGTGCGACCTTTGACCTTTACACCAAAAATGGGAATATTTACAGGGGATTATTTATAAGGGAATATTACAGATATTTACAAAGTGGAGGGTTCTAAAAACCACAACAATATATATATATATATATATATATATATATATATATATATATATATATATATATATATATATATATATATATATATATATATATATATATATATACAGACTTGGCATTTAATATGGAATATTTTTTTTGTGGGGGTGAACTTACTTTTCAAGATGTCTTAGAACCAAAAGTTCATTGGAATTATGTTGAAATTATTCTAGATTTTGTTAATGTGACCTTTAAAAGAAACAAAAACCACATTTGACATTTCGTAACAAATAAATTGATCCTTGAAAGTGATGTAAACTGATATCGAACTCAATTCATGGACAGTACTGTGTTAAACTTCTGTACGTTTTCCAGAAGTATCTCTTTATTTTGCACATTAGCCAATTTTTTTTTTAACAAAAACAAAAGTTAAATTACGACTGGGATTACGGACAGTAAAATTACAGTTCAGTACTTCCTGTAACCCCCACGAACATTCAGGAGAGCACGTGCACGTTGAGACATGCTGTTCACGAGATTTGCCAAGGTTTGGACAGGAATCGCTTGCCATGCAGTGACAATAGCCTGCTGCAATTCACGCACAGAGGTCGGCTGCTGGTCCAAGTGGTCGATTTGACGCGTCAATTCTGCCCACAAGTTCTCTATCGGATTCATATCCGGGGACATGGCAGGCCACTCCATATGCTCTACACCATGGTCAGCAAGAAAGTGTTGGATCATGCGAGCACGATGAGGCCGTGCATTGTCATCTTGGAAGACAAAGTTTCCTCGAAAGGCTGCACGAGCAAATGGTAGCAATGTTTCTTCCAGAATGGCTCTGTACTTGAACTGGTTCAGGTTTCCATTCAGAACAACCAGGTCAGTTTTGCCCCCCTGCATGAAAAGCAGCCCAAACGGTCACCCCACCACCTCCAGCTTGGACTCTTGGCACTATACAATCTTCGTTGTGGGCTGCATGCACTTGTCTGCGCACTCGGACGCGGCCATCTTGACGATAGACCAGAAATCTAGACTCGTCACTGAAGATCACGTGATTCCAGTGTCCTGGCTGCCATTGACAGTGCTCCCTGGCCCACTGCAATCGGCGCTGGTGGTGTTGTCTGGTCAGGCGTGGCTTTCTCAGGGGACGCCTGACACGATAGCCTGCTTGAACCAGCCGTTGGTTGACTAGCCTTCTGGATACAGGCACATTTGTCAGTTGCTGCCACTCAGCCCTAAGCCGATTAGCTGACTTGGTACGGCCATTGCGGACTAACCGGTGCAGCTGGCGATCATCCCTCCTTGTGGTTCTGCGGGGACGTCCTTGCTTCGGTATTGGAGTAGGGACACCCCTCTGAGCATTTCGTTTCAGGATCTTTGACACCTGACCTTGAGTGATGCCATACTGCCGAGCAATAGCACGCTGTTTCATGCCGTAATTTCGTAAAGCCACCACTCCATGACAAACAGCATTGTCGAGTTGACGGACCATCTCCAGAGGAAGCGGCAATAACTTTTGGAGACGTGCAGCAGTTGTTTTCCACTAATACAGAACGCAACAACCCTTGTATACCGGAACTGTGAAGCCAATCGTCAAGTGCACCTGTCCGTGCATTTTGCCACACCACCTGTGATATAATCCTGTTGTTCACTTCTTGCTGTGACAGACAATCAGTGACATGGTTCTTTTAACAAATAAATCACCAAACTGTAAAATAAACTCACCAGATTGATATACTGAGTTAAGAAAGTAAACCCAAGTCAAGAAAAAAAAAATATTCCATATTAAATGCCAAGTCTGTATATACATATACATTGCTTTATAAGGCGCGATAAATGGGCTTTTGAGTGTTAGCGGTTCATGGCGTTGACGGTTCATGACGGTTCATGGCGTTGACGGTCAAAAACCCATTACATCAATTTTACCAGGCACTGTACAGTAAGTACAGTGGACACCAAATGCACGGTGGAAGGCTAGAAGTAGAAGATCGTCCAAGACAAGTGAGAATAAGCCATACTTTGGAGATGACGTCATTCGCTGGTCCGATAACCAAAGATGTGGTATAAAAAACCAGGTGAGCTAACAATGCAGCAATGAAGGAATTCGGCCAAGGCACCGGCACACAACGACCTACCTACATCGAAAGACTCAATGCCAATGGTGACAGAAGCCAAGACGGCCGGCTTAAACACCGCCGAAAGACCACGGTGTACCAACTTACGATGCAGAACATCTTGCACTTAATATGATGACAACAGGTGCCATCCTCTGACGTACCATTACAGGTACAGGTACAGTACACGTGAGCACAGAGCAAAAGTTCACTGAAACCGAGATTAAGAAAAAAGAAAAAACACCTCGTGGTCCGTGCTCGATATCCGAGTTTCAATCTTTTCAAACACATGATGCTCTCGGTCACGGTATCTCCTGCGAGCTGCTTCTCCTTCAACCACACAAACAACAACTTCTCCATATCTTCATGGATAGAGGTCCGGAGCTTTGAAATAATCGTAACGCCCTTGGCTGGCGTTATAGCCTTTATGGACTCCTTCTGCTTCAAAATCGTACATATCGTAGAAGGAGTACGATCGTACTGCCTCGCCAAGTCGACAACACGCACACCTCACCTGGCATGCTCTTCTCCTCTGCTTAATAAAACCAGTTTATTTCTTTACATTCTCTTGTATTATGTACAGTATATACGAGGTCGTGCTTGTTTATACATTATTTGTTATTTATAAAGTACATTTTTGTTATTTAAAAGCACCTAACAAAAAAAATTGGTGTTTTTTTTTTGAGGCTGGAACGGATTAATAGCATTTCAATGCATTTGAATGGGAAAATTTGCTTTGACTTACGAGCGATTTGGCTTACGAGCTCCGTCACGGAACGGATTAAACTCGTAAGCCGAGGTACCACTGTATATATATATATGGCAGAATATATATATATATATATATATATATATATATATATATATTCACATACATATATATACATATATATATACATACATATATATATATATTGTTGTGGATCTCCTCATTGGCCTTCTCCCCTTTACCAAGGGGGGATTAGTCCCCTTGTCTTTGACTCACCGACGGGATCCGGGGCTATGACGTTCCTTCCGGACGGCGTTAAATAGGATTGTAGGCCGAATTCCTATTACCTAAGTACCAACGCCGCCTAGGAAGCAAGGAAATAAGCCCCGCCCGAATCACGGTTATAGGTGGAAACGCCGAGCGGTAACGAACCATGACCCGAGCCGTTATCAGGGACTAGATCCCGATCCAAGCGGTTCCTATCGTGCCACGCTTTCCCAATGGAGGAAATCACTGATACGGTCGAATCAGGAAAGACAGGAAGAACAGATGGTTTATTACACTATTGCACGTATATACAAGGATCGGATTCAGAGACACAGTGCAGCTTAATTACAGTCTTAACTTATCCCCTGGACAAACGGGCCCGCTCACACTCCGACAATCACACGGGAATTGCAGAGGGTCAGGTTGATGGTCAGGGATGATGTCCAACAGCTCGTTCTCCGGCCCCCAACGCGCGCCGCGAAGAAGATGGAGCAGATGGCAGGAGCTCTCCGCTTGTCGTTGGCGCACGGGAATTAAATGCGAGGAGAACGGTAGGGCTGGCTTGGCGGTTACACTTGCAGCCACGGCCGCATACGTAATCACTGAACAGGCGCTATATGCGCTCCCAATACAAGTTCATAGGCACTCCCAATACAAGTTCAATAGCAAGGCGCAATTCCTTCCAGACCTTTACACACTGCTCTCCCGCAGAAGTCCTCCTCAAGTCCTCTTCACAAAGCCAGCCTTCCCCAGCGAGTCCTTTTACGCAAGTCCAAACATGCGAGTGTTTGGTCAAACCAAACAATCCCTGGTGTTGGCTTAGTGGTTAGGGTGCCGGCTTGGGATCCTAGGATCCTGGGTTCGAATCCCGGTCGATCGCTGAATTAACGCCAGGGGGGTTGACTCAGCCTGTCATCCTTCCGAGGTCGGTAAATTGAGTACCAGCTTGCTGGGATGAATGATCCCGGTGTGTACCCCTGTTTAGAATAGGTACACGGTATCCCTGTGCATCGAAGAGCGTGACCACGTGTTGGCGTCAGGAAAGGCATCCGGCCATAAAAACATTGCCTCAAATAGGGAACCATGATTGCCTCAAATAGGGAACCATGATTGTCATGGGGCCCGCAAGGCTAACCCCCGCTCAAGCGGGGAAAATGGCCTTAAAACGATCATTCATTCATTCATTCATTGTTGAATAAATTAACTTGTTGAATAATTTACCGAAAAATCACCGAAGCGTAAAAGAAACTCACCAGATTGATATACCGAGTTCAGAAAGTAAACCCAAGTCAAGAAAAAAAAAAAAATTCCATATTAAATGCCAAGTCTGTATATATATACATATATATATATATATATATATATATATATATATATATATGTATATGTATATGTATATATATATATATATATATATATATAAATATGTATATATATATATATATATATATATAAATATGTATATGTATATATGTATATAAATATGTATATGTATATATGAATATGTATATGTATATATGTATATAAATATGTATATGTATATATGTATATATATATGTATATATGCAAAGGTGGGCGGTCCGCTTCGAAAGTCCGCTTATCCGCTTATCCGCTGCAGCGGACTAACGTTTTCGAAGCGGATAAGCGAATCGGAACAACCCCCGGAAACCGAAGCGGATAAGCGTAAGCGGACTACCGAAAAATTAAAGCGCATCGCGATTCGCCAAATCAGCTGTTAGCCTGAGCCGTTACTCTAGAATTGTGAATATTTATTTAAGTGAATAATAAGTGAAAACTGAATATTTTATTGGACGCTAGAGCGGCAATAACGTCAAGATGGAGAGATTTCTGACTCTCCAGCCCAGCGGCAGTGCCAGGGACAGGCACACGAGCGACGCAAACCAGCAGTCCCAGCACAGCGACATCCACAACCCGGCGGTCAACATGATGGGGGACGTGGAGGACAGTCAGGAGATCTGCGCCCTGACCCCTCAGCTCGCGCGCAGCGAGAGCAGGATGTCGCTGGACTCAATCGAGTCGGCTGAGATCAACGTGACAATGGACACAGACAATTCCAGCCTCAGCCAGAAGTGGAGGCACATCGCACATCCTCAAGAAGGCCCACGAGGTGGAGGAGGAAGACGAGGACTAGTCAACAGACTGCTAGTCTGTTGACTAGTAGACTCTCTTGTCAAAGAAAGGACGAGCAAATTGATTTTTCTTTAATGTAACTTGCATATATTAAAATTATATTTAAATTAACTGTAGAGTAGAGTAGAGTCGAGTGGAAAACTTTATTTCAATAAATTTTGAATAAATTTTATTTAAATAAAAATGTATATTTTTGATCTTAAAAGCTTTGTTTGTCTTTGTAGTAGTTAGAAATGGCTATTTAGGCTTAAAAAGCATTAAATTCCCTTTAGAAACGTCAAAAATCGCTTTAAAAACGTCGAAGCGCTTTAAAAAAAATCGAATCGAAGCGGATAAGCGGATAAGCGGTAAGCGGACTAAGATTTTCGGCCGCTGAAGCGGATAAGCGAATCGGACTACACGGGCTGGCGGAGCGGATAAGCGGTAAGCGGACTTAAAATTTTCCGAATCGCGCCCACCTTTATATATATGTATATATATATATATATATATATATATATATGTATATATATATATATATACATATACATATACATATATATATATATATAATAATAATCATAATAATTCATTTATTTTGTATAGCGCTTTTCCAGAAGCCCAAAGGCGCTTTGACAGAGTGGAAAACATAATGCATAACAATACATGAAAACAACAATTGCAAAAAGACAAGAATCAATCGGGAAATATTTAAAGCAAAAGGAGGGAGAAGGAGAAGAGATAGTCAGGGGTTAAATGCTGTGGGTTGAATGTTGAATGCAGTGTTGAACAGGTGGGTCTTTAGTGATGTTTTGAATGTGGTGAGTGAGGAGGAGTCTCTGATGGTGTGAGGTAGTGAGTTCCAGAGGGTGGGAGCAGCGATGGAGAAGGCCCTGTCCCCCCAGGATCTGAATTTGGTCCGGATGGAGGGGGTCGGGAGGTTGGTACCAGCAGAGCGGAGGTTGCGGGTGGGAGTGTGTCTGGAGAGGTCAGCCAGGTAGGATGGGGCCAGGTGATGGAGGGCTTTGTATGTCAAGAGGAGGATTTTGTACTGGATTCTCTGGGGGATGGGGAGCCAGTGAAGCTTGTCAAGGACGGGGGTGATGTGGTCACGGTTCCGGGAATGGGTGAGTAGACGGGCAGCGGAGTTCTGAATGTATTGGAGTTTATTGGTGATTTTTTAAGGTGAACCATAGAGGAGGCTATTGCAGTAGTCCAGACGGGAGGTGATGAAGGCATGGATGAGGGTTTCTGCAGCCGTGGAGGAGAGGGATGAGCGGAGACGGGCAATGTTTTTCAGGTGAAAGAAGGCTGACTTTGTGATCTGTTTAGTGTATTTGTCGAAGGAAAGGGTTTGGTCAAAGATGACGCCAAGATTCCGGATGTGAGGGGAGGTGGATACTGGGATACCGTCGATGTTGAGGGCAAAGTTATGGGTGGATTTTGTGAGCGTTTTTGGGCCAATGATGATTATTTCAGATTTATCACAGTTAAGCTTGAGGAAGTTGATTTGAAGCCAGGATTTTATTTCAGTGATGCAGTTTGTCAGGATAGAGTGGGTGTCGGTGGAGACGGACTTGGTGGAGATGAAAAGCTGGATGTCATCGGCGAAGCAGTGGAATTGGAGACCATGACGGCGGATTAAGTGACCGAGGGGGGACAGGTAAAGGATGAAGAGGAGGGGGCCAAGAACTGAACCTTGGGGGACACCTTGGGGGAGGGGAGCAGTGGGGGATTTGCAGTTATTGATGGAGATGAACTGGCGTCTGTCAGAGAGGTATGATTTAATCCAAGAGAGGGCAGTGCCGGTAACGTTAAAGGTGGATTCAAGTCGGGTGAGGAGGATGGTGTGATCGATGGTGTCAAAGGCAGCGCTGTGGTCGAGGAGGACGAGAATGTTGAGGTTGCCAGTGTCAGAGGAGAGGAGAAGGTCGTTGGTGATTTTGAGGAGAGCAGTTTCAGTACTGTGGTTGGAGCGGAATCCGGATTGGAATGTTTCATACAGGTTATTGGCAGAGAGATGATGTTTGAGTTGAGTGGCTACAGCGTGTTCCAAAACTTTTGACAGAAAGGGTAGGTTGGAGATGGGTCTGAAGTTGTTTAGGGTGTCAGGGTTTAGACCAGGTTTTTTTAGAATGGGGGTAACAGCAGCAATTTTGAGGGAAGGTGGGACGATGCCTGTAGACAGGGAGGAGTTTATTGTTGCAATGATAAGTGGAGAGAGAGCAGGGAGGGAGGCCTTGACAAAGCTGGAGGGGATGGGGTCAAGAGTGCAGGTGGCAGTTTTCATTCCTATGAGGAGTTCAGAGAGGTCAGTAGGGGAGATTGGGGAGAACCGAGACAGGGGATGGCAGGACAAGGGGGGGGCAGGTGGTTGGAGGGGGAGCGGGTGCGGTGGTGGTCAAGCTGTTGTAGATGTTGTCAATTTTGCGTTGGAAGAAAGAGAGGAAGGAGATGCAGTTGTCTACTGTGAATGACTGGGTGGTGGTGTTCAGGGGGCGGAGGAGTTTGTTTATTGTCGAGAAGAGTGCTTTTGGGTTTCCGGAGCCAGAGTGGATAATTTGAGAGTAGTAGGCGGAGCGGGCGTGGGAGAGGGCATCTTTGTAGTGTTGTAGGTGGTCCTTTTAGGCTTGGGAGTGAACTGTGAGACCCGTTTTATTGCGGAGTCTTTCAAGTTGGCGAGCACGAGTTTTCATCAGGCGGAGTTCAGGGGTAAACCAGGGAGCAGAATGGGTGAAAGAAACTGTTTTGGTTTTTACAGGTGCAAGCTGGTCAAGGCAGGAGGAGAGAGTGTGGTTGTAGTAGTCAGTGAGGTCGGAAGGGGTGTGGAGGTCAATGAAGGGAGAAGTGGACATTTTTTCAGAGAGGGTGGATGAGAATGAGGTAGGTGAAAGAGCGTTTAGCTTACGGAAGTTGATAGTGCGATAATGCCTTGGTGTTGGGGCGGGGATGTTGATGGTCAGAGTGATGGCTAAGTGGTCAGAGAGGGTGAGGTCGGAGCCAGAGAGATGGTGCAAATTTAATCCAGTGGAGCAGACAAGGTCCAAAATGTGACCACGGATATGGGTAGGAAAGTCGACATGTTGAGTGAGGTTAAAGCAGGTGAGTAAATCAGTGAAGTCAGTGGTTATTGTGGAGTCAGTGGAGTCCATGTGGATGTTGAAATCACCAAGGAGGAGGATTGAGGGGGAGAGGGAACATAGCTGGGTCAGAAAGTAGGAGAAGTCAGACAGGAATGATGGGTGTGGTTTGGGAGGGCGTTAGACGACAGCCATGACTGACTGCGTGCGACCAGAGAGTTTAAAAGCCAGGTGTTCAAATGATGGAGCAGACGCGATGGAGATGAGGTTGGTCTTGATGTCTTGACGGTGGATAACGGCAATTCCACCACCTCGGCCCTCCGAGCGTGGTTTATTGACGTAGGAATATCCATTGGGTGTGGTGAGGTTGAGTGTGTAGTAGTCCAGAGGTTGTTGCCAGGTTTCGGTGAGACAGAGAAAGTCCAGTTTGTTATCCAGGATGTATTCGTTCAGGATGAGGCATTTGTTGTTGAGGGACCGGGTGTTGAACAGGGTGAGCTTGATGTTGTTTTGAACAGCAGGGATGAATTCAGGTGATTTAGCCAGGGTTCGTAGGCAGGAGGTGCGATCGTGTGCGTTGCTGTGACCAGGTGCGCTGGGACGAAGAGTGAGAGTGCGCTGAGCCGACCAGAGGATGGGGATGGAGTGACCTGATTGCAAATAAACAAACTTACGACCGGAGCCGCGGTGAATGTACCTGGGTCGTCGGAGGAGTCCATTTGATTTGATGGCAGAGATGCATGATGGGGTGGAGCGGGTATTGAGCAGAAGGAGCCTTGCGGCGGAGTACCGCAGAGCCATGCCAGGCAGGAGCGGAGAGACGAGACGAGGCCAAGGTTGAGGAGGTGAAACAATGGTCCCAACCCACGAGAGCGGGCCCGAGGAAACGAAGGAGCCAGGTAGGTGAAGCCAGGAGCAGAGCCGGGACCAAGCAGAGGGCAGGCAGGAGCAAAGAGACGATCACGAGGCCAAGGTTGATCACAGCAAAGCGGCAAATGCAGCGGCAATCGACCGCCGCCGCTACAAATCTAGATCATGGCGGGAAACCGCCACCAAACCGCTGCGATGGTCACAACCCACGAGAGCGTGCCCGAGGAAGCAGCGAGCAGGCGAAGGAGCCGGGCAGGCGAAGCAGGGAGCAGAGCCGGGGCTATGCAGAGGGCAGACTCAATGGCCCAAAAATCCGCACGACCACCAAAAAAGAAAGCAACTGACAGTGGCCCGGTCGAAGAAGCGGCGAGCATGTGATGCCTGCGTCCTCTTCATACCGGACCGGAAGCGGAAGTCCATACTGTATATACTGTATATACATATACGTATACATATATATATACATATATATATATACATATATACATATATATATACATATATACATATTTACATATATATATATATATACATATATATATACAGGCACGTGAAAAAGTAAGTACACCCCATGTAAAGTTTTGACTTTTTCAACATATTTCAACATACAGCTATTTGATCTTCATTTCAACAATATTGATAGATGAAGGTGATATAATATAACAAATATCATGAAACATTTACATTTTGTAGTCCATTGTATAATTTAAATAAACGTAAATGCAAATTTCGCATGTGGAAAAAGTAAGTACACCCTTGGCTCCAATAGGTGGTATTGCCCCCTTTGGCAGAAACAACCTCAAGTAGGCGTTTCTTATAACTGTCTACCAGTCTCTGACACCGACTGGGAGAAATTTTTGCCCACTCCTCCATGCAGAATTCTTTCAGCTGTGCGATGTTTGAGGGGGTTCTTGCATGCACAGCTCGTTTCAAATCCCCCCACAACATCTCGATGGGATTTAGATCCGGGCATTGACTTGGCCATTCCAGACCCCTCCATTTTTTTTGTTTTTGTTTTTTTTTTTTTGTTTTTTTGTATACAAGATCGAGGCTCGTGAAAGAGCGAACATTAATCACACAGAAAGACAAACCGACACATAAAACATATAACATCGGGAGCGGTAGACAAGATGGGGAGAGAGGAGGAAGGACACAAACACAACATTATTTTGAGAGCAGGGACCGAGAGACATGGAGACATCGAGAGATCTGTGAGAGGGAGAGGGCATTGGGGGTGGGCATGGGAAGGGGGGGGGGGGGGGTGGGAGAGGTATAAAATATATGGACACTGCCAGGACTTCCAGGAAAGAAGTTGGAATTTCAAACAAGGTGGATCTGGGGTGAATTAGCGGGGGTAGAAAAGATCAAGGTTTTGGATGGGGGAAGATAAGAGATGGTGGTGAACAGCTGTTTTAAAGACCTGGAGGGACGAGTGGGATTGAAGGGAGTGAGGGAGTTTGTTCCAGAGGCGGGAGAAAAGAGGAATGAAAGAGTGAAGGTGAGCAGAGAGCCGAGATTTCGGCAGTTTAACCATCAGAGGGTTGCTGGCAGATCTTGTGCGACCTGTAGGAATATTTGGGGGACAGAGCACAGAGAGAGCTGGGGGTGCAAGGCCGGAGAGGAGTCGGTAGAAGACAGAATGACCACCTCCCTGCCTGCGGTGAGTGAGTGAAAGGCTCTCAGAGATAGCTTCATCGCGGGAGATTCCAATAATTCTGAAAGCTTTGGTTTCGACAGCGTGAAAATTTCTTTCTTTTCAGCCATTTATTGGTGGATTTACTGGTATGTTTAGTGTCATTGTCATGTTGCAAGGTCCACCTTCGGTTGAGCTCCAACTTTCCGACAGATGGCTTCACACTATCCTCAAGCACCCTCTGGTACAATGAAGAATTCATAGTGGATTCTATGATGGTGAGCTGCCCAGGCCCTGGTGCAGCAAAGCTGCCCCAAACCATAATATTTCCACCACCATGCTTTACAGTTGGTATCAGGTTCTTGTGGTCAAATGCTGTCTTTGGTGTTTGCCAATGCTGGTTTTTGCCAAACATGGCTGCTGGTACTGTGGCCAAATAGCTCTACCTTTGACTCACCTGTCCAGGGCACATTGTTCCAGAAATGCTGGTCTTTGCCGAGAAGTTCTTTGGCAAACTTTAGTCTTGCCCTAATGTTCTTTCTGGACAGCAAAGGTTTCCTCCTGGCACACCTCCCATGTAGATGAAATTGTGCAGCCTCTTTCTAATGGTAGACTCGTGCACTTTGACATCAACAGTGGCAAGAGCTACCTGTAGGTCCCGTGATGACATTCTGGGGTTCTAAGAGACTTCTTTCAGCATCTTGCGGTCTGCTCTCGGGCTGAACTTGCTGGGGCGGCCTGGCCTGAACAAGTTGGCAGTTGTTTGGAATCTTCTCCACTTGTAGATGATCTTCCGGACAGTCGAATGACTTGATTTCTAATTGTTTGGAGGTCTTTTTCATCCCTCCCAGACTCGTAGGCATCTATAACCTTCTTTCTGAAGGCCTCAGAGAGCTCTTTTGATGTAGGCATGGTGACGCCGCACACTTCATCAACAAAGAACAAACCAAACTAAATGTCTGAGGTTTAAATAAGACAGGTTCCTCCAATATCCTCTCTAACGATGTTCTAATCATTTGCACCTGAGCTGGTGCACCTGATTCTAATTTTAGGTATTTGAAGTAGTGATAAATGTCGGGGTGTACTTTCTTTTTCCACATGCGAAATTTGCATTTATGTTTATTTAAATTATACAATGGATTACAAAATGTAAATGTTTCATGATATTTGTTATATTATATCACCTTTATCTATCAATATTGTTGAAATGAAGATCAAATAGCTGTATGTTGACATATGTTGAAAAAGTCAAAACTTTTGACTTTTTTGCCTGTCATTGCCTGGTTTCTTTTGCTTGAATTTAAATCGAAATGTACCTTTGTTTCTTCAAAAAGTAATTTATGGTTGAAGACGTGTTAAATGAGCATCACAGGCCTGTCAGACGCCTGTGGCCCCCATGACTCTTCTTCATTTTTGAATTTGAATGTATTGAAAACTTTTCGCTTTACAAAGTAAAAATAGATTTAAACCAAACGTTATTAATAAATATTGTATTCCAGAGTTAGTTTACATTATTATGTACATTTTTGAAGTACTGTATTGTTCAATTCCATGGTTGGAAAAGAGTGGACTCGCTTTAAAGAAACTCTGTATATACACCCCAGGAATATATAAATATATAATTAGACTTCGGTTTCAGCCCGAACTTCAGTATTCAGTCGCTGTACTTTTACTAAGGAATAATATAAATAACGAAGTCCTGGGAACGTTCTCTCCTCGCCTTCCCATCCCATCTCTCATTCCCATCTCTCATTCCTCTCTCTCATTCCCCTCTCTCCTTTCCCGTGCCCACATCTCATCCAACCAGTCGACACATTCAAAACGGCTGTGGAATACATTTCGTCGATTTTCTCAACTTTAGCTGAAACTGAGACTTGAACTATCCCAGTGACTGTGATGGTGAATTACAGTCGATATAAAGCCGTGAGGGAAACTGAATGCACTTTATGTTACAGGCCTTCGAAAATGCATTTCGTTCTATAAAGGTATATATAGATATCTCAGCATTTTCCCGTCTGTCATCTTGGGCAGTGTAAGATAAATCGAGTCGTGAGAAGCCGCGATTATTGTCCCCCGTCGCACCGCGGAGTGAAAGGGGGACTATGGTTTTCCCCTCCGTCCGTGTGTCCGTCCGTGCGTGCGTGCGGGCGGGCGTGCGTGCGGGCGTGCGTGCGTGTGTAAGAGAAGGACCGCATTCGAATTTGGTGTGTGGGTGCAACCCACGTCAAAATCCAAGATGCCCTCGCCATGTATGTCTGATGCCATGTATGTCTGAACCTTGTGAGCTGAATATCTTGAAAAATAAGGGAAGTACCAACTTCTAATCTGGTGTGTGGGTGTATCTCGGCACACGGAAGAACGCCATTGAAAATTGGGTCGCCACGTCAAAATCCAAGATGGCCGCCACCATATACATGTCTGAACCTTGTGAGCGAAATATCCTGAAAAATAAGCAACGTACCAACTTCTAATCTGGTGTGTAGGTGTATCTAGGCACAAGGAAGAACGCTATTGAAAATTGGATCGCCACGTCAACATCCAAGATGGCCGCCGCCATGTATGTCTGAACCTTGTGAGATGAATATCTTGAAAAATAAGCGAAGTCCCAACTTCTAATTTGGTGTGTGGGTGTATCTCGGCATAAGGAAGAAAGCTGTTGAAAATTGGGTCGCCACGTCAAAATCCAAGATGACCGCCGCCATGTATGTCTGAACCTTGTGAGATGAATATCTTGAAAAATAAGCGAAGTACCAACTTCTAATCTGGTGTGTAGGTGTATCTCGGCATAAGGAAGAACGCTATTGAAAATTGGATCGCCACGTCAACATCCAAGATGGCCGCCGCCATGTATGTCTGAACCTTGTGAGATGAATATCTTGAAAAATAAGCGAAGTCCCAACTTCTAATTTGGTGTGTGGGTGTATCTCGGCATAAGGAAGAAAGCTGTTGAAAATTGGGTCGCCACGTCAAAATCCAAGATGACCGCCGCCATGTATGTCTGAACC
Organism: Myxine glutinosa; assembly: GCF_964187855.1. Lineage (NCBI taxonomy): Eukaryota > Metazoa > Chordata > Myxini > Myxiniformes > Myxinidae > Myxine > Myxine glutinosa. Next base: position 308,324,737 of record NC_136261.1, read on the forward strand.
TTGTGAGATGAATATCTTGAAAAATAAGCGAAGTACCAACTTCTAATCTGGTGTGTAGGTGTATCTCGGCATAAGGAAGAACGCTGTTGAAAATTGGATCGCCACGTCAACATCCAAGATGGCCGCCGCCATGTATGTCTGAACCTTGTGAGATGAATATCTTGAAAAGTAAGCGAAGTACCAACTTCTAATTTGGTGTGTGGGTGTATCGCGGCATAAGGAAGAAAGCTGTTGAAAATTGGGTCGCCACGTCAAAATTCAAGATGGCCGCCACCATATATATGTCTGAACCTTGTGAGCGAAATATCTTGAAATATAAGCGAAGTACCAACTTATAATCTGGTGTGTGGGTGTATCTAGGCATAAGGAAGAACCCTATTGAAAATTGGGGCGCCATGTCAAAATCCAAGATGGTCACCGCCATGTATGTATGTCTGAACCTTGTGAGCAGAATATCTTGAAAAATAAGCGAAGTACCAACTTCTAATCTGGTGTGTGGGTGTATCTAGGCATAAGGAAGAACGCTATTGAAAATTGGGTCGCCACGTCAAAATGCAAGATGGCCGCCTTGCGTCTTCCACTTTGTCAACTCGCATCACTTCACCAACGGGGGAGCTAGGCGTAACGCTTGTTTAATATATCTTGGCAATTTCCCGATTCCAGTGTGTGCGTTTATTTTCTCAATTATTTCTGACACCGAGTCTAAAACCATCGATAAAAATGAAATCAGATGGTGAATTCGAGGCGAGATAAAACAACTAACATAACAACTCAATGAATGATCTTTATGTTACAGGCCTTTGAAAATGCATTTTCTATATATATAAAAGAAAGTTTTTGTTTGTTTGTTTGTTTGGCTGCACGCGCTAATCTCCTGAACGGTGAAAGATAGGAGGAAACCTCTAAAACAAAAAATGTCGGGACGGGCTCCAGGAAGGTTATAGGCGAGGTGGCGAGGCCGGGCGAGGCCGCCTCGGCCAGGCTGGGCCCATTTCGCAATTAAAAGCTGAGCTGAATTATAGTAGTCAATCTTCTTCGGCCGTGAGTAAAAGCTGAATTATAGTAGTAAATTCATTGAAAAAGAACCAAAAATGTCGGGACGGTCCCCAGGAAGGCTATAGGCTAGATGGCGAGGCCGGTTGAGGCCGCCTCGGCTGGGCTGGGCCCATTTCACAATTAAAAACTGAGCTGAATTATAGTGGTCAATTTTCTTCGGCCGTGAGTAAAAGCTGAATTATCGTAGTAAATTAATTCAAAAAGAACCAAAAATGTCGGGACAAATCCCGGGAAGGTTATAGGCTCGATGGCGAGGCTGGTCGTGGCCGCCTCGACCGGGCTGGGCCCATTTCGCAATTAAAAGCTGAGCTGAATTATAGTAGTCAATGTCTACGGCCACGAGTAAAAGCTGAATTATAGTAGTAAATTCATTCAAAAAGAACTAAAAATGTCGGGACGGGCCCCGGGAAGGTTATAGGCTAGGTGGCGAGGCCGGGCGAGGCCACCTCGGCCGGGCTGGGCACATTTTGCAATTAAAAGCTGAGTTGTATTATAGTACGGCCGCGAGTAAAAGCTGAATTATCGTAGTAACTTTATTCAAAAAGAACCCGGGCAACGCCGGGTGCTTTCGGCTAGTGTTCTATAAACGGTAACTTTCATCGAATTTTATTCCCGTTTTTTTTTCAACCGAGTCTAAAACCATGTTAGCGACTGTGAAAAATGAAATGAGATATCGAATTGGAGTTGAAATAAAACTGTGAGAGAGGGCAAGACACCACTGGCCGAACAAAAGAGGCCTCAAAGCTATGCAAGTCAACAAAATGGTGGATATTTGTTTTTGAAGCCCCTCCCAGACCGGGTGTAGCCACTCCCCCTGACAGACAGACAGACAGAATCACCTACGGAGAATATATATATAGATACACACATATTATATACTGTATATACTAGTGGGGTCACTGGTGGGAATCCCATGGGCATGGACATGTGTGACATTTGGATATCTTCATTTAGATGCTGCACGTTCAGTTTTACAAAATGGTAAATGGAAATTTATCAGATCCACAAATGATGTCATCCACACAATGTATTTTCTTCTGATAACATGTGAATGCAGTTTGAAATGTGTAATTACATCTCATGTAAAATGTGACTTCAGGAGCTCAAATCTTCTCCCTCCTCGCCCCATTCCTCCCACATCACACACACTGCACCGGGGAGTGGATCACTTACAGGGGACTGGGTCACACACAGGGAAGTGGGATACACACGGGGGAGTGGGTCACACACGGGGGAGTGGGTCACACACACACGGGGGAGTGGATCACATACACGAGGGGGAGTGGGGCACACACACCCAAGGGGGAGCGGGTAACACACACCCACGGGGGAGTGCGTCACACACACACCCACGGGGGAATGGGTCAAACACACAAACATGGGGGAGTGGGTCACACACACACACATGTGGGAGTGGGTCACACACACACATGGGGGAGTGGGTTACACACACATGAGGGAGTGTGTCACACACATACATGGGGGAGTGGGTCACACACACATACATGGGAGAGTGGGGCACACGCACATACGAGGGAGTGGGTCACACACACACACATGGGGGAGTGGGTGATGCACACACGGTGGTGAGTGGGTGACACACACATGGGGGGGGGGGGTCACACATGGGGGGGGGGGTGGGTCACACACACACATGGGGGGAGTGGGTCGCACACACACATGGGGGGGGGGGGTGGGTCGCACACATACATGGGGGAGTGGGTCGCACACACACATGGGGGAGTGGGTCACACACACACACATGGGGGATTGGGTCAAACAGACACACACACGGGGGAGTGGATCACACACACACACACACACACACACACACACACACACACACACACACACACACACACATCGGGGAGGGTTCAGACACACACACATGGGGGAGTGGGTTACACACACAAACATGGGGGAGTGGGTCCCTCACACACACACACACACACACACACACAAACACACACACACACACAAACACACACACACACACACACACACATGGGGGAGTGGGTCACACACACACACACACACACACACACACGAGGTAGTTGGTCACACATACACGGCGGAGTGGATCACACACACATGGGGGAATGGATCACACACACACGGGGGAGTGGGTCACACACACACACGTGGGAGTGGGTCACACATGGGGGAGTGGGTCACACACACACGTGGGAGTGGGTCACACATGGGGGAGTGGGTCACACACATGGGGGGGGGAGGAGTGGGTCACACACACAAGGGGGAGTGGGTCACACACACAAGGGGGAGTGGGGTCACACACACGGGGGAGGGGGGGGGAGTGGGAAACACATGCATGAGGAAGTAGGTCACACACACAGGGGATTGGGTCAAACACACACACACACACACAGGGGAGTGGATCACACACCCACATGGGGGAGTGGGTCACACACGGAGGAGTGAGTTATACACACACGGGGGAGTGGGAGAGGATCACGATGTTCATTGGTGGTTTCATTCTGTTCCCTCATTTTTATATTCATTTTGAAAATTGGTAGTTACAAATAACTCTCATGCAACTCATTGAGACAGCATTGACGTAAAGAAGCAGGAATGACCACCCACATGCCCCACATTACGTAACCTTGAGCGAAAGACAGCTGAGATACACACAATGCATATGGAGCATACAGTCATGTGAAAAAGTAAGTACACCCCATGTAAAGTTTTGACTTTTTCAACATATTTCAACATACAGCTATTTGATCTTCATTTCAACAATATTGATAGATAAAGGTGATATAATATAACAAATATCATGAAACATTTACATTTTGTCGTCCATTGTATAATTTAAATAAACATAAATGCAAATTTCGCAAGTGGAAAACGTAAGTACACCCTTGGCTCTAATAGGTGGTATTGCCCCCCTTTGGCAGAAACAACCTCAAGTAGGTGTTTCTTATAACTGTCTACCAGTCTCTGACATCGACTGGGAGAAATTTTTGCCCACTCCTCCATGCAGAATTCTTTCAGCTGTGCGATGTTTGAGGGGTTTCTTGCATGCACAGCTCGTTTCAAATCCCCCCCACAACATCTCGATGGGATTTAGATCCAGGCTTTGACTTGGCCATTCCAGAACCCTCAATTTCTTTCTTTTCAGCCATTCCTTGGTGGATTTACTGGTATGTTTAGGGTCATTGTCAGGTTGCAAGGTCCACCTTCAGTTGAGCTTAAACTTTCCGACAGATGGCCTCACATTATCCTCAAGCACCATCTGTTACAATGAAGAATTCATAGTGGATTCTATGATGGTGAGCTGCCTAGGCCCTGATGCAGCAAAGCTGCCCCAAACCATAATATTTCCACCACCATGCTTTACAGTTGGTATCAGGTTATTGTGGTCAAATGCTGTCTTTGGTTTTTGCCAAACATGTCTTCTGGTACTGTGGCCAAATAGTTCTATCTTTGACTCATCTGTCCAGAGCACATTGTTCCAGAAGTGCTGGTCTTTGTCTCGGTGTTCATTGGCAAACTTTCGTCTTGCCCTGATGTTCTTTCTGGACAGCAAAGCTTTCCTCCTGGCACACCTCCCATGTAGATAAAATTTGTGCAGCCTCTTTCTAATGGCAGACTTGTGCACTTTGACATCAACAGTGGCAAGAGCTACCTGTGGGTCCCGTGATGATATTCTGGGGTTCTTAGAGACTTCTTTCAGCATCTTGCGGTCTGCTCTCGGGCTGAACTTGCTGTGGCGGCCTGGCCTGAACAAGTTGGCAGTTGTTTGGAATCTTCTCCACTTGTAGATGATCTTCCGGACTGTCGAATGATTGATTTCAAATTGTTTGGAGATCTTTTTAAATCCCTTCCCAGACTCGTAGGCATCTATAATCTTCTTTCTGAAGGCTTCAGAGAGCTCTTTTGATCGAGGAATGGAGACGCCGCACACTTAAACAACAAAGAGTAAACCAAACTAAATGTCTGAGGTTTAAATAAGACAGGTTCCTCCAAGATCCTCTCTAACGATGTTCTAATCATTTGCACCTGAGCTGGTGCACCTGATTCTAATTTTAGGTGTTTGAAATAGTGATAAATGTTGGGGTGTACTTACTTTTTCCACATGCGAAATTTGCAGTGATGTTTATTTAAATTATACAATGGACTACAAAATGTAAATGTTTGATGATATTTGTTATATTATATCACCTTTATCTATCAATATTGTTAAAATGAAGATCAAATCGCTGTATTTTGCAATATGTTGAAAAAGTCAAAACTTTACATGGGGTGTACTTACTTTTTCACGTGACTGTGTATACATATATATATATATGTATATATATATATATATATATATATATATATATATATATATATATATATATATATATATATATATATATATATATATAATATATATATATACACATATATATATATATAGTTGCGGTTGTGGGAATAAAGTTAACTCCCCCCCGTCGGTAGTTGTACGCCAACATGTGGCCTCGCTTTAGTTCAGTTATTTCTGATTAAATGTAAGCATAGTCTCCTTTCCTGTGGTAGAATGTGTTGAGCAGGCCAGTAAGTGTAGGTTTCGGTGCTCCTTGGGCTGGAACACCACGTCCTAGGGCCTAGAACAAGTCTGGCAGGCCCGAAGGAGGAGCTGCACGGGAGTGGCCGGTATGCGGCAGGCAGCCAATGAACGCTCAAGGGGAGTGGCTAACAATAGCAGCCAGAGGAGGGGCTTGGAACATTCGGGTAAGACTCTGGGACCGGGCTCTAAGACCCTGCCCCGGGCCTCCCGCATCAGAGTCCCAGTGAGAGTGGAGTGAGAGTGAATGAGGAGGAGAGTGTGCTTGGTGTGTCGATATTGCTAGGGCTCTCGGTGTGAATGAACTCTCTCTGTGAACAGTCTCGCTCTTGCCCATTGCCCCGAACGATCTCTTCCATGCTAAGCTTGCTCTGTCGTAGTGAGGTGTGATCGAGGAATAGCACGAACTCTCCCTTTGCCCTGCGCTTTGCTGCCTGATAACAGCGCTTGCGAGGACGGTCCTTCTCGGGGCCACAGACGCACGATCTCCCTGCCAACGAGCTCCTTGCACGCTTGCCGCGAACACCTCGAGGGACACGCCTGGCAAGCTGACTGGAGCGAACGGCGCCAAGGACGCGTTTGGAGCACGTACTTTTCCTTCCTTCTTTTCCCTGCGTGAGTGAGTGGGCCCGAGTCCGGGGATTAAGTAAGACTGATGAAGTATCTGCTCTGTGTCTCTTTTCTTTGGCCATTGTAAATTGTATAATAAACCTGTGTTCTTCCTTCCATTTGGTCGTTCCCGTCATTTTCCACCATTGGCTTCGCACTGTACGAATAAGACCGCTCAATTGGGTTCAATAAGAATTAATGGCATGAGTCACATGACACGCAAACCGCTCGTGCGTATCAGATCAGCATGATTCGTGCGAGGTCCAGTCCCCGTTCTCGTGGCGGCGTGCGTACCGAAGGTACTTAGAGAATCGACCAGATACCCTTCCGCACGCTCGCTACGGGAGTGGCGGCTCGGCCTCGTGGACTCGAAGCTCGAGGGGGAAAAGGGTTTAACCCCACTCTGTACGTCAACGGGCTCGAGAAATCCGCAACAATATATATATATATATTGTTGCGGATCTCCGACGTCGGCTCTCCCCTTATCAAGGGGGGATTAATCCCCTTGTCCTTTATCTGGCCGACGCGATCCTGGAGGTTATAATGTCCTTCCCGGGCAGCGTTAGGTAGGGTTTTTAGGACTAGGGATTTGCTATTACCTAAGTACTAATGCTGACCGGAAACGAGGGAATAACTCCCGCCCGAATCACGGATATGGATGGAATATGCCGAGTGGATAGCAACCGTGATCCGAGCTGTTAACAGGGACTAACCCAATTATAGCGGTTGGGATCGTGCCATGCTTACCCAATTGAGAAATGACTTGGACGATCGGATTAAGAAGAAACCAGAAAGAACAGGTGATTTATTAACAATGTACAAAGAAGAGGAAAAGAAAGGAATGTACATGGAAGAGGAAGGAAAAAGGACACAGGGCAGTCTTAAACACAGTCTTAACTTATTCCCTGGACTCGGGCCCGCTCGCTCTCAGACTCGGTCTCAGACTTCAGACTCATGCGGGGATGCAGATGGTCCGGTTGAGGGTCCCGCGATGGCGTTCACAGCTCGTCCCGGTCCTTGACTCGTACCAGCAGACGATGGTGGAAACCCGGCAGGCAGCTCTCCGCGTAGCGTAGGCGTGAGCGGACAATTATTGTGATGGGAAAAGGGTAAGCTGGGCTAGCGCGACTTCGTGGCTCTTGGCCGCGTATGTAATATGTGTACCGGCACCTGCACACGTGCTCCCGGTATTACTCGCTCCAAGCGCCCCTTCCCCAATGTCCTGCACGCTGCAGTTCTCGGCAATGCATGCCGCGCGCTCGTCCTTTGTAAGCTGGTTGCCACAGCGCGTCTCTCCCTCTCGTACTCAACTCTCGTACCAGTTCTTCTGAATAAAGCGCATCAGCCCTCCCCACTCACAACTGAAGGTCAACCTCATATAACGAGTGCAGTTGCATCAGTCCTCTCCGCACAGTCCTTTGTCAACCAATGCTGTTCAGCCCTCCTTTCTTGGTAAAGTGCATATACTCTCAAGTCCTCTGTAATGAGCGCTGCTGCATAAGTCCTATTCAAGGGCTTTGTGTGCGCGCTTTTATAAGATAAGCCAGCGAACGCTCTGGAAGCCCCAACCACGCCCTGTCAGGTGATCTCACCTTAGCCCTGATTGGCTGGTGAGGGCTTACCGGCTCCGCCTTGATGGTTGTTTGACGTGGCCGCACCTCCATCCTTGCGCTCCGCCCCCCTTTTCGGGCCTCACCTCGTGGCTTTTGGGCTGTTTCGAGCGGAAGTCCAAGGGCAGCGAAGGCTGCTGGCCAAGGAGCGTAACAAATTGGGAGGGCCGATGGGGCACAGACTGGAGAGCGTTTAATGGCGTCGCTTGGAGGGAGGCTGCCAAAATGAATGAAAGGGGCCTACTCTTATTTGTTTGACACAACGCAGATGCAACTACTGGATATGGCCTTATCTAAACACATACGAAGAAATAACTATCGTCCTAAGGTGACCTACATGTTGCTTGTGGCCTATCTATGGGGTGCAACCTTTAACCTTTAGTGATGTTATATTTACAAGTGTGGGTTCTCAAAACCGCAACAATATATATACAGACTTGGCATTTAATATGGAATAATTTTTTTTGTGGGGGTGAACTTACTTTTCAAGATGACTTAGAACCAAAAGTTCATTGGAATTATGTTGAAATTATTCTAGATTTTGTTAATGTGACCTTTAAAGGAAACAAAAACCACATTTGACATTTCGAAACAAATAAATTGATCCTTGAAAGTGATGTAAATTGATATTGAACTCAATTCATGGACAGTACTGTGTTAAACTTCTGTACGTTTTCCAGAAATATCTCTTTATTTTGCACATTAGCCAAAAAAAATTTCAAAGAAAACAAAAGCTAAATTATGACTGGGATTACGGACAGTATAATTACAATTCAGTACTTCGTGTAACCCCCACGAGCATTCAGGAGACCATGTACACGTTGAGGCATGCTGTTCACGAGATTTGCCAAGGTTTGGACAGGAATCGCTTGCCATGCAGTGACAATAGTCTGCTGCAATTCACGCACAGAGGTAGGCTGCTGGTCCAAGTTGTCGATTTGACGCGTTAATTCTGCCCACAAGTTCTCTATCAGATTCATATCCGGGGACATGGCAGGCCACTCCATATGCTCGACACCACGGTCAGCAAGAAAGTGTTGGATCATGCGAGCACGATGAGGCCGTGCATTGTCATCTTTGAAGACAAAGTTTCCTCGAAAGGCTGCACGAGCAAATGGAAGCAATGTTTCTTCCAGAATGACCCTGTACTTGAACTGGTTCAGGTTTCCATTCAGAACAACCAGGTCAGTTTTGCCCCCTGCATGAAAAGCAGCCCAAACGGTCACCCCACCACCTCCAGCTTGGACTCTTGGCACTATACAGTCTTCGTTGCGGGCTTCATGCACTTGTCTGCACACTCGGACGCGGCCATCTTGACGACAGACCAGAAATCTAGACTCGTCACTGAAGGTCACGTGATTCCAGTGCCATGGCTGCCATTGACGGTGCTATCTGGCCCACTGCAATCGGCGCTGGCTGTGTTGTCTGGTCAGGCGTGGCTTTCTCAGGGGATGCCTGGCACGATAGCCTGCTTGAACCAGTCGTTGGTTGACTAGCCTTCTGGATACAGGCACATTTGTCAGTTGCTGCCACTCAGCCCTAAGCCGATTAGCTGACTTGGTACGGCCATTGCAGACTAACCGGTGCAGCTGGCGATCATCTCTCCTTGTGGTTCTGCGTGGATGTCCTGGCCTCAGTATTGGAGTAGGGACACCCCTCTGAGCATTTCGTTTCAGGATCGTTGACACCTGACCTTGAGTGATGCCATACTGCCGAGCAATAGCACGCTGTTTCATGCCAGAATTTCGTAAAGCCACCACTCCATGACAAACAGCATTGTCAAGTTGACGGACCATCTCCAGAGGAAGCCGCAATAACTTTTGTAGACGTGCAGCAGTTGTTTTCCACTAATACAGAACGCAACAACCCTTATATACCCGATTGTGAAGCCAATCGTGAAATGTACCTGTCCTTACATTTTGTCACGTCACCTGTGATATAATCCTGTTGTTGACTTCTTGCTGCGAAGGACAATCAGTGACATGGTTCTTTCAACAAAGACATCACCGAAGGGTAAAAGAAACTCACCAGATTGATATACTGAGTTCAGAAAGTAAACCCAAGTCAAGAAAAGAAAAAAAAAATCCATATTAAATGCCAAGTCTGTATATCTGTACAGTCACATGAAAAAGTAAGTACACCCCATGTAAAGTTTTGACTTTTCCAACATATTACAACATACAGCTATTTGATCTTCATTTCAACAATATTGATAGATAAAGGTGATATATTATAGCAAACATCATGAAACATTTACATTTTGTCGTCCATTGTAAAATTTAAATAAACATAAATTGCAAATTTCGCATGTGGAAAAAGTAAGTACACCCCTACATTTATCACTACTTCAAATACCTAAAATTAGAATCAGGTGCACCAGCTCAGGTGCAAATGATTAGAACATCGTTAGAGAGGATCTTGGAGGAACCTGTCTTATTTAAACCTAAGACATTTAGTTTGGTTTGCTCTTTGTTGTTGAAGTGTACGGCGTCACCATGCCTCGATGAAAAGAGCTCTATAAGGTCTTCAGAAAGAAGGTTATAGGTGCCTACGAGTCTGGGAAGGGATTTAAAAAGATCTCCAAACAATTTGAAATCAATCATTCGACTGTCCGGAAGATCATCTACAAGTGGAGAAGATTCCAAACAACTGCCAACTTGTTCAGGCCAGGCCGCCCCAGCAAGTTCAGCCCGAGAGCAGACCGCAAGATGCTGAAAGAAGTCTCTAAGAACCCCAGAATGTCATCACGGGACCTACAGGTATCTCTTGCCAATATTGATGTCAAACTGCACGAGTCTACCATTAGAAAGAGGCTGCACAAATTTGATCTACATGGGAAGTGTGCCAGGAGGAAACCTTTGCTGTCCAGAAAGAACATCAGGGCAAGACTAAAGTTTGCCAATGAACACCTAGGCAAAGACCAGCACTTCTGGAACAATGTGCTCTGGACAGATGAGTCAAAGGTAGAGCTATTTGGCCACAGTACCAGAAGACATGCTTGGCGAAAACCAAAGACAGCATTTGACCACAAAAACCTGATACCTACTGTAAAGCATGGTGGGGGAAATATTATGGTTTGGGGCAGCTTTGCTGCATCAGGGCCTGGGCAGCTCACCCTCATAGAATCCACTATGAATACTTCATTGTACCAGAGGGTGCTTGAGGATAATGTGAGGCCATCTGTCGGAAAGGTGAACCTCAATCGAAGGTGGACCTTGCAACATGACAATGACCCTAAACATACCAGTAAATCCACCAAGGAATGGCTGAAAAGAAAGAAAAGGAGGGTTCTGGAATGGCCAAGTCAAAGCCCGGATCTAAATCCCATCGAGATGTTGTGGGGGGGGGGGGGGAGGGGGTGGGGGGGGGGTGGGGGGGGGTGGGGGGGGGGGGGTTTGAAACGAGCTGTGCATGCAAGAAACCCCTCAAACATCACACAGCTGAAAGAAATCTGCATGGAGGAGTGGGAAAAAATTTCTACCGGTCGATGTCAGAGACTGGTAGACAGTTATAAGAAACGCTTACTTGAGGTTGTTTCTGCCAAAGGGGGCAATACCACTTATTAGAGCCAAGGGTGTACTACTGTACTTACTTTTTCCACATGCGAAATTTGCATTTATGTTTATTTAAATTATACAATGGACTACAAAATGTAAATGTGTCATGATATTTGTTTTATTATATCACCTTTATCTTTCAATATTGTTGAAATGAAGATCAAATATCTGTATGTTGAAATATGTTGAAAAAGTCAAACCTTTACATGGGGTGTATTTACTTTTTCATGTGTCTGTATGTACATATATATATATATATATATATATATATATATATATATATATATATATATATATATATACATATATATATACACACACACACACACACACACACACACACGCACGCACGCACACACACACACACACACACACACACACACACACACACGTTATTCATATACACATCAGTTTAGAACTGTTGGGGAAAATATGATATTGTAGCGGTTACCGGAAGCATGACACAATTACCGTGCACCGGCCGATGACGCAACCAGCGAGCGGTCACGTGTCCAGACTTGCCCTCTTGGGCGAACACTTGCCTTGCATACCACGCCCCGCCGAGAGGCGTGACTTACCTATTTTGCATACCACGCCCCGCCTGAGAGGCGTGGCTTTTGTGTGTTGAGTTTGCATTATAAATTGCCGCCCGTTCGAGGGGCGGATTCAGTGTGCTTTTGAGTTCTTTGGTTTTGAGCTAAATAAATAGCTCGGTGAAACTTCGTTCCTGTGTCGTCCATTTTGTCTGGCTTTATCGTGCGAGCACAGCTCCCACAATTGGTGACCCCTTTCTACGAACACGGCGATGGAGTCAGCTGTAGCTTTGAAGCTCCCGGGCTTTTGGGAATCTCACGCGGCCGTTTGGTTTGCTCAAGCGGGTTCTCAATTCGCCCTGCGGAACATTACGGAGGACACGACGCGCTACCACCACGTGGTCTCCGTGCTCAATGCCTCCACCGCGGCCCGGGTCCTGAGCTTCCTACAGCACCCGCCGGACGCCGACAAATACGGTGCGCTCAAAGACCTACTCCTCGGTGCGTTTGGACTCACGGAGACCGAACGCGCACGACTACTACTACACCTCCCAGAGCTGGGCGAGGCCCGTCCGTCCGAAAGCATGGACCACATGCTTGCTCTTCTCGGTGACCACAGCCCGGACTTCCTCTTCCGCGAGCTGTTCCTCCAGCGGCTACCCGGGCAGGTACGCTTAGCTTTGGCTAATTCACCCATCACGGACCCTCGCGCCCTGGCCAAGGAGGCCGATAAATTTTTCTCGGCCAGACGATATGTCGGAGCGGCCGCCTGGGACCCTGGGCCAACCGAGGCAATGCCCGCGCCACGACCGGTGCCTCCACCGGCCGAGTCCGTGCCACTGACGGCTGCGGCCGCCGAGACGCCCCGTTGACCGAACCCGACACGACCGCCGGAGCCTCCACTAGAGCGGACCATGTGCTATTACCATGCCAGGTTCGGGCAGAAGGCCAGAACGTGCCGCCCACCGTGCACTTTCGGCGGTTCGGGAAACGACCAGGCCGGCGCTCGCTGCCTGCCATGAGCGTCGGCCATTCAGGCAGCCTTCTGTTTATCACGGACACGGAGTCCGGGCGGCGTTTTTTGTGTGACACCAGCGCTCAGCTGAGCGTGATACCTGCCTCGGTGGAGGACAAACAGGCCGCGCTTTGCGGCCCCGCCTTGGTCACCGCAAATGGTTCCTCCATCCGCACCTTCGGTTCGCACAGCGTCGCATTCTGCTTTGGGGGCCAGCGCTTCAGGTGGGACTTCATCACGGTAAACGTGCCCATGGCCTTGCTGGGTGCAGATTTTCTTTTGTGCGCATGGGCTTTTGGTCGACGTCAAATGGCGTTGGCTCATCAACGCAGAGACCTTCAGCTCACTCGTTGCTCATTGAGCGGCTACAATCCGACCAAGCTAGCCTGCGCGCTCCCGGCCGTGGACAATTTCACCCGCCTACTCGCCGAGTTTCCCGCCCTCATGCAGCCGACGTTTTCGGCTGTCGCCGTCAAGCACGGCGTCGAACACCACATCCCGACCACAGGTCCACCGGTCTACGCCAGGGCTCGCCGCCTCGACCCGGCCAAACTCGCCGTGGCGAAGGCGGAATTCGACGCGCTGGAGCGGTTGGGCATTGTGCGGCACTCGAATAGCACGTGGGCCTCGCCCCTGCCCATCGTGCCCAAACCGGGTGGCAGATGGCGACCATGCGGCGACTACCGCCGCCTCAACGACGCCACCACCCCCGACCGGTACCCGATACCACACATACAGGATTTTTCCGCCCCTTTGGCGGGGCGGGTGATCTTCTCCAAGGTCGACCTTATTCGGGGCTACCACCAGGTACCTGTCCGGCCGGCCGACGTTCTGAAGACGGCTGTAATTACACCTTTTGGCCTCTTCGAGTTCCTCCGAATGCCGTTTAGCCTTAATAACGCGGCCCAGGCCTTCCAGCGGCTGATGGGCAGTGTGCTGCGCGATCTCACCTTTCTGTTTGTCTACCTGGATGACATTCTCATTGCCAGCACTTCCCGGGCGGAGCACCTCGTCCACCTGCGCATGCTTTTTGAGTGCCTCGGCCAGCATGGCCTCATCATCAACCGGTGAAATGCCAGTTTGGCGTAACGGCCGTCGACTTCCTGGGGCACCGCATCACGAAGCGTGGGGCCGTCCCGCTGCCTACCAAGGTGGAGGCAGTCACAAGTTTCCCACGCCCCCGCTTCATCAAGGCCCTACAGGAATTTTTGGGGATGGTAAATTTTTACCACCGGTTCGTACCTCGCGCCGCCCAACTCATGCGCCCCCTGTACGAAGCCCTCCGGGGAAAGCCGGCCAAGCACGACGTCGCCTGGACCAAAGAAATGGACGAGGCATTCACGGGCGCTAAGCTGGCCCTCGTCAACGTGACCATGCTGGCGCACCCGGTGCTCGACGCACCCATCGCCCTCACCACGGACGCTTCCGACTATGCGGTGGGCGCCATGCATGAACAGTGGGTGAACGGAGCTTGGCAACCGCTGGCATTCTTCAGCCGGCAGCTTCGCCCTAACGAGCGCAAGTATAGCACTTTCGACCGTGAGCTCCTCGGCCTTTACCTGGCCGTTCGCCACTTCCGCCATCTTTTGGAGGGCCGCCTGTTCACGGCGTTTGTGGACCACAAACCCCTGGTCTTTGCCATGACCAAGGTTACGGAGCTGTGGTCGGCCCGCCAGCAGTGCCACCTCTCCGCCGTGTCCGAATTTACGATGGACATCCGGCACGTTGCGGGCAAGGACAACGCTGTGGCCGATTGCCTCTCCCGGTCTGGCGCGAACGCCGTCCACCTGGGTGTGGACTTCGCCCACATGGTGGCTGACCAGACCGCCGACCCCACGGTGCAAGCCCTCCGGACAGCGGACACAGGCCTGCGGTTGGCCTATGTCCCCTTCGAGGACACAGGCACGGTTCTCCTGTGTGACGTTTCCCTGGGCCAACCTTGCCCCATCGTGCCCACCGGATGGCAGCGGCACATTTTTGACGCCTTCCACGGCCTTTCCCACCCGGGCCGGAAAGCATCACAGAAGCTCGTGGCAGCAAAGTTCATCTGGCACGGGCTCCGTGAGGACGTCCGTGACTGGGCCAATGCCTGTGTCGCCTGCCAGCGCACGAAGGTCCACCGGCACACCCAGGCCCCATTGGCACCATTTGATGTGCCCGCGCGGCACTTCGACCACGTCAATGTCGACCTGGTGGGACCCCTTCCCTCCTCGCGGGGTTTCACCAACCTCCTCACGATGGTGGACAGGACGACCAGGTGGCTGGAGGCCATCCCGCTGGCATCAACAACACCCGCCGACGTGGCACAGGCCTTCATTGGCACTTGGATTGCCCGTTTCGGCGCGCCCTCGGACATCTCCTCCGACAGAGGCCCGCAATTCACCTCCGAGCTTTGGGGTGCGGTCGCCCAGGCCTTGGGGGTCAAGCTTCAGTGCACCACGGCCTACCACCCCCAAGCCAACGGCTTGTGCAAGCGGTTCCATCGCTCGATGAAGGCCGCTCTCAGAGCCAGCCTACAGGACGACGGTTGGGCCAACAGGCTCCCGTGGGTCCTATTGGGCCTCCGAACAGCCCCAAAAGAGGACCTCCAGGCTTCCACCGCCGAGCTGGTCTACGGCCAGCTACTGCGCATGCCGGGCGAATTCATCCCTGACGCCACTGGCCCCTGGTCCGCGGCTCGCCAACGCTCGGACCTCCAGGAGGCCGCCAGGAGATTTGCCCCCGTGCCCACGTCCCACCACGGCTGCCCCCAACCCCACATCCCCCCAGCACTTCGCACTGCAAAGTACGTTTTTATCCAGCACGACGCACACCGGGGACCGCTCCGGCCACCGTACGATGGGCCTTTCCAGGTCCTGCAGAGGGACGACAAGTCATTCATCATCGACATCGGCGGCAAGCCGGACCGCATCTCCGTGGACCGCCTCAAGCCGGCCCATTTGGACCTCGACCAACCTCCATGGTTGGCCCTTCCTCCACGACGGGGCCGTCCCCCGTAAACCAAGCCCCCCGCCCGACCATCCACCGCCACGCTGCCTACCACCCCCACACGAATCGCCAGGGGTCGTTTCGGCCGGGTCATCAGGACCCCCCTCAAACTGACTCTCCCGGTGCAGGTTAATTCTGGGGGGGCGCATGTAGCGGTTACCGGAAGCATGACACAATTACCGTGCACCGGCCGATGACGCAACCGGCGAGCAGTCACGTGTCCAGACTTGCCCTCTCGGGCGAACACTTGCCTTGCATACCACGCCCCGTCGAGAGGCGTGACTTACCTATTTTGCATACCACGCCCCGCCTGAAAGGTGTGGCTTTTGTGTGTTGGGTTTGCGTTATAAATTGCCGCCCTTTCGAGGGGCGGATTCAGTGTGCTTTTGAGTTCTTTGGTTTTGAGGTAAATAAATAGCTCGGTGAAACTTCGTTCCTGTGTCGTCAATTTTGTCTGGCTTTATCGTGCGAGCACAGCTCCCACAATATGTCTGGGTTTATACAACACTGATGCATTGGAGAGATCCATCTGGAGGTATGCTATTGTTCAACCAACCCCTTCAAAAGGGGGGAATGGTTGTAAATTGTTTGTTGTTGTATTTTCCATCAAGTTTTGTTAATGTTAGAATTATTCATCAAGTTTTGTTAATGTTAATTTTGTTATTAATGTTGTTGTTAATTCCACAATTCCCTTGGGTTGCTTGATCATTTGAAATTTTCTGCTGAGGCAACTTGTACATTAGTAGTAAAGTCCATTACCACATTTGGGGGACAGAAAAACCTCAGAATATTTGGCAACATTAAAGAACTCAGCAAAAATCAATGTTTGGTGTTCCCTCATGGAGTCACACACACACGTCATTGGTTCTTTCTTTTTTTGGAAGAGGCAAAAGTCAATGGTGAACGTTACTTTGCAATCTTGTTGGGTTTCTTTGATCCCAAACTACGATGATTAAAGCTTTCACATTTCACCATTGTGTACCACCAGCAAGATGAGGCTCTATGCGACTAAGCTTCAAATACACAACGGTTCTTGAGTGATATCTTCCCAGACAAGTGGATCAGTCAGTAGATGTGGACCAATTGCTTGGCCATCTTGGTTCTCTGACCTGTCTCATTGGACTACATTTTAGGGGTTATCTAAAGCTTTATTTACTCATCAAAAACTGTTGTTTACACATTCTTTGGATGAACCTAGGGCTATGATCACAAATGCAATTCATAAAATTATTCACCACCAACTGCAGAATATTTTCAACAAATTGCAAAATCGGATTGAACGATGTATTATGAACGATTGTGGTTATGTTGAAGTCTAAAACTTTCAACTCTATTGAGTAAACACGATATGAATTTTGCTTTCCTGCACCACTTATAGTTTGTTTATGACTTTACATCAGAAGTTAGAAAAGTTAAAAGTTGCACAAGGACTTTATGGACACCCTGTACAAAACAAGCGTTACGCCTATGTCCCCCTTCATTGAAGTGATGTGAGTTGACAAAGTGGAAGACGCAAGGCGGCCATCTTGGATTTTGACGTGGCGACCCAATTTTAAACAGCGTTCTTGCTTGTGCCTAGATACACCCACACACCAGATTAGAAGTTAGTAGTTCGTTTATTTGTCAAGATATTTCGCTCACAAAGTTCAGACATATATATGGTGGCGGCCATCTTGGATTTTGACGTGGCGACCCAATTTTCAATAGCCTTCTTCCTTATGCCTAGATACACCGACACACCAGATTAGAAGTTGGTACTTCGCTTATTTTTCAAGATATTCCGCTCACAAGGTTCAGACATACATGGCGGCGGCCATCTTGAATTTTGACGTGGCGACCCAATTTTCAATAGCGTTCTTCCATATGCCTAGATACACCCACACACCAGATTAGAAGTTAGTAGTTCATTTATTTTTCAAGATATTCCGCTCACAACGTTCAGAGATACATGGCGGCGGCCATCTTGGATTTTGACGTGGCGACCTAATTTTCAATAGCGTTCTTCCATATGCCTAGTTGCACCCACACACCAAATTAGAATTCGGTCCTTCGCTTACGCACGCACGCACGGACACACGCACGCACGGACGGATGCACTCACGGACGGAGGGGAAAACCATAGTCCCCCTCTCGGGTGCGGTGCGACGGGGGACAATTAGTTATGGACAAATTTAGTTTATGGAGAATTATGTTCTCGTATTCAGTTAGTTCATACAACTTTTGATTTTATATATTTTGAGCAAATTGCTTTCATTGTTTTTCTTATTACAGGTGAGTAAATTGATACTCTGGAAAATGGAGTGGCATCATAAGTGAGCAAATCATTTATATTTTGAAGTTGTCGTGGAAAACTGGAAGGAATTACAGATAAGTTTCTACAGCATTTGAGAATAAGGTTCCAAATGTTATTTTTCTATCAAGCCAAGTAATACACATGCTTGATAAGAAGTATGATGTAACAGGAAACGTTGCAGATGCACCAAGGAGTGGTCGCCTCATAACATCTACAACAGGTGAAAACAAACAAATTTTTGCAAACAGTCCTCAAAAATCTGTTAGGAGAGCTTCAGTCGAAATGAATATTTCTGTAGCCAGTGTCAATCGCATTTTGAAGCAATTGAAGATAAAACGTTACAATTCACACTTGTAACAAGGTTTAAATGAGGATGAGACAGATAGACGATAACAATTTTGTGAATGACTTCTTAATCGTGCAACAGCAGATCCGCAATTCATAAATCACATTGTGGAGTAATGAGACAACTTCAAAAACATTGGCTAGTAAAAAGGCATAATTGTGTCTATTGACCTGATGTCAATCCAAATTTTGTTATTGAGCACGAACTAAATGTTCCAGGAGTTATCGTTTGGAGTGGAATCTATGCATTTGGTGTAATCGGGCTGTACTTTTTTGAAGGGACCGTGACTGCAGACACTTATTGAACCATGTTATAGGTCACTGTCTTGCCACAACTGCAGCAACTGCCATTCTTTGATGACTTGGTTTTGCAGCAGGATGGGGGCACAACCACACTTTGGGCTACAGCTTCGGGAATTTCTGAATGAAATATTTACAGAATGACTTGGTTGTCATGGGACTAATGAATGGCCACCTAGTTCACCTGATCTGTCAGTGTGATCTTTCTGTTTGGTGAGTCATTAGAGAAAGAGTTTATTCGACACACCCCACAACTGTAGAAGACTTGGAAAAAAAGCCATTCAGCTTGAATTGATGTTTTTTCACAACAAACATGAACAGAACAACAAACATGAATCTGTCATAATGTTGTCGTAAGATGTGAAAAATGTATAGAGAATGGTGTTACTCACTGTGTGCACCATCTGTAACACCGTGAAGTTAAGATTATAACAGGTTAAAATCTGGAACGGCACTCAGTAGAGAGCATACTTCCGCCAGGTGAACAGTTTACGTTTTGTATCCCACTGATAGGTCATATCTGGATACGGACCTGAACCAAAATCTAATCAGCTTGTTCTTATCACCTAACCAATTTATGCACCTTGTTTTATCATAACTCGTCCATAACTTTTTGATACATCCTGCGATACATAGTTTTTGGCCCTATCTCTCAATGGAGAAGAATCACTTAGAAAACTAAATAATTCTCTTTTCTGAATCCATATTCAGATCTTTACCAAAATCGAAATGATTCGTCCTTGTTACACACCCAACCTGTCCACCAAGTTTCGTCCAAATCCGTCCATGACTTTTTGAGATATCCTGCTATTTATCGTTTTTGGCCATATCTCCCAATGGTAAAAAAAAAATCACTTAAAAATTCTACAAGTAAGATCCAAATCCAGATCTTCACCAAAATCTAATCATTTCGTCCATGTCACATAGACTACCTCTCTGCCAAATTTAGTCCGAATCCATCGACAACCTTTTGAGATATCTTGTTCACAGCCAAAGAAACTAACAAGAAGATGTCATGCAGAGCACGATACTTGCAAAATCCGCCCCCCCCCCCCCAAAAAAGGTTTCCATTGACACAGCAAATTGTCCATTTCATCAAGATTAAAATTGACGATCTTGATCAAAACTCAGGTTAAGAGGATGAAAAGTGACGATTTTTCAAATGAAAATTTATGATTTTAGAAGTTTCACCTTGAATTGACATTTGACCTTTTGACCTCGAAAATAGTTGGTTTCCCAATTCAGTGAGGCACTATGCAAATGCTGTTAAATTTTCAAGTCAATTGGATGAAAATTGATGATTTTAGAAGTTTCACCTTGAATTGATCTTTGACCTTTTGACCTCAAAAATAGTTGGTTTCCCTATTTAGTGACTCAATATGCAAATGTTATTCTATTTTCAAGTCAATTGGACGAAAATTGAATGTTTTTTCAGATGAAAATGTATGATTTTGGAAGTTTGACATCGGGTTGACCTTTGACCTTTTGACCTCAAAAATCGTTGGTTTTCCTATTTATTGACTCAATGTGCAAATGCTGCTCAATTTCCAAGTCAATCGGATTAAAAATGGCGATTTAAAAAAATTGACCTCCAGATGACCTCTGATCTTTGACCTCAAAATCAAGAGGCTTCTCAATTTCAACGACCTCTAAAACTTGGTGAAGTTTTGTGACGATCGGTTTAGAATTGTGACCTATAGGCCGGTGACAAACAAACAGACAAACAAGAAGACGTCATGCAGAGCACGATACATGAAAAATCCCCCCCCCCCCCCCCTCCCCCAAAGTTTTCCATTAATACAGCAAATTGTCAATTTCATCAAGATTAAAATTGACGATCTTGATCAAAGCTCAGATCAATAGGATGAAAAGTGATGATTTTAGAAGTTTGACCTCGAGTTGACGTTTTGACCTTAAAAATAGTTAGTTTCCCAATTGAATGAGGCACTATACAAATGTTGTTCAATTTTCAAGTCAATTGGATGAAAATTGAAAAACATTGATGAAAATCTTCGTAACAAGAAATATGTTATGCATAGCACGACACTTGCAAAATCCCTCAAATAGGTTGTTGGCCTATAATGACCTCAAAAATAACTGGTGGTTGAATTCAGTGACCAGACATGCAAATCCTCTTAAAATTTCAAGTAAATTGGATGAAAATTGAGGATTTTAGAAATTTGACAAATTTGGTGACCTTTGTCCTATGTTGACCTATTGACCTTTTGACCATTAAAATCAATAGGATTCTTGCTTATGGTCAACTATACCATTTGGTGAAGTTTCGTGAAGATCGGTTGAAAATTGTGACCTGTAGGCGACTGACATATAGACAGACAAACAAACAGACAGACACACAAACAGACAGGAACGGGAACAGAACAGACAGAAAGGACAGAACAGAACAGAACAGAACAGGAACAGGAACAGGAACAGAACAGAACAGACAGGAACGGAACTTCCAACGGAAGGAAATCTCATTTCCTTTCACAAAGCCCGAAACAAGTGTGTGTCCACCCTCAGGAGAGCCAGGAAACAATATCTCTCCATTCTCAATACCGAACTCTCTTATCGGTCTCCCTCTTCCAAATCCTTGTGGTGACTGGTTAAATCTGTTTCTGGTGTTTGTTCCTCCTCCATCCCCTCCCTTACCTCAAAGGGCTACACAGCTGACCGCACGTGAAAAAGCTGAATGCCTCAACTCTGTGTTTGCCTCTAAATCTTGTGTCCCAAACCCATCCCTCTCTGTACCCACCGTACCCAGTCGTACCCAGCTGCTCCTGGACTCTGTGTCCTTTCCTCCTGACAAGGTGGAAAAGTTTCTGTCAACCGTCGACTCTGATTCTGCAACTGGACCTGACGGCATCAGCCCATGGGTCCTAATATCCTGTTCTTCCACTCTTTCACTCCCTCTCTCTATACTCTTCACCCTCTCTTTTGCTCAAGGTCAACTGCCATCTGCTTGGAAATCAGCCAACATCACCGCTTTACACAAAAAGGTGCAAAAACAGATCCTAGCAACTACAGACCAATCAGCCTTCTCCCAATTATCAGCAAAGTCATGGAATCCATCATTGCTTCGGATATGAAATCTTTCCTCTTCTCCAATGGCTTGATCTCTGATCATCAATTTGGTTTCAGACCAGGTCACTCTACTCTGGACATGCTGCTTCTGCTGTCTCAACAATGGATGGAGGTCCTCAATGCCAAACAGGAAATTAGAGCTGTCTCCCTCGACATATCACGTGCCTTCGATACTGTCTGGCACCTCGCTCTGCTCACCAAAAGTCTCCTCCTTTGGTATCCATGGAAATCTCCACACATGGCTGGCGGACTTCCTCTCTAGTCGTAGTCAACGTGTGGCCCTGAATGGGTTTCTCTCATCTCCTCTTCCTGTTCAGGCTGGAGTTCCCCAAGACAGTGTTCTGGGCCCTGTGCTTTTTCTGGTCTTCATCAATGATCTCTCCGACTCTCTTGAAAATCCTCTCTATCTCTTTGCTGATGACTCCACTCTCTGCCGCTCCATTCCTCATCCCTCAGATCGGCAGTCTGCAACCTCCTAACTGTCTGCAGACCTGGACAAAACTGGTCGTCGTGAAACATGTCTTTCAATCCTGACAAATCTCACACTCTTACGATGTCTCTCTGAAAAGACAGACTGGACAACCCTCCCATCCACTTTCTGAATAATCCTCTCCAAGAAGTTCTGTCACTCAAGCTTTTGGGTCTCACTATCTGCCATGATCTTTCCTGGGAAAACCACATTTCAAATCTGGCCTCCAAAGCCAATCGCCGACTGGGCATCCTCCGTCGTGCGAATTCCTTCCTTGGCACACCTGAGCTCCAGACCTGTGGTGCGAAGTCACCACATACAAGGCTTTCATCCACAGCAAAATGGAATACTGCTCTCCCCTCTGGGCTGATGCTCCTGCCTCACACCTAGCTCGTCTTCACGCTGTTGAAACCAAAGTGTTCAGAATCATTGGAATCTCCCGTTATGAAGCTACCTCCGAGGGCCTTTCACTTACTCACCGCAGGCAGGTTGGTTGTCTTTCTGTCTTCTACCGACTCCTCTCCGGCCTTGCTCCTCCAGCTCTCTCTGGGCTCTGTCCCCCAAATATTCCTAAAGGTCGCACAAAATCTGCCTGCAACCCTCTTATTGTTAAACTGCCAAAATCAAGACTCTCTGCTCACCTTCACTCTTTCATTCCCCTTTTCTCCCGCCTCTGGAACAAACTCCCCCACTCCCTTCAATCCCACTCCTCCCTCCAGGTCTTTAAAACAGCTGTTCACCACCATCTCTTATCTTCCCCCATCCAAAACCTTGATCTTTTCTACCCCTGCTAATTTCACCCCAAAACCTCTTTTTTGAAATACCAACTTCTTTCCTGGAAGTCCTTGGTGTCCTTGTGTTTATACTTCTCCCACCCCCTGCCCCCCCCCCTTCCCACGCCGCCACCCCCCAAGCCCTCTCCTTCCCACACATTCCCGATGTCCCTCACAAATGTTGTGTTTATGTGCTTTCCCTTCTCTCCCCATCTTGTCTACCGCTCCCCTTTTTACATACTTTGTTTGTTTGTCTGTTTGATTTATTTCTTTGATAAATGTTAGCTCTTTCACGAGCCTCGATTATGTATACAAAAAAAAGAAAAAAAGAATGACGCTCAAGACCAACCAATATACTTGAAAAATCTTCGATTTTCGCAAGTACCAAACAAACAGACAGACAGACAGGGGTGAAAACATAACCTCCATCCACCTTTGGTGGCGGAGGTAACAACCTCATTGTGCAAACAATTTATGTTTACACAATGGGGTATTTGGGGGTTTTATCGGGTATTTGGGGTCTTTGGGGTGTTAAGGAGTATAATCTCCCAAGCATATAAAAGGTCTTCTCTCAGGCATGTAATATATTCTCTCAAACATGTAAAAAGCATGTAAAAAGGATCTTAGGGGTCTTCGGGGACTTTAAAGGCTGAGGTGGTGGATGAAAATATGCTCAGGACAATCCCGGGTCGGACTTGGTTTGTGTGCCAAATTTGGTTGTTGGCGGGCCAGTGGTCTTTGAAAAAAACCAAAAAAAAAAATTGCGAACACAGACAGACAGACAGAAAGACATCTGATTAATTTTATTTCTTAGATTTTCATTCCTGTGTTGCTGGTCGGGTTTTTTATTCAATTTTCGGTGCCAAAGCATACTTTTTTGTGTTGAATTGTCGAATTATTCTCCCTTGTAAAGTCCGGCCTACTCGTGCAGAGCTGGGCTAGTCGGGTTGTTGCTCCTGCTTCCGTTTTTGAACGCATGTGCTTCACTCCTTTTATCCCAGGTGTTGTTACTTTTGATTCCTCAACG
The DNA here is from genome assembly GCF_964187855.1 of Myxine glutinosa. Lineage (NCBI taxonomy): Eukaryota > Metazoa > Chordata > Myxini > Myxiniformes > Myxinidae > Myxine > Myxine glutinosa. Next base: position 308,348,963 of record NC_136261.1, read on the forward strand.
TAATCCTTTTCCACTCTCACTTGAAAAAAAATACAAACAACAAAAACCATTTTTCAAACAAACAAATATAAAAAAACAACAGAAAAAACAACAAATTAATCTGCCGTGCACAGTTACGCCTTCATTCTCTATCCCTTTTCATTTTCAGTATCCCCAAACTGAATCTTCAATAAATAAAATGGTTGTTCCTTTAAAAGCTCTTGATAATGTTTTTTTTAATGTGAAAAAAAAGTATTTTAAAATGGCTTACTCTCCTTACTACTCCGTCAGTAACAACCCATTCATTCTTTTTCGTCATCAAAACCTCTTACTTTTCTTTTTCACAAAACTTTTTCCCAAAACCTCTCCACTTCAAAACGTGTAGTTCACCCTCATACCGACAGCCCAATTTTTCTCCGTGCTTTCAATTATTACCACCCAACCCATGAAGTCTGTCACCGTATATCCAGTTTGAGAATTCTGAAAGTCCATTTGCAGAGGATAGGAGGTTACACATGAAGGTTGCACATGACAATAAAATCCCTCACCTTCCCCATCATCCCGTCTCCTCTCCCCCTCTCGATCACCCCCTCGAGGATTTGACCCCAACACACACCACCCTCCCAGCTTCCCTCCCACCACACACCCTCCCAAGGTTCACCCCCACCCCCCATGCAGTTTCGTCCCAGCAATACACACTACCAGCTTCACACCAGCACTACAGCCTCCCACATTCCCCTCGCCCCGCTCTCTCTCCTTCCTTTTTCCACATTCTTAAATAAACCCTACAAGCATCTCCTCCTCCCCTGTCCCTAACTGTGTCGATCTCAACCATCTGAGTCCTCCACTCTAACCTGACAGATCTCTTAATCCATGTCGCTGCCAATAAACCGGACATCATCTGTTTCGCAGAATCCTTCTTCACACAGGACGGTCCCTCCGTCCTGGCGGCGGATTCGCACTGTACATTAATAACTCCACTTTTCACTCTCTGTGTACTGCTCTTACACCTCCCGAACCCCAGGAGTACATCTGGCTGTGAATTCCATTCCGTTCCCACCTCTTGATCATCTCTCAGACAACCTGCACCAACTTTTAACCATTCATTGCAACTCTCTCTCTTCCCCATTTGTGGTGATTTAAATTGTCACCATGTCATGTGGCTGAGTGTTTGTATCTTCAACCATGGCACTTCAGCAAAGCACTTCAATGACTCCATTGGACTGACTCAGTCTGTAAACTTTCCAACTCCGATTTCTCCCAATGGTAAATCCTCCCGTCTGGACTTGGTGATGAAAACTTCTCCACCAATGTCTCGTGTTCTTTTTCTGTTCCAATTGGTTCATCTGATCATGTGCTTATAAAGATAAATATCTCTCTAGCCATTATCAGAGATCAGCCTCAGTGTCGGTAAGTCTGGCAGTACACGCAGGAGGCAAACCGGCAGGGACTGCAAGGAGCGATTACACTTCAGGACTGGTCTCTTATATCTCTCACTCCAAGTCGCTGCCACTGATAGTGATATTGTCGCGCGAACCCTTCGGTTAATACCAGGGCTCACGGATGGACCAAAAACGGCTTTACTTGGAGGCGACGACTGAACACGGATTTAACTATGAAACGCGGGAGGAAGAAGGAAAGTGGAAGCTGCGGTAAAAGTGTGTACCTGTGGAAGGCGAACGAACTCAAACGGCAGCTCCGATCCTGCATGGGAATTAACTCAAGCGAACGACACAGATTTTGAGTGGAAAGGGAAAATAATGCAAAGGTTTATTTACAAGGAATCGCGGGACAGGGAAATACGCGCCGGTAATAAAATGTCCTAAATCGGGATCCCGCACACCAGACTTCAGATACAGATGAGGGAATGAATTACGAAAATAGAAACGTCCGTTATGTTTCGGGGAAATGTGGAATGGTCTTATCTGTCTTGTTGTCTTGCGTCCGTCGACGTGCAATGCGGCCCTCTCCGTCTGCCTCCGAGCACCACCAGGCCTCGCTCCAAGCACCACAAGGCCTCGCTCCAAACACCACGCGTCCAACGCAGGCTAGCAGCTCCACACGAGGTCGATCTCCACACACGATCGGTCTGCCAAGTCCCAGTCAGTTCTCCCAAAGGTTGGACGTGCCAGAGAGACAAAGGAATGTGCAAGAAGCAAGCGAACTCCACTCAACTCAAGAGAACTCTCAGACGCAAGCCAGCAAACTCGGGCTAGGACTGCGCATAGAGTTTGGTGCGCCCTCTTATAACCATGCTGCGGTGACGTCAGCCTCGGCGCGCCACCCAATCAGTGCCCTCCACAGGCCTGGAGCGTGGTCATAGCATGTAGCGTGTAGCATGGTCATAGCACGTAGCGTGTAGCGTGGTCATAGCTCGTGCTACCCGAGGCCTAGCGGAGATGCAGCTGGCCACGGCCCATGCGGCGGTGCCCTGAACTGGCCTCCCGCCTGCCCCCTTCCAAAGTCTTGACAGGGAAGGGAATTTAATTAATGCGTGCACTAAAGGGCCTAACTAAGTGTCTACAAGTGTGCATTGCCATAAGGGACAAAGGTTTGATGACCAGGTTGGACACACAGGGGCGTTATTCTTAATCCCTATACTATCTAACACTCGAACATCCTGGTATGTTCACAAGCAGACATCTTAACCCGACAAACCGCCTAAACACACAGAACTTATTACAGGTAGATTCCCTATCACGACAGTCGGATACCTACCTACACAGATCTATCTGGCTCTAGATATTGCTTTACCCCCAGACATAACAATATTTATTCAGCCTGTAACAGAAACCTGCTCTCCCTTATGCACAGATTCATCCCATCTCGTCTTCAGTTGTCATACCCATCCTCCCACCGATAGTAAACTGAATCCTTGAAACAACTTGCATTCCCTGGAAGGCGAATCTGACTGAAAACAATCTCAGATAATTCCACAATTCCTCCAACAAGAGTGTGTCCACACTCAGGAGAGCTGGAAAACATCTGTCCAACCTCAAGAATTAACTTTCAAAGTTGTCTCCCTCCTGAGAAATCCTACATACGTATGGGCACGTGCATGCGCACACACACACACACACACACACACACACACACACACACACACACACACAAACTCTCTCTTTCTCTTTCGAAAGAACTATGTATATGGCAAACCCTCCCATCTGCTTTCTTAACAAGCCTCTTGAAGAAGTTAAATCACTCAAGCTCTTGGGTCTCACTCTCAGCCATTATCTTTCTTTAACAAACAATATTTACAAGTTGGCCGCCAAAGCCAGTCGCTAAGTGGGCATCTTCCGTTGTGCAAAGTCCTTCCTTGGCACACCTGAACTTTTATCCACCTACAAAGCCTTCATCCGCAGTTTAATGAAATATTCTTCCCTCTGGGCTGGCATCCCTGCCTCACACCTTGCTCAGCTTTGATGCCAAGGAAATCAAAGCCTTCAAGATTACTGGAATTTCCCATAATGAAGCGGAGTCTATGGGTCTATCACTTTGCCATCATAGACAGGTCGGTGGTCTCTTTGTGTCCTTCTGCATTCTTTCTGATCTTACTCATACCTCCTCATATCCTGTTTTCCCAACTTCTCAACTTCTGCTTTTACCGCATTCACAATCTCGGTAACAGTGAGACAATCTCGTGACAATAATTATCCAAACTACCTCCAAGTCCCAGTGGTTTAACAGGATAGAAAAGTTCATGGTTCTGTTCGTTGCCCCCCCCCCCCTCCCTCCCCTACAGGTTTCTGCTGGGTGCACATAGTCCAATAGCAACCCCTACTCGGGAAACTCCCAAAATTCAGAATCACTGCTCACCTTCACTCATTTGTTCCTCTGTTTTCCCACCTGTGGAACCAACTTCCACATTCTCTTAATTTCTCATTCTTCCTTCCAGATATTCAAGACAGCTGTTCATCACCCTCTCAGATTTTCCCAAATCCAAAACCATTATCTTTTCTACTCCATTAAACCATTGGGACCTGAAGGTAGTTTGGATAATTGTTGAGACCTCGAAGGGACCTAATTTAAGGTAAGACCTCGAAGACCCATAAGACTTTGAAGACCCTAAAGACCCGCAAGGCCTTTTAGACCACTTTACCCACCGGCATCACCTCAACCCACCATTTAAAATATAAACCCAAACCGGCATCACTTCAACTCACTATCTATCTATCTATAATTCCAGTAATCTCTGTGTGTCTGTGTGTGTGTCTGTGTGTTTGTCTGTGACCGCTGTTTCTCGACAACCACGGGTCCGATATACTTGCAACTTGCCAGGTATATTGCTGGGGACCCGAGGATGTGCCTTTTCAAGGTTTCATATTAATCGGACAAGTAGTTACCGAGCTATGGCGATTTCTTTACCAAACTCCGCAAGCCGTTCGCTTTGGACCAAACCATTTCATGTAAATAGAGGGGGGGGATTGTCACCGTACTCGCAAGCCGTTCGCTTTGGACCAAACCATTTCATGTAAATAGAGGGGGGGGGGGGGATTGTCACCGTACTCGCAAGCCGTTCGCTTTGGACCAAACCATTTCATGTAAATAGAGGGGGGGGATTGTCACCGTACTCGCAGGCCGTTCGCTTTGGACCAAACCATTTCATGTAAATAGAGGGGGGGGGGATATAATTTTAGATATATATATAGTACGGGCATGCCCTAGTATATATAAGTGCGCGTTTTCTGTGTGTCCACGTTTTATTCAGATATGGCTGAACGGATCTTCATCAAACTATCAGAGGTTCATCAGTGAGTGCCTGGGGATGTTTTAGGCAAAAAATATATATATTGAAAGAAAACAAGTTCGTTTTTTGGAGAGAAAAAATAAATAAATAAATAAATTAATAAATCGCTCGATAGTGCCTAAGCCTTTTTAAATTAATGACAGTTATATACAAATACACATTCGCATAAATAAATACAAAACAATCACCAGACATTTGAATACAAATGTCTCAAAAAATTCCGGAAGTGTACGAGGTTGCTAGTCTTCCTGATCGGCAACACACTTAACTCAGAAACGTGATGAACGCCACATTCACCCACCAGCATATATATGAACCCCCTTCTGCTCCTGTCTCCCTTCCCCTCCCCTTTCCCCCTCTCCCCTCCCCTCCCCCACCCGGCAACGCAGGGTACTTCTGCTAGTTTTATATAAACCCAAACCGGCATCTCCTCAACTCACCATTTTCTATAAACCCAAACTGGCGTCACCTCAACTCGCCATTTTCTATAAACCCAAACCGGCATCACCTCAACTCACCATTTTCTATAAACCCAAACCGGCATCACCTCAACTCGCCATTTGCTATAAACCCAAACTGGCATCTCTTCAACCCACCATTTTCTATAAACCCAAAGCGGCATCTCTTCAACCCACCATTTTCTATAAACCCAAACAGGCATCTCCTCAACCCACCATTTTCTATAAACCCAAACCGGCATCACCTCAACTCGCCATTTTCTATAAACCTGAACCGGCATCACCTCAACCCACCATTTTCTATAAACCTGAACCGGCATCACCTCAACTCGCCATTTTCTATAAACAAAAACGGGCATCACCTCAACTCACCATTTTATATAAACCCAAACTGGCATCTCGTCAACCCACCATTTTCTATAAACCCAAACCGGCATCACCTCAACTCGCCATTTTCTGTAAACCTGAACCGGCATCACCTCAACCCACCATTTTCTATAAACCCAAACCGTCATCATCTCAACCTACCATATCATATAAATCCAATCCGGCATCACCCCAACTCACCATTTTATATAACCCAAACCCACATTGCCTCAACCCACCATTTTATTTAAACCCAAACCCGCATCACCTCAATCCACCATTTTATATAAACCCAAACCCACATTGCCTCAACCCACCATTTCATATAAACCCAAACCGGCATCACCTCAACCTCCGATTTTATATAAACCCAAACCGGCATCGCCTCAACCTCCCATTTTATACAAACCCAAACCGGCATCGCCTCAACCCCCCATTTTATATAAACCCAAAACGGCATCGCCTCAACCCCCCATTTTATATAAACCCAATCCGGCATCACCTCAATCCACCATTTTAAATAAACCCAAACCGGCATCGCCTCAACCCAAAAATTATATATATATATCCTCATGTTCCCCACCTCACTGGCTCTCTCTCCCTCACCCCTCCCCAACTCCCATCTCACAGGTTTTCTCTCCCCCATGCGCCTCCCACCTCCTCACCGGTTCTCGCTCCCCCACCCCCGACTCACGGGCTCTCTATTCTCCACCCCCACCCCCCGACTGGCTCTCTCTCTCCCCACCTCTCCGAGCCACCCATCTCCCACACCCCACCTCATTGTCTCTCTTGCCCCCAACCCTGCCTCACCGTCTCTCTCTCCACCAACCCCCTCCCCTCCCCCCCAGAGGTCTCCGGCACTCAGCCTCGTCAGCTCTCTCTCCCCCACCCACCACCTCACCAGCTCTCTCTCTCCCACCCCACCTCACCGGCTCTCTCTCCCCCAACCCCGCTCCCCTCCCCCCCCCCCACCCACGAGCTCTCCTGCACCCAACCTCATTGGCTCCCTTGCCCCCAACCCTGCCTCACCAGCTCTCTCTCTCCACCAACCCCCCCCCCCCCCTCCCCAGAGCTCTCCTGCACTCAGCCTCACCAGCTCTCTCTTCCCCACCCACCTCCTCACCGGCTCTCTCTCCCCCACCCACCTCCTCACCGGCTCTCAATCCCCCACCCACCTCCTCACCAGCTCTCTCTCCCCCACCCACCTTCTCACCGGCTCTCTCTCCCCCACCCACCCGCTCTCTCTCCCTCCCCGCCTCACCAGCTCTCTCTCCCCCACCCACCCGCTCACTCTCCCTCCCCACCTCACCAGCTCTCTCTCCCCCACCCACCTCCTCACCGGCTCTCTCTCCCCCACCAACACGCTCACTCTCTCTCCATCCCCGCCTCACCAGCTCTCTCTCCCCCACCCACCTCCTCACCGGCTCTCTCTCCCCCACCCACCCGCTCTCTCTCTCTCCCACCCCGCCTCACCGTCTATCTCTTCCCTACCCCCTCCTCACCGGCTCTCTCTCTCCCCCACCCACCGGCTATCTCTCCCTCCCAACCACCGGCTCTCTCTCCCTCCCACCCACTGGCTCGCTCTCCCCCACCCACCGGCTCTCTCTCCCCCACCCACCGGCTCTCTCTCCCCCACGCACCGGCTCTCTCTCCCCCACGCACCGGCTCCCTCTCCCACCCCCCCACCCCCGAGCTCTCCTGCACCCCACCTCACTGGCTCTCTTGCCCCCAACCCTACCCCTTCTCGGCCTCCCTCTCCGAGCAATGCCGGGTACCTCTGCTAGTAAAACAATAAAATAACATATCTGGTCCGGAAAATTTTAGCTTTGTTAAGCTGGAGCGAGAAACTCACTCACGAAGCAGCAACATTCAGGGACAAACCCGGAAGCGGAAATGAATTTCTGATCTTGCGCATTTCCTCTTCATTGGTGTATCGTGCTCCGAATGGACGCTGAGCTGTGTCCATGTGCTAGCATTAGTTGGTGGACATTAAAGATCCCACATTTACTTTCCTTAAGAGATGAGTTCTTTCCAGGCACCCTGAACCAAGTACAAATTCCTACCCAGATCAACTAATTAGGCGAAGGTGAGGCCTGATCAACTGGTTCGTAAATGACTTGGGACAAACTTCCCCCACGGCCGAACTCACAAGGTTTAAAAGCAAATCTTACATACTGAAGGATGCAGTGCATTCTGAGAATGATTATTTATGAAGTTACTAGGAGGGCTTCAGTGCTTCATTTGGATCTCGAAGTAATCGCCTAACAGTAAGAGCCCATCCATCTATTTATTATTGTTACGTTTGTGGGAATGTCAGTCATTTGGGAGGTGTGTTGTTTGGGGTATGTTGCATTGGGGCGTCAGTTCGGTTGAGGTTCCCCAAATAGGAGTTTTTCGTATTTATTTTTCCTTTTTCCTAAAGTTGACCCCATACCGACTCCCTTTACGCCACGTGATTTTGACTGTTGGTGGTGTTGCACAAAAACAGCTTTGGAAAGGATTCAACCCTTATTCTGAGGCAAAAAAAGGGCAGGAAAATGGAGAGGAAGAAGAAACGTGGCCGGCGTGGAGGCCTTGCTGATTTACCGTTTCCTGGACCTTGTGAAGCAGATTTACAAGGATCTAGCAAAAGTAGTGTGCCTGAAGAAGTCGAAGTTCCTCGGAAACCAAAAGCTGTTCCAGAAGCAAGAAAGTGGGGGAGAAGGATAAGGGAAGAAGAAGAGCGGCTCTTGGCAGGGTGGTGAAAACGCGATCCTTGCTCGTGGAGGTTGATGAAAGGAGAGGGGGATTGCGGAACATTGGTGAACCTTGGTTCCCGCCAAGCCCACTCTGACGAACGTTGAGTAAGCTGCTCTTCAAACAGGCCTGAACCCCATTCCATCCCCATCCTCAAATCACATTTTATTTAAATTCCCTGCGATTATTATTTTATTACTTTGCTTACCTTCCCTTCCCTAGGTTAGATAGTGTTGTGTGTGGATGTTGTGTCAGCCTTTCATATCAGTTGTATGTGGCCTGTGTTAATTGTTTCAGTCTGTCATTATTAATTAATTAAGTCTGTCATACTTGTACTTATATGATTTGATTATTGTATCGTTTTCCATTATTTGAAGTAAATTGATTGCGTTTCATTTTGTTTGATTGACCTTTTTTGGATCGGTTTGCAAGCTCCCCTGAGATGACAGTGTGGCAGTTTAAACTCCTTGCACTAAACCAAAAGTTCAAGCTTCCAAAAAGCGCTCGGCCAGCTTGCGGGCCTCGGCCCGGTGGGTTGGGGATAGGATTTGGGGTCGCTGACATGTCACCCTATAACACACTTAGTTGGGAGTGACGTTTGGGACTCAGGTCCTCATCCTCGACGCCCGTAACATTATGTTTGCATATATGGGGGGAATTTTTAGGTCCCTCCCCATCTCCACTTCCTCCATTTCCTCCGTGGCTCCCATAAGAGTATGAACTGGCCACAAGTTCCATAACAACAAAAAACTAAAGTTTCATCGAGATCTCAATTTCCATTGACAAACACACGTACTTTTAAATTGTACATTAATTGTAATCAGAATTTATTCAGTGTAATATTGTTGAATGACAAGAACAACGATAACAGAACCGAATTGGAGAAACTCAAAATGTCCTATTCATAGGTATCTCTGTTTGAGAATATCAGATCTCATGAGCAAGGGTTAAAAGTCTTGTAAATCAGCAATTGTTTATGAAACCAAAATGTAAATTGGGGAAAAAAATAAAAAGGACCTTTATTATCAACTCAACTGGGTGCCTCTGGTGGAACAAGATACCCCGCAAGGATAACATGCCCGGTTTCCCTCTGCAAGCAATTTTGGAGGGGTAATTGCATCAGGAAGGTGACATGGTGTAACCTAACAACAACTCTCAAGTTACCCAGAGAGGCTTGTGAAAGGAAAGCTAAAATGGGGGCTTACTGCAGGAAATCTTCACCTAAGCATCCATTTGGGACCAGCAAACAGAAATCAAACCTTGTTAACTCATCTCTGTTCTAACATTTGTACTCCATATGAGACTCGAGATGTCGCAGGATTGTGGAGCGTATTCTGCATTTACATCACTAAACGTATGACCTTTTTTCAATGGACCATCCTTCACCATTTCTCCAACCATTTATACTTTCAACCATGTCCACCACTATCTACACCATTATTCTCTCCTCTGGTGGAATATTCAGATTCCATCCGTTCCGCCAATCATCTTTTCTTTCTTTATTGTCACTTCGCACCCCATCCCTCCCTACCCCAGTAAATGTTCAAACGAAAAAATTGCAAAATTTGCACAAAACTCGGTTAAAGTTTCAAAGAGAAAATAAACAACTAAAAAAAAAAGCATATTGCGTAACAAACAACCAATCATCAAACCTCGTAGATATCGACATCATTTTCCCAGCCCAACCTTGCAAGTCTCCTCTCTGCCACACCATCACACTCCTCAACCATTCCCAGGGAAGATAAAGCATCCAAAGTTTCAAATAAACCTGCTTTCACCATGACAGACCCAGATCTGGAGATATCATCAAAATCCACCGACACAGAATATGAACAGGTTTCTTTTTTTCCTTCCATCACCCATTCATTCACCCAACATTGACAATTTCCAAAAGGTAATAGGCTATTAAACTCTGATCAGAGATGTGTTTGCTGCGAATACAATTGTTACAAAACTTGTAAGCTTTTGTAACTTTTGGATTCACAAATAGCCAAATTGTAAAATTGCTCTTTTGATAGCCGCTTTTTCAGGAAATTTGGAACTCGTAATAATGTTGCCGTCCTGACTTCTAAACACCTAGTTTTCCCAAGTTTGTAGAACTTTTATAGATAAGGACATGTCTTATATTGAGTGCAAAGACATAACTCTGATTAGGTTATTTGGGCTGAAAGAGCAATTTTGTCTGTAACAACCGCTGACCCTTTATACACTCACTGGCTCCCTACCTTTTATTTTCCTTCCTAAGTTGTCTCCTTGTTGACACCACCCTCCTGATTTCTTGCATGTATTTTAAAATTCCATCCAAATATGGAATGACAATTATATCAAAGCGGTTCGATCAAAATCAAACTCTAAATCATTTAACTTTTTGTTCCATCAGGTGGTACATGAAAGCTCACTGCCAATTCGAAGTCACCTACCCACACCTGTGCTTGTACAAATCTTACTTAGATAAACTTTTTTTTCTTCTTTGCTACCCCATTGTCAGTCCTCAATCATTCATATCTTCCATGAAACAATCTGCAAACAAGCAACAAAGACGAGTCTCCTCACGAGGTGAGCGACATCACACTGAAGAGTCAAACCAAGAACCAAAATGCACAGGTATTCTTAATTTAAAAAAGAATTTATTAAAACTCTCAATTCTGTACATTTGTACAAAGATATACAATCTGTAAAAAAAAAAGTGTGTACAAAGTCCATTTTGGCATTAAAACGAGAATCCATATTCTTAAACGGCAACTTCAAACCCACAACGAACGCCTTTACAGGCCTTCCCGAGTAAGCGCAGAAGAGCTGGTGAAATGAAGAAACGTGCAGGACTTTCCCAAAAAACTCTGCCGCACAAAATTAAATGTGCCACCTCGTTCCTTCACAGTAATTTCAGGCGAAAGTAACCCGATACAACAACTGATGCCCCCACCAACCCCCCCCCCCCCCCTCCTAAAAAAAGCTCAAGAAAGAGGCTTACCCTCCTCCATAACCGGTATGGTGCCTTTTAACACAACAATAGCCTGAAATCTTGCTTTTCTCGAGGGCCACAAGGTCACGACCTCAATCGTGCCTTTCAAACAAGTCACAAACTGAAGTCAGCAGTTTTATGCACAGTCCATCAAAGCTATCTATCCCTCTTCCCCAGCTAACATCCTTCAATCAACTGAAGTACAGGACACGTTAAAATAATTAAAAAAACAATAAAAGAGAAGGCTGGAAATTATCCAGTCATTGTGCTTTTTCCCCAAACCTAAGTGGAAACTTCACACGACAACTAAGTGCTGACAGGCCCAAAGCACTGGTGCTTTAACTTTCCAAATATCACCTCAGCAGTGACATCACAGCACGAGCTCCTGGATTACTCAAAATTGCTATAGAGCGAGGAGTTTCTTCACTAGGAGGTGCAGCGAAACGAATTGTCGTGTGCAATTTGGGTTCAAGTCGACTCGATGGCCTCGAGTGTAAATATGTTGTGATTGGTTGGCGTGGTGAAGTAGAGACGTTCACAGCTGCGTCGGTTGTCACATGGAGGAGAACTCAGGCCCAAGCGCCTCTCAAAATCCAAGAGTTGTCCCATGAAGTTGAAGTTGGGCGAGATGTTGGACTTCTTGCGCTTGACAAAATCGTAAGCATCGTTGAGGGAGAGGCTCAGTTTCTGCATGAGGTAGGCCACCGTGACAGTGACCGATCGGCTGATTCCGGCCAAACAATGCACAAGCACGCCACACTGCTGAGCGCGAGCTTCCTCTGTGAAGGAGACAAAATGGAGAGATATTTACAAATGACAAAACCCACAACCCAATGAATCATAACCACCACAACTTTTTGGCACAAAACAACAATACTTTCTCCCACTCCACATGTTTACCACCAAACAAATCACTTATGGAACACATTATAAAAGTACTGCGTAAAGTACTTCAAGTTACCCTTACCGATGAAAGCAATCGCCTCTGGAAAGAACTGCGACAGATTCTGGTTCCAGTGGTCCGAGATGGGGATCTGCTTGTACTTGAAGCCATCATTGCGCTCGAACATGTTGGGCAGGTTAGGCGTCACGTTGAGGATGTATCGAATGCCATACTTTGCGAGCACGTCGAGGTTGGCCGAATCCTTGGCGCAGCCCAGGTAGAGGTAAGGCAGGATCTGTACAGGATACTGAGGCTGCGGGCCGCTCACCAGAGGGCTCCCATCAACTTCGCTGGCGCTGCCCAAGTCCGACTCGCCATCTGAGCCGTCAGAGCTTATGCGCAGGCCACTGAGGCCAAGCGCCGTGATTGTTGCGGCACTGCTCGAATCGCCGTCTTGATCGCCCGCTTCGCTCGTCTCACAGTAATCCGGGAAGGCACACTGGAACTTCCTGAAACCACCTGCCACCAAAAACAAAAAACAAAAGGATCCAGTTAGCTTAGCAACAGAATAAAAATACAACCACTTCCACACATTGTTCGTTGTCCAGGACAAATCTGCATCTAACGGAAACACTGGCCAGAACGTCCCCATTGAAATGGTAAAATGCTCGAATCGTCAATTCGGTTTGAACTTCAACCGCCACATTTGGAAAACCATTGCTGCTTTTCATCCCACAAAACCTGAATGGAAGGCCTCATTTGGGAATGCAGCTCGGGTAGAGGGCTACTCGAGCGGAGTGTCATCGCATATTCAAATCCGGCAAATTTGTGAGGACCAAGGAGGTGCTTTGTTATGAGAGAATACAATTACCATAAGCGTACAGCAAAATAAACCTGGCGAGTTTATACCGCAACATTGTGGAATAGACCGAGAGCAGGCAGGACACAGTCCGACACATCAAAATAGTTTAAAATACCAGAAAACTTAGATGCTGGCGTTTCACCAACGTCTGTGGAACATTCATGTTTAATTTGGAAGTCAATTGTTTGTTTATTAAATAAGAGAGCACTTTGGCGAATACACCAAGTGCAGCATCTGGAAACGTTTGCTCGGTTCTGGGACAACCGCCAACCGCCAAGACGTGGGTGGTGGTGGAGATCTATCCAAAAATTTGCGATTTTTAAAATTTAAATAACCATCACCACCACCACTCGCAAAACTAGAACGGCACTCTGTAGAGCATACCTCCACCTGGTTGGTCATACCACTTAATGGTGAAGAATCACTTAAAAATTCTACTAGCTGGATCCGGATCCGGATCTTCACCAAAATCGAATCTATTTGTCCTTGTCACACACACAACCGGTCCAACAAGTTTCGTCCAAATCCATCCATAACTTTTTGAGATATCCCGCTATGTATCGTTATTGGCCCCATCTCCCAATGGTGAAGAATCACTTAAAAAATGAAATAATTCTCTTTTCCGAATCCATATTCAGATCTTCACCACATTCGAATCGATTCGTCCTTGCCACACACACAACAGGTCCACCAAGTTTCGTCCAAATCCATCCACAATTTTTTGAGATATTTTGTTCACAGATAGACAGACAAACAGACAGACAGGGGTGAAAACGTAAACTCCATCCACCATTGGTGACGGAGGTAACAACGAACACACGGGGGTAACAACGAACACAAAGCCAAACTTCCTGGGATTCAACGTCACAATCGAAGTGTCGACGGACGCAACTCGGAATGTTGTTGTGCAACTTTATCGCGCGATCGCAACACGAACTCTGACGACCGATTGCGCAATCCCTCCCCGGATCGTGGCCTTTTTGGGAACGCATCGCATACACGGTGCTTATAACCAGGTACCGCACTCGGTGGTTTATATTTACCTTCCAGCGAGCTGGCGTCGCAGCCGTCTTGCCGAAGTCGCCGCAGCACAGCCGACAGCAAGGAGGACTCGTCGGAGCAGTCGCCGTCGTCGCCACCGTAAGCCACGATGGGCTCGGCCTTCCAGCGGCGACCGAAGGTCTCCTTATGCCGCGGGTCGGGGATGAGCGAGCGCACGGGCAGGCTACCTTTGCGCAAGCGGCGCAGCATCAGCCCCGGAGCCGCGACCCCCAACGCCCCCCGGATGCGAGCTCCGGCGAACGACTCCGGCGAGCGACAGTCGAGGAGCAGGATCCCGTCCGGGTCCGAGTCGTCCAGCTGCGATCGCACACATTCGGCCGACTTGATGCTGGGCATCGTATCTCCGGCGCGCTCTTTCATGGAGGGTGGATTCGAACCGGAGGCGGCAGGACAACAGCGGCGCAGAGGACTTCCTTTTCCTTCCTTTTCCCGCCACTTCCCTCCCCTTCCCCGTGCTGTTGCTGTTCGTGCTTTCCGTTCTGTCTCGATTGCGGACCATCCGCGGCCCGATACAACCCGCCGGTCTCCGACCCTTGTAGACTATTATTCAATTACACTACGCACCTCCAGTCCCGTCGTCACCACGTTTTCAATTGATTTCTCTCTCAAAGCAATTTCTTTATTATTATTATTTTTTAAGACCTTAGATCCCTACACTTCAAAACAACTTATCATCGCGATGCTTCCTTCGCTAAGGCGTTTTATAACGCCCTCGTTCGCATCACGTGACAATCACATAGCTTCTGCACCAATGGGCGCACTTTAGGGGCGTGACTACTGGCGTCGCCAGGGTAACGACTCGGCGATTGGTGGAAATCCGATGTCATTGAGAAAAAAAAACAAATGCATCCGCACACTGGGCCTGAGCACATTGCACTGCGGTAGGGGTGGTGGAGGAGGGAGGAGAGTAGTTGTGTTTATTTCTATGGAGGAATTTCCGGCAGTTTATCGTAAAGCGGAAAGCTCAGGGTGATGTAGCGCAGCGATGGTGGAAGAGTGTGCGGTGTCTGTAAATAATGGCTCACGATGAGTCGTCAAATAGATGAACAATTCAGTATGTGAATATATTATTTGGGATACTATTTGGGATATTATTTGGGATACTATTTGGGATACTATTTGGGATATTATTTGGGATACTATTTGGGATGCTATTTGGGATATTATTTGGGATATTATTTGGGATATTATTTGGGATACTATTTGGGATATTATTTGGGATACTATTTGGATACTATTTGGGATACTATTTGGGATACTATTTGGGATACTATTTGGGATACTATTTAGGATACTATTTAGGACACTATTTGGGATATTATTTGGGATACTATTTGGGATATTATTTGGGATATTATTTGGGATATTATTTGGGATACTATTTGGATACTATTTGGGATACTATTTGGGATACTATTTAGGATATTATTTAGGATACTATTTGGGATACTATTTGGGATACTATCCGGGTATATTGAGATCGATTTTTGGATAAATTATCCCCAAGACCGTTACTTGCTTCCGACCTTCCGACTATTATCGACCGACTATAATTATCCGACCTTACGTTACTCTTCCGACCGTTACTCGTTATTTGAAATTTCTCCCGTTCGTCGATATCGCTGCCCTTGTGGTCGATCAATGAACCCGGGCAAAAGGTGCTGCACGATGCCCGTCGGTGCTCGCGCTCCGCGTCCCATTGATGGTCGCGCGGCACGTGATGTGAATTCGAGACGAGCACTCGGTGCTAGCGCTAGCGCACGCGATGCCCCGCCCCCTGGAGCTAGCTCCGCCTCCTACCATGGCCGAGCGCGTAGCGAGCGCGGACCTTTCGCACTAATAACGGTCAATTTGCTTTGTTGTGCTATTCGACGGTGCGGAGGGCGCCGGACTCGGGGTGCGGATTTCACGGGGGAGAGAACCATTTCCGCTCGCGCCACTAGCCCCGCATTCCTGATCCGAGCGTTCCAACCCCCACACTCCACCACCCCAACTCCTCTCCCCCCCACCCCCCCCCCCCCCCCCCAGCCATTCAAACGCGGTTTCACCGGATCAGTGGAGATCCATTAACAACGAGTCTTAATCAAAGGAAAGCCAAAACAGATGGATCCCACGGTAATCGCTTAATAGACAAATATTAAACGGTCAAAGCGGACGTGTTGATGGGCAGAGCTGCAGCCGCTGATGTCAATTTACATTTTGCGAATGAATTTGTTTTTCCCACCAAAGTTCCTGAAAGCCTAAATACCTAGAACGGCACTCAGTGGGGAGCAAACCTACGCCTGGTTCGCCATGTCACTCAATGGTGAAGAATCACTTTAAAAATTCGACTAGCTGGATCCGGATCCGGATCTTCACGAAAATTGAATCGATTCTTCCTTGTCAGACACCCAACATGTCCAACAAGTTTCGTCCAAATACATTCATAACTTTTTGAGATATCCTGCTATATGTTGGTTTTCGCCCGATCTCCCAATGGTGAAGAATTACTGAAAAAAATTAAATAACTCTCATATCCGAATCCATATTCAGATCTTCACCAAAATCGAATCGATTCTTCCTTGTCAGACACCCAACCGGTCCACCAAGTTTCGTCCAAATCCATCAACAACTTTTTGAGATATCCTGCTATGTATC
The DNA here is from genome assembly GCF_964187855.1 of Myxine glutinosa. Taxonomy (NCBI): domain Eukaryota; kingdom Metazoa; phylum Chordata; class Myxini; order Myxiniformes; family Myxinidae; genus Myxine; species Myxine glutinosa. Next base: position 308,365,655 of record NC_136261.1, read on the forward strand.
GTTTTCGGCCCTATCTCCAAATGGTGAAGAATCACTTTAAAAACTTCTAGTAGCCGGATCCGAATCCGGATCTTCACCAAAATCTAACCATTTCGTCCTTGTCACATACGCTACATCTCTGCCAAATTTCGTCTGAATCCGTCCATAACCTCTTGAGATATTTTGTTCACAAACGGACAGACACAGACAGACACAGTGGTGAAAACATAACCTCCATCCAGCTTCGGTGGTGGAGGTAATCAGCTTGTCTTCTGGTGGTTTTAAGCACTCAAACGAAACAGTTCATAAGGAACGGCTGGCTTGGTAAGCGATAGCAAGCTGATTGGAAATGGAACACACTCCAGAATTCATGAATGTAGCTTGATCTTCTTCTTCTTTAACGTTCGAAGAAGCAGGAATTTTGTAATTTGTTCATGGGGCCGGCGATAACTCGCCTACTATTCGTGGAAGGACACCGTGGGATCTTTAACGCCCACCAACGAATACCGGCAGACAGGTCACCCGTACCCGTTTAACACACATTGATGAAACACCGGGGTGACAGTTTGGAGTCGGGATTCGAACCCAGGCTAAGCTTACAGGTGAGTGTGTCGTTGCGTCGGCGAACCTACGAGCGTCTGTCGATCAGATAGCGACGTGCAGGAATGTACGGTGTGGGTGGAGGAGTCAAGAGGCCATCTTGGGATGGTATCAGCACACCATCTAAACGCCTGACCTTTGACCCCCAACTGGTTCCTCTCTTTTCCCACCCTCCGCGTGTAAACATCGTTCTGGCGCCAGAAGCAACCGAAGGACACACTTTTCTCAACAATTTGTTGTGGCTTGTCCTGTGAATCACAGGAGGAAAACGTCAACGGAATGTGTTTGTGGTCGCACGTTCGACATCAACACTGAATCGAATGAAATCTCTGCCCTGTTCATTCATTGGCTCTTCAGAATGATTCAGCGAAGTCGAGCAGGTGCAGCAAGAACTGAACTTTGCATTAATTCACCTTTTTGTGGCCAATTTTCATGGAATGTCTTCGTGTCATTCAGGAATTAAACACCTGAGAGAGGTGAATGAGCACAGTTGTAGTCCAATTTTTATGGAATTAAGTAGATGCAACATCTCGAGGAGGAAAATCACTTTATTCACCTGCTTAATGAAACCGGAAGTCCGTTGATGCTTCTTCTTCTTCTTCTTCATGTTGTCCTTTCGTATGCAGCAAATGGCTGCTGTTTGCGTCGTTTTGCTTGGGGTGCAGGTGTGTCGTTGAGATGTAGTGCCGCCTGTAGGTAGGACTAGGAATTTGTAACTCATTTCGGATGTCGATGAAAACTCACCGACTCTTGGCAAAGGTCCGCCAATGATTTCCGGCAGACTATAGGCACCCATTTTGTTTTTGCATACAAAGTCAAGGCTGTTGGAAGAGCTAGATAACTGAACGAATCAGGGTGAAACAGAACAAAAGGAACAATAGAAAGAGGGAGGGAAATATCAACAGCAGGATTAAAGGAAAAAAATAGAGGGAGACTTGGACAAATAAGGGATGGAGGGAGGAATGAGGGATAGGGAAGGATGCACAGGTGGACAAGATGGATACAGAAGGGAACTCGCAAGAATGAGAAACTGGAGGTTTGTAAGGAGATGGGCTTTGTGTGTGTGTGTGTAGAGGGAGAGGGGTGGGGGAAGGGGGTTAACCGGGGTAGAAAAGATCATGGTTTTTGATGAGGGAACGTGAACAGCTTTGGAGGCCATCTGAGTTGGTATGGTGGTGAACAGAACGGAGAGAGTATGTCAAATCTATGTCTCTCTCCGTGCTTTGTTCACCTCAGGTGTCTGCAGGGAGCACATAGCCAACCATAAACCCCCTTCTGGTGACAATCCCAAAATCCACAATAAAGATCATGGGATGGGTGGAAGGAATTTTTGTTGAAGCCACGGCGAAAGGTCATGCTGTTGGAACAGGAGGGAGGGGGGGGGGGGGGGGGGGGGGGGGAGGGTTGATAGACCCAGCACTTATGCCTTGTGAAGAATTAGAAGGAAGAGCAATAATCTTATCGTGATGAAGAAGTACATGTGGGGTACTCCTGATGGAGAAATAAGAAGAGTGATGGATTTGATTAAAATAAATAAAAAAGCCAAGAAGCATTTCCTTCAATGCAGATTCAGTTTGCAGACATTATTTTGAGAAAATAAAGAAGCGGAATGAGAAACAACCCCAAAACCAGGAGTCGGCCAGAGCTACACAAAAATGAATTCGACAATAAAGCAAAACAACGTACGATTTAACATGTAAAATTGGACGAAAACACAAGAAGCCACGTGTGGACGAATATATAACAGAAAAATACGATGGATCTGGTTTGGAAAATTCGGCTGTGATAGAAGTTTTGTTTAACGTCCATCCAAGGGACAGCACACACGTTGATGCATCGTCTTCCCCGTGAAACACCAGAATGACAGTTTATAGCCGGGTCGAGATTCAAACCCATGACTAACCTCAGAGGTGAGTATGCGTACTTCCCGGCTATCCTGACAGCCTTATCTGTGAGTGACCATCCATCACTTTATCTATATAGCGATTATATAATTATATATATATATATATAAACAACCAGTGGAACTGAAAGGTGTTTACTATGGAAGGAAAACAGGTGGTTAATCAGTCGACAAACCACAAAAGAATATTGTCCTGACAGCAATCCCATAAACACGTCACACGTCATCAAACAGTCCCACCCTCCACCTCAAAGTCAGTATCTGTTGTGTCCACCATTTGCACGTGCACAAGTCTGATAGTGGCATCAGGGATGTTCCTCCACTCATTCTGTAATGCCTGACCCAACGCAGCAACGTTGTGTGGTGGCGGCTGACGTCGGCGTACACGTCGCCCTTACTCATCCCAAAGGTGCTCGATAGGGTTTAAGTCTGGGAACAAAGCTGGCCAATTGTTAGGGTTAGGGTTAGGGTTAGGGTTAGTTGTTAGGGTTAGGGTTAGTTGTTAGGGTTATGGTTAGTTGTTAGGGTTAGGGTTAGGGTTCGGGTTAGGGTTATACAAAGTTGTGTTTTCAAAGTGTGTCAGGTTGCGTTTTCAAAGTGTGTCAGTATATATATACATATATATGTATATATATTGTTATGTCGGTGTGGTAGAGGAATATCTAGAGCCAGGTAGATCTGTATAGGTAGGTATTCGACTGTCGCGATAGGGAATCTACCTGTAATAAGTTCTATGTTAGTCCGGTTTGTCGGGATAAGCTGTATTGATGTCCCCGCTACGAGGGAGCAGGGCATGCTAAATAGTGCAGGGATTATGGGTAAAGATTCCTTTGTTCGTCGTCCCCTCTGTCGTCAAACCTTTGTCCCTTATGGCAACGCACACCTGTAAACACTTAGATAGGCCCTTTAGCACACACAGTAATTAAATCCCCTTCCCTTACAACGACTTTGGAAGAAGCCAGATTGGGGCACCGCCGGGTGGCCGCTGTCAGCTACACCACCAGCTAGGCCTAGCAACATCGCGTGACCACGCCACAGGGAACGTGTGATTGGAGGGAAGGCGCTGGAAGGTTCGGTGGAAGGCACTGGTTGGTGGCGCACCAAGGCTGACGTCACCGCCCAGGTTATAAAAGGGCGTGCCGGACGACATTTTCCCTCTTGCGCTGCGTGTCTCTGCGTGTCTCTGGAAATTTCACTTCACAACATCCACTTTCTGAATAATCCTCTCCAAGAAGTTCTGTCACTCAAGCTTTTGGGTCTCACTATTTGCCATGATCTTTCCTGGGAAAACCACATTTCAAATCTGGCCTCCAAAGCCAGTCGCCGACTGGGCATCCTCCGTCGTGCGAAGTCCTTCCTTGGCACACCTGAGCTCCTCACCACATACAAGGCTTTCATCCGCAGCTCTATGGAATACTGCTCTCCCCTCTGGTCTGGTGCTCCTGCCTCACACCTAGCCCGTCTGCACGCTGTTGAAACCAAAGCGTTCAGAATCATTGGAATCTCCTGCGATGAAGCTAACTCCAAGGGCCTTTCACTCACTCACCGCAGGCAGGTTGGTGGTCTTTCCGTCTTCTACCGACTCCTCTCTGGCCTTGCCCCCACAGCCCTCTCTGGGCTCTGTCCCCCAAATATTCCTACAGGTTGCACAAGATCTGCCTGCAACCCTCTTATGGTTAAACTGCCAAAATCAAGACTTTCTGCTCACCTTCACTCCTTCATTCCTCTTTTCTCCCGCCTCTGGAACAAACTCCCTCACTCTCTTCAATCCCACTGCACCCTCCAGGTCTTTAAAACAGCTGTTCACCACCATCTCTTATCCTCCCCCATCCAAAACCTTGATCTTTTCTACCCCCGCTAATTTCGGTCCCCTTGTGTTTTATACCTCTCCCCCCTGCCCTCCCCCTCCCACGCCTCCTGCCCCCAAGCCCTCTCCCTCCCACACTTCTCTCTGCTCTCAAATGTTGTGGTTGTGTGCTTCCCCTTCTCTCCCCATCTTGTCTTCCGCTCCCTCTTTTTGTGTGTTTTGTTTGTCTGGTTGATTTGTTTGTGAAATAAATGTTAGCTCTTTCACGAGCCTCGATTCAGTATACAAAAAAAAAAAAAAAGCTCTTGGTTGTCTCTGGCTGTCTTGCGCTGCACGACATTTCAGCAGCTCTAGCTCTGTCTCTGGCGCTGCACCCTCCCTGGTCTCTTGGCGCTGCACGATATCTCTCTGTGCTTGAAGCTCTTGCGCTTCTTCTTGGTCTTGAGAGGTCCTGGTGGTCATTGGTTCACCATCTGCATGGTGCAGGAGCGAGGCTCTGTGTCTGTGAACAGGCGGGACCTGGTGTGCGAACGGAGAGGGCGTTGGCTCGGGCCTAGCGAAGTGTGCGAGGCGGACGGAGGGTTTCTCCGCACCGGAGTTTGGAGCCGTGGTGGATACGGCACGACTACAGACGGACTGTTAAGACGCACCACAGTCACCATCCCACGACGAACGTGTTCTTTTATTAATTCATTCCTGTGTCCTGTTGTTGAGTCTGGTGTGTGGGATCCCAATGTAGGATTTAGTTTATTTGATTGCCGCTGCATTTCATTGTATCGGGTCCATGAATAAATCCCTATTTTTGTACATTCTGATCCGGTGTTCGAGTTCATTCCCCTTCCACAGTTACGCGCTTTTACCGCTTCTTCCTCTTCCCTTCTTCTTCCCGCGCTACATAAGTAAAATCCGTGTTTGGTCGTCGCCTCATCGGCAACTTATTACAGGTGAGGTTCTCTAGCACGACAATCGAAGCATGATACCTATGCAGATATACCTAAATCTATATATGCCCCTACCCAACCGACATAACACAGCCCCCCCCACCCCCCACCCTGGAACCCTGTAACCATAGCCCCTGCTCGGTTCACTGCAGGCGCTACCATTCCAGTTTAACACTTACTGTCTCACACTTAATTAGCCGATGAAATAAATCAGGAGGGCTGTGGGAATTGAGCCGAAGCTACCTGCCTATTCTCCTTAACATGCTAACCCCCTTAACCAATCATGCATTTTAAGTATTTAAAATCATTTATAACGGGTCGTTCCTGCGGAGGGAGGAAGCAAACAACAACATGCAAAAACTAACTTAACCACAAACATACCCTTCTTCAAAACTTTCTAAAATTTCAAAAACTCTATGAACATTTATACAACCCCATCCTACAGACCGCGTCCCCGGGTGGATGCCACAAGACTCAACGTTACCTCCGGGGCCATCCCAATGCACCCCCCAAATTTCCATGGGCCCTGTCCTGGTGTTACAGGTGAGTGACGTGGCTCAGTGGATTTCGCCCACATTCATTCAATACAAACCCATAACCATGCATTCTCATTCCATAAATCATTAAGGCACAGAAATCACAACAAAGCACGTATTTCACCCCCCTGCAGGACCATGGCATAGATGTCATATCACAGTGTGTGCATTTCCCTCAACTAAGCAGCGGGGAGGTACCGCACAAGTAAGATGGTGGGCGCTTCATGCTGTGGTGCCCACAGTCCAAACACAAGTCACTTGACTTACAAATTCATTGCCCCCCCCCCCCTTTACCTCTTGGCCCTGTGACAGTCAAACAGCCCTTTCCGCCAATACCCCGCCGGTGGGGGCCTCCACACTCCAGGCTCCATTGCCTCCTGCTTCCTCGCAGCTACAAGGGTCGCCGGGAGTCTTCCACCCCAAGGCGCCCAACAGACCCCACCACTGACGGGCTCCAATTTCCAGTCACCACTGGCTATCAGGGGTAATTGCCGCAGAGCGGGGTCGCAGTCATCGCTCCTCTTGAGCTTGATCCGTACCTGCGGACACGCATACCTTCCCCACCCACAAAATCCCCAAAACACATTTCCTCACATTCCATCCCCCTCACCGGCCATGTCATCACTCTCACCCGCATCCCCCCACCCCCCAACTCCAAATGACATGTCCCCAATTTACCAAGCAAGTCCTGAAGCCTGGGGCAGTAAACATCAAGGCCTTACCTCTACCTTGATGTGCAGGTATCTACCGGTTGGTCAGGTCCAAAGTGCCATCCACCCTCAAAATCCCAAAATTTCTCCCATTGGACCGATCAAATTTCTCCAAATTTCACTTTTCTCCCTACTGTACTGGCAGGTATGTGGATCCGTATCCTCAGGTGATCTGTACTACATAACTACATTTGCCACGACAGCTCCGCACCTCAACCGTGCAAGGGTCATCGGGACAAGCTGAGCAGCCGAAACGCCAACATGGCTCCTGAGTGTCCATAAGGGTGCGACCCACCATCCATCCTTCAGCCCCCCTGTGAGAACCATGGCCGCACTAGCCCCAGATGGCCAGTTTGGTGAGCACCTGCTGCCAACCACACCAACGCACTCACAACCTCGGCCCTGGGGGAGACGGTCGCAGTGTGTGGCATCCACATCACGTCACCTACGCCGCCCTCATCCCCCAGTCCACACAACTGCAGTCCCCAGTTCCCACCCACACTTGACCACGCCAAGATCCAGCAGACAGCCATGCTCCACCAGGAGACTCCTCCAGAAGACATGGTCCACACACTTTGGACACCCACAGCACCACGTTGACCCTCAAACTACCCAACCACAATCTCCACAACCCCGCATCCCAAATATTGGCACAGTCGCCCCCGTAACCAGTTGAAAGCTGTGTCCTGCTAATCTGTCCATTTTTATCAGTCTCCATCACTTTGGTCTAACACACCTTGATCAATAATGGTGCCACTGTGCAGTGTCCACCATGCATTTCAAAATTCACCCTTAAATTTGCATCTAATCCTCAGATTATCAATGCCAAATATTTTTCACATTTTACTAATCTCACCAAAGAAGGATGCTTTTCCATATACATGCCAGCTGGGCATGGCCCATATGCTCAGCACGGTACTATCTCCTGATTCAACAATCCCATGGCTGTTTTCCCAAGCCGAGAGTCCACAAATCATAATGGAACATCTGTGGAAGATCACTCTCACACCATCGTGTTCCACAGATGCCCCAATGGTTGTCCGCTCACTTTTATCAGATGTTCTCTGACATCAGCTCTGTATCTCCCCCAACCAGTGCGTTGCTTACTCGTAGCCTTTTGCACCTTCTCACGTCACCGGCACTTCTTCTCCAACCAGTGCGTAGCTTCTTGGTAGTGGTTTCACACCTTCCGCACTGATTGGCCGTGGTCTCGCGCCTTTGGTGTTACGTCATCATGTGGCACGTCATTGTCGGTGGCCAATCAGTGTGGCACGTCCTTCATCTTTCCCACTCTCCAATCACGGGGAAGCTTTCTGTCCCTTCCCTGACCAATCACACGTCCTTCCCTACTCTCTCTGCCAATTGGTGGCCTGCTCTTTGCTCGCCCCTCCCCCCGACCAGTCACGAGCCTTCCTGGGCATGTCTCTCAGCCTGCCTGTTCGATGTTTGCTGCCCTGCCGGTGTTGTCAGCCCAAGTGCGTGGTCGCTTGCTGTTTGTTCTTCCGGTCAGTCATTGTAAGGGGGGATTTAATTAATATGGTGCTCTATTGGGCCTAGCTAATGTATGTGATGTATTGCCATAAGGGACACTGGGATGATCACAGAGGTTTCACATACGTGGGAATTAGCATAGACCCTATAACTATTTAACATACCCCATTCCTCATAATGGGGACGAAGATACACCCTAATCCGAACAAACCGCCTAAACAGAACTTATTACAGGTGAGGTTCTCTAGCACGACAATCGAAGCATGATACCTTCGCAGATCTGCCTAAATATATATATGCCCCTACTCAATCGACATAACAATATATATATATATATATATATATATTGTTACGGACCGCGGATAAGATGTTAATTTGCCGAGCGGATGGCGCCACGGCCCGAACCGTTTTTACAATGACTAGACCCGATTCTGAACGTTGGCCAAATCGTGCCACAGATATTCAATTTGGAAAAGACAAAGACGATGCGGATGTGAAGAAGAAGAAGAAGAAGAAGAAGACAAAAAAAAGGTTTTAAATACGATTATAATTTATTACTATTTACAGGACCAAAGAAACCAAGGAAGAAGGAAGGATAATAAAATAATGACAGAAGGAATCAAGGAGACACAGTGAAATGCTAGCTTATCTACACAAGCTTAATTAATAAACCCCAGGACAACGTGGAAGACGGACGAACATTCACACTTACACGGGAAATGCAGGCAGGAAAGAATGGCTTGGAGATGGGTGGCTGGAGGGGGAGGAAGGCACGGAGCTGGCTGGAGCTTGATCCCGCACGGGACGTCGGGCTGGACCTCGACGGCCGCCGATGCCACCGATCCTGTGGTGTGCGCGGGGTAACGGGTCGGAGCTGCCTGGTGGAGGCAACGCTGCTGGTGGGGGGTCTGGCGTGACGGGTTCTCTCTCCCTCTCTCACAAACTCGCAGGACTCTCTTCAGACTTGTCTGTGATCTGATCTCCTCCCTCCTCGACTCTGGTTGGGGACGTCTCTCGCGGGTTATATAAGCCCCACCCTTGACCCTTTTGCGAACCTCCCCCAAACGTTCTCTCTCCGCCCTCTAAAGCCAACCCCTCGTTCTGGGTTGGTCGGCAAGGGCTGGTTCACTCCTCCCCTCTATGACGAGGTGGAGACACGCCTTTCTTCCCCGACCTTACCTCGTGACTAATGGTGGTTTTGGGGCGATTCGAGCTAGCCCCAGCCAAAGGGCAGCAATGGCGAATGAAGAAAACCGCCCAAATGCAGTTGGCAATTGCAGCAAACCTGGCAAACCTGGCACTTTGAAGATGCCATGTCGGAGGGATCTATCTTATTTAATGCGGTGCAATGGAGTGTCAAATTAATGGAAGACAAGGCCTTACCCTACTACACAGAATAAGGAAATAACTGTCAACAAGGAGGAAATCTATTATTGGTTACGTGGGTGCTTGTGAAATAACTACGGGCACGACCTTTGACCTTTATACAACAACAAATGGAGGAAGGAGGGTCCACAATAAAACAATAAAAAAAACACAATCCTCATATCCACAACAATATATATATATATATATATATATATATATATATATATATATATATATATATATATATATATATATATATATTGTTACGGATCTCTACGTCGGCCTTTTTCCCCTTAAGAAGGGGGGATTAATCCCCTTGTGTGCGACTGACCGACGTGAGTCCTGAAGTTGCCCAAGCTCCCTCCGGAGAGGCAGGTGAGCAACCACGTTCGCGACCGCGGACAAGATGTTAATTGCCGAGCGGATTAGCAGCTGCGGCACGAACCATTAGCAAGTAACTGACCCGATTCTTAAACGTTGGCCAAATCGTGCCACAGGTATTCAATTGGGAAAAGACAAGGACGAAACGGATGTAAAGGAAAGAAGGCAAAAGTAGGAAGAACAAATATAATTTATTACTATTATTTACACAATTAAAGGAACCAAGGAGAAGGAAAGATACGAAAATAATTTACAGAAGGATGGAAGGACCAGAAGGACACAGAGCAATTTCTAGCTTATACAGGCTTACTTAAACCCCAGGAGACAACACAGAAGACGGACGACAATCAGACTTACACGGGGAATGATGATAGGGATGAATGGCTGGAAGGGGAAGAAGGTTCAGCTGGAGCAGGAGAATTGTTGGGCCGGGAGTGAGCAGCCGCCGCCCCTCCGCAGGCGTGTTCACACGGTGGCGTCGCTTTGTAGCCACAACTGCCGTCACCGCTGTCGACGCTCAAAGCTGTGGTGGTCAAAACTGCTGTTGGTTCAAAGCTGCGGTTTGTCCAAAGCTGCGGTAAACTCCTTTTGATGAACTTCTCCCTTCTCTCTTACTCTCAACAACAACCACCGGTGGACTCTCTCTGACGCATCTCCCTCATCTCAATCATCCCGGTGGGGGCTTCGCGTGACGGGTTATATAGGCCACACCCTCGAATCTCCGCGAACCTCCCCGATCGTTCTTTCTCCGCCCTCTCAAGCCAAACCCCTCGTGCTTGATTGGTCGGCAAGGGCTGGCTCACTCCTCCTTCCGCTGATGAGGGCGGAGACACGCCTTTCTTCTCCGAACCGACCACATGTTCAATGGAGGGCGAATGCAGTTGGCAATTGCGGACAAATGGGGAATTGAAAGGGGATCTATCTTATTTGAATTCGGTGCAATGTAGAGTCAACTAATGGGAAACACAGCCTTAAACTAATACACATAATAAAGAAATAACTATTTAGAAGGGTATATGATTTGCTACGTGCATGTATATGGACTAACTAAGAGGATGACCTTTGACCTTTACACACCAAACGGAGATATTTACAAGAATTCATTACACTTACAGAGGGTTATATTTACAACAATTACACATGATTCTCAAATCCGCAACAATATATATATATATATATATATATATGGCATATTTTATATATATATGGCATATTTTATATATATATATGGCATATTTTATATATATATATATATATATATATATATATATATATATACGTATATATATATATATAGGTATTGTTCCATTGTCTGCGACAACCACCAAGCCTTGTTCTTGCAGTCACTTTTTGTCTGAACAACTGAGGAGTACATGGTCACTTGTGTCCTGTGTCCAATTAATAATAATTATAAAAACACATCCTTTAAATATTGTCTACTCTCATTACAATTCATTGTCGAAACACACTAATTATAATACAATGAGTGCAAAAAATTAATAATCAACATTGACGTAAATAAATGGGATTATAAATTTTTCCTAGAATTACCACATTTAAATTGTAATAAACGAGTATTCGTTTTAAAAAACACAGAACATTTATTCATTCATTTGTGCACATAATATGAGTGCTTGTTTACATCGATGCTGTGCTGCTGATGCAGTGCCCCCTGTAGGCGAGATCAGCAATTTGTAATTCGTTCAGAGTGCCAGCGTGAATTCGCCTACTCTTCGCCAAAATAATTCACCGGATTTGTAACGTCCACAAACGACGGCTACTCTGGTTTAACGTCCACATATGACGGCTACTCTGGTTTAACGTCCACACATGACGGCTACTCTGGTTTAACATCCACTCATACACTGATGCCTCGCCCTGAATGTGAAACAGCAAGATGAGAGTTTATATTTGGGTCGACATTCAAACCCAGTCAAGACGGCTCAATGGCGAGTACGCACACCTCCTGACTTTCCTGTCACCCATAACTCAATCCCAAATTAAGCTACTAACACTTGCACCATCCGCCCTCTCATGGCTCCCCCAGGTTTCTGCAGCGCACACAGTCTGCCAGTAACCCTCTTCTTGTTAAACTCCAAAAATCCAGGCATCTGTTCCTGTTTTCTCTCGCTTGTGGAACCAACTTCCCCAGTCTGTGCAGTTTCCCTCCAGGGCTTCAAGACAGCTATTTACCACTAACGCAGGTCATCCCCCAACCATACTCATGATCTCTTCTACCCCACATGACGTCATTCCCAAGCACTCCCATTTTCCAGATTAATGTAACTAGCAACGGTACCCGCCCTACGGGCGGGGCTTCAATTGGGAGGCCCAAATGAAAAGGCAAAATATCAAAAATTGAAGGTTTTTTTTTAATTTTAAACGATTTATATAAACATCTGTTAAATCATATCACACACAATTCATCAAAATCTAAACAGTATTTGTAGAATTTCAATAAAAGCCACATCACTGTTCATATCGGTAAATATTATTCCATCGTGTTTGGAAAAACTGGAAAATTGGAAAATTGGAAATTGGAAAAATTGGGAAAATTTTGGGAAAACAATATAGCCTATTATACTCCAGGAGGTCCCAGGATTACCACCCAAAATTTCGTTGCGATCGGTTCAGCCGTTTTTGCGTTACATGGGAACAGACAGACAGACAGACAGACATTTGGTGAATTATAGTAAGATTTCCTCCTCTCCCTCACCTCTTTTCGTTTGTTGATTGTCTGTTGGTTTCTTCTTTATTCTGTTTCATCCCTTTCTCGTTTTACTTTGTTTCACTCAGCTTGTGTGCCGCAGGCTTGTTCCCCCCATGTGTCCTTCTCCTCTCGTTGATCTCACTCTCACTTCAACTCTGATTATGGTGTTTCCCCCTTTCCGTTTTGTTACAACGGTGCCACAGACAATGACCATGGAATTGCATCATGCCAGGTACCCTCATGGTGGTTAAAATTCAATGCTCACGAGTTCGCTCAACGTCTCAGTCAACATGACTTGTCAACTCAGGTGAATAAGATTTGCAGTACTCTTCTCATGTTGGAATTTTTCAGGTATCTGAACAAATAGATCATTGCACGTCAGCAAAATAACCACCGAGGACAGTGCAGTTACGCAATGCTGTTCAGCAGCCATTGTTGCGCTGCTGGAGATACACCATAGAGAGAGAAATACATCATGCTGTAGTTTTGCTATTGCTTGCATTACAGGTTTGCCTGTACATATTTAATTGCTTCACATAACTTTTCAGAGTTAGCGAAAATGTAGCTTAGGTTTGGACAACGAATGGGGTGGAACCACCCTACTATACCTGACTCACTGTGGTGTTGCCGAGAAATCAGCTCCGTCATGGCACAGTGAAATAAGAATCCTCTTACAATATCGTATGACTTGTGTGCTAATGGCATCCTAACACCTCCAGGTCCCACACTGAGGGCGTTCCAACTCACTCGCTTCTGAGAGTTTCACATACCGTTCCGTTGGAGACATTGTAATCAACAATTATAACACATCCAGTTACCTCTGCCACAGAAGGTTGATGGACGTTGTGTTTTCATCCCTGTTTGTCTGTCTGTCTGTGAACAGGATATCTCAAAAAGTTGTGGACGGATTCGGACGACATTTGGTTGGCAGGTTGGGTGTGTGACAAGAACGAATTGATTAGATTTTGGTGACGATCTGGATCTGGATCAGGTAATTTTTTAAGTGATTCTTCACCATCGAGTAATAGGGCAAAACACGATACATAGCACGATATCTCAAAAAGTTGTGGACTGATTCGGACGAAATTTGGTGGACAGGTTGGGTATGTAACAAGGACGATAGGATTATATTTCGGGGAAGATTCGAATCTGGATCTGGTACGAGAATTTTAAGTGGTTCTTCACCTTTGAAAAATATGTCAAAAAACAATATACTGTTGGACCCCGCTATTCGCAGGGGATACGTTCATGGAAAATCCGTGAATAGCAAAACCGTGAATAGTGGGGTCTTGTTTCAATGCAAAAAGGGGAGATAGGTTCCCGATTCGTGAAAATCCACAAATAGAGAGGACCAAACCACGAATGGCGAGGGAAAATCTGCGAATGGCGAGGCAAAATCCACGAATGGTGAGGCAAATCCAGAGAATGTCGTCCATAATCCGCGAAGGTCGATGAAAATCCCGCGAATGTATGCCGCAGCATTGTTTCAATGCCCCTGGAAAACCATGAATTTGTGGAACAATTTTCCACAAATAGAGAAACAGGTCGCATTTTATCACCTGCAAATAGCGGAACCAACCGCGAATAGGGGACAAGTCATCATGGCGGACATTATCGGAATTTAGGTCAGTCTACTCTGGACGTGCTACTTCTGTTGTCTCAACAATGGATGCAGGTCCTCAATGCAAACAGGAAATCAGAGCTGTCTCCCTTGACATATCACGTGCCTTCGATACGGTCTGGCACCCAGCTCTGCTCACCAAACACTCCTCCTATGGTATCCATGGAAATCTCCACGCATGGCTGGCGGACCTCCTCTCTGGTCATAGTCAACGTGTGGCCCTGAATGGGTTTCTCTCATCGCCCCTTCCTGTTCAGGCTGGAGGTCCCCAAGGCAGTGTTCTGGGCCCTGTGCTTTTTCTGGTCTTCATCTATGATCTCTCCTGGGATCTCTCCATGGATATTATTAATATTCATTACATCAATGATCTCTCCAACTCTCTGGAAAATCCTCTCTATCTCTTTGATGATGACTCCACTTGCTGCCTCTCCATTCCTCATCCCTCAGATCGGCAGGCAGCAGCCTCTTCACTCTCTGAAGACCTGGATAAAATGACAAGCTGGTCAAATACTTCCCATGCCTTCTCCCCCCAAGCCCTCTCCCTCCTACAGATCGCCGGATGTCCCTAATCTCTGCTGTTGTACTTGTGTGCTTCCCTCTCTCTCCCCATCTTGTCTCCCGCTCCCTTTATTGTATGTTTTGTGCGTCCGTTTTTTTTGTTGTGATTAATGTTAGCTCTAACACGAGCCTCGATCTTGTATACCAAAAAAAAAAAAAAGGAAGAAAAAAGCGGCACCGTGAATAGCGGATCTGGCCAACTGTATAGCACGATATCTCAAAAAGTTGTGGATGGATTCAGACAAAAGTTGGTAGATGAGTTTGGTAGGTGAGAAATCACCAATGTAATAAAATGCAATCCATCTGACATTGATTGCACCAAATGTGTCACTGAATGGTAAATGGGGAAAGAGGAATGCACAAAATGTGCACACTGACTTGTGGAAGACTTTGACTGTAACTCAAGCTAGAGTTTAAAGATGTATCACTTGATCATCACTTGGGGGACATTGTGCTCGAGTGTTTTGTAATCGGCATGAGACGATCGAGGAAGCTTGAGGAAAGATATACCTGGAGCATTTAAATAGAAATTTAATTTTTTTTAGAAAAACTCAATAAAAATGTCACCTGTTTGTTGAGGTCACAGGTATAATCTACCCTGTCCAAGCTTCACTTATTTTTATGTAAGATTGAAGCTCATGGAAGAGCTTTGCGGTAGAAGGTAAAAAGGTCACGAAATGCCAGTGGGGCAACAGCTGGGCATGAATGTACAGGAAGGAAAAGAGGAAAGAGAGAGGGAGAGAGATATGACAATACAAGGTAACTGACAAGTAAGAGGGTCCAGTTAGGTGGGCTTAATGGGGTAGATAATATTGCGGGTAGTCATGGGGGCTCGGATGAAATAGTAGTCGACAAGATGCTTGAAGTCCTGGAGGAAAGAGTTAGACTGAACAACCTTAGAAAAGTGGTTTCACAGAGGAAAAGAAAAAGAGGAACAAAAGAGTTGAGGAGTGCTGAAAGGCTGCATTTTTTGGAGTTTAAGAAAATCATTTTGATTAAAGGTTTTCTCAGTAAGGTAACCACTAATCACAGTAAGTGAATTGAACTACTGTTTCATTAAGAATAGAAAAGGCTTAGTGTAAGCCTTGACACCATGCAAGAGGTAACATGTTCGCCAAAACGCATCCACATAATGTCTTATCGTCAAAACAATCTTGGCCAGGCATGTAGGGAAATCTGAAACATGCTTTTGGGATTTCTATGAGGTCCTCTGCTCCGGTGTTGTTTTGCAAATGATGACCATGACACACAAAGGAAGTGCAATTCGTGAATGCTGATACACGTTGAATGGGAACGTCTCTCGTATTGAGGTTACGTATTCAGTCCTGTTTGCCTGTGAGCATGATACCTAAAAAAGATGTGCACTGATTCGGCCTAAATTTAGTGGAGAGGTTGGGTGTGTGACAAGGAAGAAATGGTTCGATTTTGATAAAGATCCGGATCTGGATCTGGATCAGAGAATTTTTTCAATGATTTTTCACCATTGAGAGATAGGGCTAAAACCGATATATATCACGATATCTCAAAAAGTTATGGACGGATTCGGACGAAACTTGGTGGATAATTTGGTTAGGCGACAAGAACAAGCGATTAGATTTTAGTTCAGGTCCGAATCCAGATCTGGCCTATCAGTGGATACAAAAGCCTGGTGTTGGCTTAGCGGTTAGGGTGCTGGCTTGGGATCATATGATCCTGAATTTGAATCCTGGTTGATTGTTGAATTAATGCCAGAGAGGTTGACTCAGCCTGTCATCCTTCCGAGGTCGGCAAATGGAGTAGCAGCTCACTGGTAATTGGGGCACTGCATCAGCGGCACAAACGTGCTTCCAGAAAAATGAGGCAACCAGCAGCCACAGACTACATACGAAACAACAAGTGGATACAAAACATAAACTGTTCATCCTGGTGGAGGTATACCCTCTACCTATTGCTGTTCTAGTATTAATATTAATATTATTATTATTATTATTATTATTATTATTTTACGGCCTTCAGTGAGGTTCCCACTGGAAGCCTGGAAGTTCTGGAAGTTCTTGTAAGGATTATTATTATTCTCACACTATTTGTGGAGATGCTCCCGAGAAAACCGTTATAGCTAGCTCTACGAAACTTTAAAACATTATAGACACCAATGTAACTTAGTGCATCATGAATTTTGTTTTTGCAATTTAGATTTACATTGGCTGCCATTGCCTATGACATTTTTTTTTGGTATACAAGATCGAGGCTCGTGTAAGAGCTATCACATTAAACACACATTAGTACATAAAACACAAAAATCATAAACGGACACATAAAACATAATAAAGAGAGGGGGAGACAAGATGGGGAGAGAGAGGGAAGCACACAAGCACAACAGTAGAGAACAGGGACATTGGGATATATGTGGAAGGGAGAGGGCTGGGTGGGTGGGGGGAGGGGGGTGGAGGGGTGCACGGTATAAAACAAATTGACACTACATGGAATTTCAGGAATGAAGTCGGAGATTGAAAGAAGTGGATTTGGGATGTATTAATGGGGGTAGAAAAGATCAAGGTTTTGGATGGGGGAAGATAAGAGATGGTAGTGAACAGCTGTTTTAAAGACCTTGAGGGAGGAGTGGGATTGAAGAGAGTGTGGGAGTTTGTTCCAGAGGCCGGAGAAAAGAGGAATGAAAGAGTGAAGGTGAGCAGAGACTCTTGATTTTGGCAGTTTCACCAGAAGAGGGTTGTTGGCAGATCTTGTGCGACCTGTAGGAATATTTGGGGGACTGAGCACAGACAGAGCTGTTTGAGCTCGGCCGGAGAGGAGTCGGTAGAAAGAAAGACCATCAATCTGCCTGCGGTGAGAGAGAGAAAGGCATCATAAACTTTAAACATCTTCTCCAGAACCGCTGAACGGATCAACACGAAATTTTACAAATATTATCACCTAGCCATGGGGATAAAAGTTTGTGAAAAAACGTCATAGGTCACATGGTTTGGTGGCCATATTGGATTTAAAAATAAAACTTCAAAAACCTAATTCTCTGAAACCATTTATCCGATCGATACGAAACTTGAGACACATATTTACATTCCGGTGGGGGGAAATATTTGCAAACTATGACGTCATCAGTCTTGTGGTTTGGTCACCATCTTGTATTTAAACAAAAAATTAAATAATCTTTTCTGGAGTACCTCTTAACGGATCAATGCAAAATGTCAAACATATGATGAACTACTGACTGAGTCTCCCATTTAAAACGATAAACAGGGTGCTTGGTTTGGGACAGGGAATTCCTTAGATAGCAAAAAGGGAAGACATGTGGATGATAAAACAAGATTAAGGAAGGGAAACGAGGAAAAACCTGAAACAAGAATACATGTTGTTGTGGCGGACACAAAAGCCCACTGGCGTGGTGACATCATTCCACGCACCAAGTGGGCGGTGGCCACGCCCGAGGGGTAGGCGTGGCCTCATGATATACACCGGGTGACCAGCCCGGAGCAGTTCAGTGTTACAGTGTGCTCTTACAATAAAGACGTTTATATGTTACCGCTTGTCCGCTTCCTCCTTGCTCACAAGCAGCGCGCATAACGCCGCGCTTTACTGGTGACCCTCGACGTTGGATCTGCCGTAGCGATCCTTCCGAACACGACGCCATTGCAATGGCCAACGACAAGGCAATGGCGATTAAACTTCCCGAATTTTGGGAGGCCCAGGCCGAAGTCTGGTTCGTTCAAGCCGAAGCCCAATTTCAGCTTCGGCGCCTCACCAACGACGACCTGCGCTACTGCCATGTCGTCGCCTCCCTCGGGCCCGGCACGGCCGCTCGAGTTGTGTCCGTCCTTCGCCACCCACCGGACGGCCACAAGTACGAGGCACTCAAGCGGCTACTCCTAGCCACGTTCGGCCTCACGGACGACGCACGGGCCGACCGCCTCCTGGATCTCCCCGAGCTCGGTGAGATGCGCCCGTCGGTCCGAATGGACCATATGCTGTCACTGTTGGGCGACGAAGCCCCCGGTTCGCTATTCCGGGCGCTTTTCCGGCGCCAACTTCCAGCGCAGGTTCGCCTCGCGTTGGCCGGGACTGAGCTAACGGAACCCCGAGCATTGGCAGCCGAGGCGGACAGGTACTTCGCCGCTTCGGACACGCGGGCGAGCGTCGGCGTGGCCGTCACGGCCCTCGACGCTGATGTTCAGCAGCATGTTCCACAGCATCAGCTTCTACAGCATGCTGATGTTCAGCAGCACGCTGATGTTCAGCAGCATGCTGATACGCACCTTGTGAACGCCGCCACGCCCCGCCCACCGCCGCGGCGAAAACCGCCACCGCGGGGAAACCCGCCAACTCCACCGGCCTGGCGGAGCCAGCCGCGCTCCTCCAGCTCCACCACCTGGTGCTGGTTCCACGCCAAGTTCGGCCACGAAGCTCGGCGGTGTCATCCGCCGTGCTCCTTCAACGGGTCGGTAAACGCCCGGGCCGGCGCTCAATAGTGGCGATGAGCGCCGGCCGTTCGAGCAGCCTGCTGTTCATAACGGACACCTTCTCCGGGCGCCGTTACCTGTGCGACACGGGAGCGCAGGTGAGTGTCATTCCCGCCGGCACGTCAGACAAGCACGCCGCGGGTGGGGGCCCCGCGCTGCTTGCCGCGAACGGGACGCCCATCCGTACGTACGGAAAATGCTGCCTCTCTCTGCGGTTTGGAGGGCAGGTTTTCCGATGGACGTTCGTCACCGCCGACGTGCCCATGGCACTGCTTGGCACGGACTTCCTGTGTGCTAATGGGCTCCTGGTCGACGTCAAGCGCAGACGGCTTGTCCAGGCCGAGACGTTCAGCTCGCTCGCTTGTGCGTTGCCCAGCTAAACGAGCGGCTTGCCAAGCGGCTTGCCGAACGATACGGTTCCGGCCACGTTGGTCTGTACGCTTCCGGCAGCGGACGCATTCACCCGCCTCCTCGCCGGCTTCCCGGCCCTCACGCGGCCCACCTTCTCGGCGGGGGCCGTCAAGCACGGGGTGGCCCATCACATCCCCACCGTCGGGCCACCGGTCTACGCCCGGGCACGCCGCCTCGAGCCGACGAAGCTGGCGGTGGCAAAAGCGGCGTTCGCTACCCTGGAGCGACTCGGCATCGTTCGGCGCTCAGAGAGCGCTTGGGCATCGCCGCTGCACATCGTGCCGAAGCCCGGCGGGGGATGGCGACCGTGCGGGGACTATCGCCGTCTCAATGACGCCACGACTCCCGACCGCTACCCCGTCCCCCACATTCAGGACTTTTCCGCCCGTTTGGTGGGCAGGTCCTTCTTCTCGAAGGTGGACCTCATACGCGGCTACCATCAGGTCCCCGTCAGGCCGGAGGACGTCCCGAAGACGGCGGTCATCACGCCATTCGGACTCTTCGAGTTCCTGCGCATGCCCTTCGGTCTGAAGAATGCGGCTCAGGCGTTCCAGCGACTGATGGACAGCGTCCTGCGCGACTTGGATTTTGTCTACGTCTACCTGGACGATATCCTCGTCGCCAGCGCGTCCTGCGAAGAGCACCTACGCCACCTCCGCACGCTCTTCGAACGCCTGGGCCAGCATGGCCTGATTGTGAACCCCGCAAAGTGCCGGTTCGGTGCCACCACAATCGATTTTCTGGGGCACCGTGTCACCAGGCACGGAGCCGTCCCCCTGCCGGCCAAGGTGGAGGCGGTGAAGGGGTTTCCGCGCCCCCGCACGATCAGAGGGCTGCAGGAGTTCCTGGGCATGGTGAACTTTTACCATCGGTTCCTGCCCCGTATCGCCCAGCTCCTGCGCCCCCTGCACGAAGCTCTCCGAGGTAAGCCGGGCAAAGGCGACGTTACCTGGACCGAGCAGATGGACACGGCGTTCACGGGCGCGAAGCTCGCCTTGGCTAACGCCACCATGCTCGCGCACCCGGCGCCCGATGCACCGATCGCCCTCACCACCGATGCCTCGGACTACGCGGTGGGCGCGGTGCATGAGCAATGGGTGCGTGGAGCTTGGCAACCGCTGGCATTCTTTAGCCGGCAGCTTCGCCCGCCCGAACGCCGTTACAGTACCTTCGACCGCGAGTTGCTCGGACTTCACTTGGCGGTCAGGCACTTCCGCCATCTGCTCGAGGGCCGTGCGTTCACTGCCTTCGTCGACCACAAGCCGCTGATCTTCGCGATGGGCAAGGTCACCGAGCCGTGGTCGGCCCGGCAGCAGCGTCACCTCTCGGCCGTGTCCGAGTACACGACGGACATCCAGCACGTCGCGGGGAAGGACACCCGGTGGCGGATTGCCTTTCCCGGGCCGTCGCCCACGCAGTCCACCTCGGCATCGACTATGCCCGGATGGCAGCGGACCAGGCCGCTGACCCCGACGTCCAGGCCTTGCGGACCGCCGTCACGGGCCTCCGCGTCACCGAGGTGCCGTTCGACGGCGTGGGTGCGGCCCTCTTGTGCGACGTCTCCCTCAGGCGTCCTCGCCCCATCGTGCCCGCAGGCTGGCAGCGCCAGGTGTTTGACGCCATCCACGGCCTGTCCCATCCGGGCGCGAGGGCCTCCCAAAGGCTGATCGCCGACAAGTTCGTCTGGCATGGCCTCTGGAAGGCCGTCCGCGGCTGGGCCAGGACGTGCCTCGCGTGCCAGCGCGCCAAGGTGCACCGGCACACCCAGGCCCCGTTGGCCCCGTTCACGGTGCCGGAACGCCGGTTTGACCACGTCCACGTGGACCTGGTGGGACCTCTGCCCCCCTCGCGGGGTTTCACCTACATCCTCACCATGGTGGACCGCACCACCCGTTGGCCGGAGGCCGTGCCCTTGGCGTCGACAACGGCGGCCGATGTCACGCAGGCTTTCATCGCCACCTGGGTCGCCTGGTTCGGCGCCCCCTCAGACATCTCATCCGGCCGCGGCCCCCAGTTCACCTCGGAGCTCTGGGGGGCGGTTGCGCAGGGGCTCGGGGTCCGGCTGCACCGAACCACGGCCTACCACCCCCAGGCTAACGGCCTGTGTGAGCGATTTCACCGCTCATTGAAGGCCTCGCTCCGGGCCACCCTCCGCGACGGCGGCTGGGTCGACAGGCTCCCCTGGGTCCTGCTGGGCCTCCGGACGGCGCCCAAGGAGGACCTGCGCGCATCCGCGGCGGAGTTGGTCTTCGGGCAACCGCTGCGGGTGCCGGGCGAGTTCCTCCCCGACTCCACGGCACCATGGTCCGCGGCACAGCAGCGCTCCGCTCTGCAAGAGACCGCCCAGAGGTTCGCCCCAGTGCCAACGGCATGCCACGGGCACCCACCGACGCACGTCGCCCCGGAGATTCGCACGGCGGAGTACGTCTTCATCCGCCACGATGCCCATCGGACACCACTGCGGCCCCCGTACGACGGGCCTTTCCGCGTGCTGGAGACCGGGGCGAAGCACTTCACCCTGGGCATCGGCGGTACTCCTGACCGCGTTTCGGTAGACCGCCTCAAGCCGGCCCACCTCGATGTGGACCATCCACCGCCAGTGGCCCGACCCCCACGTCGGGGCCGCCCTCCTGCGGGCGGACCCCCGGCACCGCCCAGCCCCGCCGCCACGCCGCCCCCCGGGCCTGCACCCATCCCAGGGGCAGCCAGGGGCATCCCACCTGGCATCCCTGCACCCCGGACGCCGCCGATCGCCAGGGGGCGCTTCGGCCGGGTCATTCGTCTGCCCCGCAAACTGGCCCTCCAGGTGCGCGGGAATTCTGGGGGGGCGCGTGTGGCGGACACAAAAGCCCACTGGCGTGGTGACATCATTCCACGCACCAAGTGGGCGGTGGCCACGCCCGAGGGGTAGGCGTGGCCTCATGATATACACCGGGCGACCAGCCCGGAGCAGTTCAGTGTTACAGTGTGCTCTTACAATAAAGACGTTTATATGTTACCGCTTGTCCGCTTCCTCCTTGCTCACAAGCAGCGCGCGTAACGCCGCGCTTTATTGTCATATATATTACAACTTGCAAACATATTTCTTGGCAGATGCACAATATTAATTTGAAATCAAGTCGATGTTTTATTGTTGTTAATTTTGGAATACCTCAGAAGTGAAGTGATTAAACTATGTCACTGTTGGATTCCTACTCAGATTGGCCTAAAACTGCCATTTGGAGAGTGCCAACAGTGTCACAGATAGGTTTCAGAATCCTACACAAAATGGCTCCCAGTTTCAGTCTGTTCGTGCCAGCGTTCTCATGTCGTGAAAAAGGAGATCTGGAGATAGTTAGTCTCTTTTTGTCAAATCAATAGAAGGGCATCGTCGCACTTTAGTGGTGGAACGTCAAGAGCATACTTGAACTTCTGGAACCTTGGTGCTAACTCTTTTTCTTTTACGTAACCTTTTTTTCTTGCAAACCAGACTTTTCTAACCAATTTGTGTGTGGCCTTTCTGCTATTCCGGAAATTAAAGAAAAAAAAAACATGTTGTGAAGAGAAGAATGGAAAGAGCGGAGGTGGAACAGTGGAAAACGCACTTACCACAAACAAATGAAATAAAAAGATACAGGTGAAAAACAATAAAACCGACCATGCTTCCTTCCTTCCTCACAGAAAAGCTCCAGATCTCTATTAGATTGGCATGAAGCCTAAACAACGAATCTACAACATCTTTCTACATTTTCTTTCTCTCTACCTCTCTCTCTCTCTCTCTCTCTCTGTCTCTATATATATATATATACTGTATGTGTATAAATAAATAAATAAATAAATATATACGTATATATATATATATGTACATGTATATATATATGTATGTGTGTGTATGTGTGTGTGTGTGTGTGTGTGTGTGTGTGTGTGTGTGTATATATACGGGTGACATGAGGCAGCTGGAGAATAATTATCTCCTAAAAATAATTTACTTACACAGTAGGATGGAACTGTAGCTCAAAATACACAGCAAGTCGTTTAAAAACATACAGGTTTAATAAATAAATACTGGGATGGGGACAAGGGAGGTAAAATGCAATGAAAGGCACAGACAACTGAATGACGTGCTCAATAGGTGGTACCAGTCGTGTATATGAGTTAGCCTTTGCATGGATGATATCACTGGCAAACACAGCACGAACTATAACGGGCACTCGGAAGAGCGCATACATACCTCCACCAAGCTGAACAGTTTATATTTTGCACAGCATTGGTAGGCCGGATCTGGATTTGGACCTGAACCAAATCGAATGAGCTTGTTATTTTCACCAACCCAACTGAACCACCTACTTTTGTCATAAGCCGTCCGCAACTATTTGACATATCATACTGTGTATCGCTTTTCGCCTGATCTCTCAATGTGAAGAATCACGTTAAGTTTTGAATAATTCTAGTGTGCGTTTCCTTCCATGTCGGATCTTGTCCACACACACAGAACCTGTCCACAAAGTTTCGTCCGAATCCGTCCTAACTTTTTGAGATATTGCGCTATATATCGGTTTTGTCCCTATTTCTCAATGGTGACTTAAAAAAATTCTCTAATCTGGATCCTTACCTGGATCTTCACCAAAACCTAACCATTTCGTCCTTGTCAGAAACACAACCTCTCCACCAAATTTCGTTCGAATCTGTCCACAACGTTTTGAGATATCCTATTCACAAGAAACAAACAAACAAACAGCGGTGAAAACATAGCCTCCATCCACTTTCGGTGGTGGAGGTAAAGAGAATAATCACAGTGTTGGTATGGGTGGTGTGTGTCTCTCCCTGAGAGCAGACGATGCAGACACGCTCCTGGCACCTCTCCCAAACTGGTCTTGCCCTTGGCCGGCCATTGCTGCGCTGATGGCTGTGCGATTGTTCTGGGGGTGGGGGCTGGGAAGTTGGTTGGGGTAGCGGGGAGGAGAGGGGGAGAGAATTGGAGCTGCTTGCTGATGGCTGAGTGCTCTGGGCCATGTGAGTACCAGACTGTGAATCTGAGAGAAGAGGAGAGCCTCGACGGTCCTGGCTATAAGAGAGAGAGAGATGATGGTACCGGTTGTGTCTCAGTGCGGCAAGGATAGAAGAGATGAAAGTTCCGTGTGATTGGCTGGGTGTTCCGGCTGTGTCTCCCTCTTGGCATCCCAGCTGTAACTCTTTCAATCCGGCTCACATGAGACGCGAACCCCCTAACTGGTGATTAAAAGGGCAGAGACAATGCGTTTGTGTGGCAGACGACTTTGTTGCTGACAGATCGTGCAGCATTTGCTGGTATGGGCCTCAACCTTTGCCTTGCTGCCTCATCAAGTTAGGCGGTACAATTTTTAGTGAACCAGATGAGCATGGTAACAAATAAACGAGTTCAATGTCGTCCTGACGAGCCCATAATATGTGTGAAACCTGGATTTGTGACTCTGCTTTCATTTATTTGTCCTGAGTGCCATACGGAGGTTATCCTAGTTGAAGGTGATGTGTTGGCCTAATTTATGCGCATGACGTCACCATCATCTCACATTCAGTGTCAGAGTTTCTCTTTTTGGTTAACACATACATATCCACATATACTCATGCTGATCTGGGTCATTGGACAATACCACCTTTCTAAGTGGAAGATCATTGGAGAATTTGACCTTGAACCTCGGTTCTCTTTTTCTCTGATCATTTATCGATCTCACTTGCGCAGGGTTTGTGAAGGTAAATAATTTATAAGAAAGTGACTTTCATTGTGGTGTAAAAGCTGATCTGAGAATTCTCACCTTCAGCTCTGATTACCTGCTCCCTCTGCTGATCAATAACAGGCCTTCAGTATTCCGATAGGTAATTGATATGCACTGAGATTTGTGTGGACCGTGCAGTCCAAGCCATGGGATGATGGAATTTTCATCGTTTTGATTACAAAGTGTTTCTCAGGAAATATATTTATTGTGTGATATTGACTTTGCGCATTTGGGCCTGTCATCCGAGCCAACATGCATAATGCAGCATCCTCTGCGTTTTTAATGCATTTCAGATCATGCTTGTTTGCCTCGCTGTCTGAATGTGATAATATATTAAAATATGAATGACATTTCAAGGAGAATTCCAGACATAAAGCCAAATTCCAAAACGTTGCCACATTGAAGAGCTACTTTAAGCCTTGTCATTTGGTTCTACTAGGGCATGCCCGTACTATATATATATCTAAAAGTATATCTCCCCCCTCTATTTACATGCAATGGTTTGGTCCAAAGCGAACGGCTTGCGAGTACGGTGACAATCCCCCCCCTCTATTTACATGAAATGGTTTGGTCCAAAGCGAACGGCTTGCGAGTACGGTGACAATCCCCCCCCTCTATTTACATGAAATGGTTTGGTCCAAAGCGAACGGCTTGCGAGTACGGTGACAATCCCCCCCCTCTATTTACATGAAATGGTTTGGTCCAAAGCTAACGGCTTGCGGTTGCGGAGTTTGGTAAAGAATAAAAGAAATTGCCATCGCGTGCACAAATGCGCAGGAAAGCGAAAGAATCGCAAATTAGTTTTAATTAGTTTTAAAACATAGTTTAACGCCCGAGCGAGTTTAACGCAATCGCAAATCGCATCGCAAAGTGAAAGAATCGCAAATTAGTTTTAATTAGTTTTAAAACATAGTTTAACGCCAACATAGCGCCAACATAGTTTGCCGACGGGAAATAAATGAATACGCTCTCAAATGTGCCATCCGAGGCAGAGTCTGTTCGCCACGTTCGGCACACGTGATAGCTCGCTGCTCTCTGATTGGTTGAATCGTTTTTTGGACATAGCTCGGTAACTACTTCTGCGATTAATTTAAAACCTTGAAAAGGCACATCCTCGGGTCCCCAGCAATATACCTGGCAAGTTTCAAGTATATCGGACCGGTAGTTGTCGAGAAACAGCGGTCACAGACAAACATACATACAAACATACAAACATACAAACATACAAACATACAAACATACACACAGAGATTGCTGGAATTATAGATAGATGAAAGAGTCTTCCACAGATTGCAAACCCTCCCTCATTATACTTTTAGAAATAAAATGCATTATCCGAACTTAACTTAATAATTACTGTCGCGAAGACCCCCCATCCTTATGGACAGGTTGATTTCCCCAGAATTATGAATAAGATAATTTCCCCAGATTTGATGTATTTTGTTACGACTTGTAATACCCCTTCCCAACAGCAGTGGCATTAGGTCATACATATTTCCTCTGATGGGTAGTGCATTTCACAGCAAAGACTCAACCATGAGCACCAAGGAGCTTTCAAAAGACATCCAGGATAAACTTGTGGAACGGCATGGATCAAGAGATGGGTATAAAAATATTTCAAAGGCTTTGAATATCCCTTGGAGCAAAGTCAAGACAATCATTAATAAGAGGAAGGCGTATGGCACCACCAAGTCCCTGCCTAGATCAGGCCGTCACTCCAAACTGGGTCACCAAGCAAGGAGGAGACTGATCAGAGAGGCCACCAAGAGACCAATGGCAACGTTGAAAGCACTACAGGTGCCGTGTGCATGTAACTACAATATCCAAGCACTCCACAAGTCTTGTCTGTATGGTAGGGTGGCAAGAAGGAAGCAATTACTCAAAAAAGCCCATGTTGAGTCCCGTTTGAGGTATGCAAAAACCACTCTGGAGATTCTGATGCCATGTGGCAAAACGGTTTGTGGTTTGACAAAACCAAGATGGAACTTTTTGGCCTAAATGCAAAACAGCACATCACCCAAAGAACACCATCCCTACTGTGAAGCATGGTCGGGCCACAGAGTCGGTGTCAGAACAAATCTAATCGGGGGGCATTAGGGTAACCACGGGGGGGGGGGGGGGGGGGCACAAACTGCCGTTCAGAACTCAATCTATGATGTAAATGCTTGATAATAAGAGTTTGCCGTTAACAATCAACACACCAACCCAGTTACAATTTAAAAACATGCTGCAAAGTCTCTCTCTTACACACACACACACACACACACACACACACACACACACACACACACACACACACACACACACACACACACACACACACACACACACACACACACACACACACACACACACACCACTGTGCCCCCACTTTGCACAAAATATAGCCAACGTGCAGCCACGTCTCTGTCTCTCACTCTTTCACTATTTCGCTCTTTCACTCTTTCACTCACTGCACTGTGCGCGTCATTGGACCATCATTTGAAATAGACTATTTTTCTCCACTCTTACCGAATAAATGCAGACAGACCCAAAAATCATTCAACATTTTGCGTAATAATCATGAAAGCCAAGGCTGGCATCATAAAGTGAATTAAACGCATGGCTTACCTTCAGAAGAGTTGCAGGCGGCGAGTGTTGGTGCTGAACCTCCTAAGAATGGTGTCCTTCCACTCAGTTGTGCATTTTCGGGTTAAGTCCCTCTCAAACGCTAGCTGAACCAACTGGGCCTTTATTTTGTGGAGCATTGCGTGTCTGTGGTCCGAAAATACGTTTCTCTGAGTGGAGAATGAATTCTCGCACATTGCTGTGGAGGCGCCAAATGTTGAGGCATGTTTGAAAGCAGTCAGTACACTGGGCATTCCGATCAGATGTGTGTGGTACTTTGAGAGGATGTGCTGTGTAGTCCAATCCCCCTCGATTGGCTGTGATTGTTTTTGTGAGCTGAAAAACTGTTTAGCAACTTCGTACTCTGTCTCAATTATAGGCGATCGTGACAGGTCCACAATATGCTTCACAGTCTTTACATCAAGAAATGTATCACTTTCTGGATTCAGTGCAACAAGTGCACTAGCCAAGTGTGAGTTCCACTCGCTGAATCTGTGATCCATCTCTCCAAGCACTGAATCAATAGTGTTGTAGTGCAGTCTCTGAAGTTCTGTTTTTTCGTCATCATCCCTGTGTCCTGTAGTTCCCATAACGACATACTCATCCATATTTGTGTTCGCTTTGCGTCTCCGTTTGGGGATCGCGGGTCTCAGTGATGCGCTGGCAGCCGTGGCCATGTCCCACACCTTATTAAACTCCTCGTCAATGAGCATACTACTTCCTCAAATGTGATCTGATGCAAATATGACCAACAGGGTGTGTTTTTTCTTTTCTTATTTTTGTTTTTATTTCATTTCATTCAGCGAAAAGATTTTCACTTTTAATATGATAAATATAAATTAATTAATAAAGCGCAAAGTTTGGCGCCAAAGGCTTGGCCTGCGGTGGGGGCGGGGGGGGGGCACAATAACTCATTTGGGGGGGCATGGCCCGCGAATCCCCCCCCATGACGCTGACCCTGTGGGGGCAGCATCATGTTATGGGGTTGTTTCTCACCAGCAGGGAGTGGGGCACTTGTCAGGATAGAAGAGAAAATGCATGGAGCAAAATACAGAGAAACCCTAGAGGAAAACCTCCTGCCCTCTGCAAGAAAGCTGAAATTGGGACGGAAGTTCACCTTTCAGCATGACAACGACCCGAAGGACACAGCCAAAGCTACACTGGAGTGGCTAAGGAACAAAAACATAAGTGTCCTTGAGTGGCCCAGTCAGAGCCCCAACCTAAATCCAATGGAAAATCTGTGGCATGACTTGAAGATTACTGTCCATCAACGCTCGCCACACAACTTGACTGAACGTGAACACTTTTGTACAGAAGAATGGGCAAATATTGTCCAATCAAGGTGTGCAAAGTTGGTAGAGACCTAACCCAACAGACTCATAGCAATAATTGCTGTCAAAGGTGCTGCCACCAAGTAT
Source organism: Myxine glutinosa (assembly GCF_964187855.1). Lineage (NCBI taxonomy): Eukaryota > Metazoa > Chordata > Myxini > Myxiniformes > Myxinidae > Myxine > Myxine glutinosa. The sequence goes on from NC_136261.1 coordinate 308,394,879, forward strand.
TAACTCAGGGGGGTGGACACTTCCTGGTTACTCCCTCCCTCCTCCGGTATGATAGACCTGAGCCTCGGCCTGGTGGTGGGGTGGCTATCTTTATCAAAAACTCTCTTCCTCACTCTCCTTGCACTGCCCTCTTTCCTCCTCACCCCCAGGAGTACCTCTGGCTACGGCTCCCTCTCCGCTCCCACCTTTTGTTCATATGTGTTCTGTACCGTCCCCCAAACAGTGATGACTCCATCTACATTTCACTGTCTGACAACATGGACCAACTTCTATCCACTCATCCCAACTCTCTCTTCCTCATATGTGGTGACTTCAACTGTCATCATGCCACCTGGTTGGGTGTGGGTTCCTCTCTCACCAGTCATGGCACCTCAGCAAAGGACTTCTGTGACTCACTGGGATTGACACAATCTGTCACTTCCCGACCCGGATCTCAGCCAATGGAGTATCTTCTCTTCTAGACTTGGTTATGACAAACTTCCCTGCTAATGTTTGCTGCTCTTCTTCTGCTCCAATCGGTTCTTCTGATCATGTGCTTGTCAAAGTGGACATCTCTCTGGCCATTCTCAGAGAGCCTCCTCAGCGTCGACGAGTCTGGCATTTCACTCAGGCCGACTGGGACGGTCTTCAAGCAGCCATCAATCGTCTGGATTGGTCTCCCATCTCCACTGCCTCTGACATCAATTCTTCCTGGGAATTCTTCCAAAGCAAACTGATCTCTCTCATGCACAGATTTATCCCATCTCGCCTTCAGTTGTCTTACCCTTCCTCCCGTCCATGGTACACTGAATCTTGTGGGGAGGCAGTTGCCCTGAAACAACTTGCCTTTGCCTCTTGGAAGGCTAATCCAACTGAAGGCAATCTCAGTTCCTTCCACCAAGCTCGGAACAAGTGTGTGTCTACCCTCAGGAGTGCCAGGAAGCACTATCTCTCCTCACTCAAGAATGAACTCTCAAACCTGTCTCCTTCCTCCAAATCCTGGTGGCGTCTGGTCAAATCCGTTTCTGGTGTTTGTTCCCCCTCCATCCCCTCCCTTACCTCAAATGGCCACACAGTTGACATCGCATGTGACAAAGCCGAATGCCTCAACTCTGTGTTTGCCTCAAAATCCTTAGTCCCAAACCCATCTCTCTCTGTTCCCACCTTTCCCAGTCGAACCCAACTGCTCCTGAACTCTGTGTCCTTCTCTCCTGACAAGGTGGAGGAGTTTTTGTCAAACCTCGACTCTGATTCTGCAACTGGACCAGACGGCATCAGCCCACGGGTCCTAAAATCCTGCTCTGCCACTCTATCTCACCCTCTCTCTGTTCTTTTCACCCTATCGTTTGCTCAAGGTCATCTGCCAGCATCCTGGAAATTAGCTAACATTACCGCTTTACACAAAAAAGGTGCAAAAACAGATCCTTGCAACTACAGACCAATCAGCCTGCTCCCAATTATCAGCAAAGTCATGGAATCCATCATTGCTTCGGATATGAAATCTTTCCTCTTCTCCAATGGCTTGATCTCTGATCATCAATTTGGTTTCAGACCAGGTCACTCTACTCTGGACATGCTGCTTCTGCTGTCTCAACAATGGATGGAGGTCCTCAATGCCAAACAGGAAATCAGAGCTGTCTCCCTTGACATATCACGTGCCTTTGATACGGTCTGGCACCCAGCTCTGCTCACCAAACTCTCCTCCTATGGTATCCATGGAAATCTCCATGCATGGCTTGCGGACTTCCTCTCTGGTCGTAGTCAACGTGTGGCCCTAAATGGATTTCTCTCATCTCCCCTTCCTGTTCAGGCTGGAGTTCCCCAAGGCAGTGTGCTGGGCCCTGTGCTTTTTCTGGTCTTTATCAATGATCTCTCCGACTCTCTGGAAAATCCTCTCTATCTCTTTGCTGATGACTCCACTCTCTGCCGCTCCATTCCTCTTCCCTCAGATCGGCAGTCTGCAGCCTCCTCACTCTCTAAAGACCTGGACAAAATCACAGACTGGTCAAACAAGTGGAACATGTCTTTCAATCCTGACAAATCTCACTCTCTTACTATGTCTCTCCGAAAAGATCGACTGGACAACCCTCCCATCTACTTTCTCAACAATCCTCTCCAAGAAGTTCTGTCGCTCAAGCTTTTGGGTCTCACTATCTGCCATGATCTTTCTTGGGAAAACCACATTTCCAAGGTGGCCTCCAAAGCCAGTCGCCGACTGGGCATCCTCCGTCGTGCGAAGTCCTTCCTCGGCACACCTGAGCTCCTCACCACATACAAGGCTTTCATCCGCAGCTCAATGGAATACTATTCTCCCCTATGGGCTGGTGCTCCTGCCTCACACCTGGCCCGGCTTCACGCTGTTGAATCCAAAGCTTTCAAAATCATTGGAATCTCCCGCGATGAAGCTACCTCTGAGGGCCTTTCACTCACTCACCGCAGGCAGGTAGGTGGTCTTTCTGTCTTCTACCGACTCCTCTCCGGCCTTGCTCCCCCAGCTCTCTCTGTGCTCTGTCCCCCAAATATTCCTACAGGTCGCACAAGATCTGCCAGCAACCCTCTGATGGTTAAACTGCCGAAATCTCGGCTTTCTGCTCACCTTCACTCTTTCATTCCTCTTTTCTCCCGCCTCTGGAACAAACTCCCACACTCCCTTCAATCCCACTCCTCCCTCCAGGTCTTTAAAACAGCTGTTCACCACCATCTCTTATCTTCCCCCATCCAAAGCCTTGATCTTTTCTACCCCCACTAATTCACCCCAGATCCACCTTGTTTGAAATTCCAACTTCTTTCCTGGAAGTCCTGGCAGTGTCCATATGTTTATACCTCTCCCACCCCCCCCCCCCCCTTCACATGCCTCCCCCCCAAAGCCCTCTCCCTCCCACAGATCTCTCGATGTCTCCATGTCTCTCGGTCCCTGCTCTCAAATGTTGTGTTTGTGTCCTGCCCCCTCTCTCCCCATCTTGTCTACCGCTCCCGATGTTATTTGTTTTATGTGTCTGTTTGTCTTTCTGTGTGATTAATGTACGCTCTTTCACGAGCCTCGATCTTGTATACAAAAAAAAAAAAAAAAAAAAAAAAAAAAAACTCATCCAACCAAGATAATCTAGTTTTGTATTTTTAATTAAATTTCTGAAATTTGTAAAAACTAGCAACGGTTTTATTTTAAATGATTTATATAAACATCCGTTAAATCATATCACACGCGAATCTTCAAAATCTAAACAGTATTTGTGGAATTTCAATAAAAGCCACATCACTGTTCATATCGGTAAATATTATTCCATCGTGTTTGGAAAAACTGGAAAATTGGAAAATTGGAAAAATTGGAAATTGGAAAAATTTGAAAATTGGGGAAAAAAATGGAAAAACAATATAGCCTAATTTACTCCAGGGGGTCCCAGGATTACCCACCCAAAATTTAGTTGCGATAGGTTCAGCCGTTTTTGCGGTACCTGGGAACAGACAGACAGACATTTGGTGAATTATAGTAAGATTTGTTTTTCACTTAGAGGTTGTGGGTTACCATTTGTAAATAAAGGTGGAAAAAGTCTGATTTAATGCAATTTAATTCCAGGCTGTAAGGCAACAAAAGGTGAAAATTTTGAAAGGGGGTGCAGACTTTCTATAGGCACTGTATACATACACACACATGAAGGAGCTGTGCTCCTACGCGAGTTGGAAGGATTGACGCGACAAAAGACGGGAATTCGTCCGAGTTTCTTTATTCAGCAAAACCAAACTTGGGTACTCTGAAAAGCCCGTTTATCGGGCAGCAATATATATATGCAATCAAACACGGCGAGAGTGGGCGTGCCCGGGCGGCCTGGGCGAGCCCGGTACAGTGATCGCTCCCTGGTTGCGTCTTCGGCAGGTGTAAGGCGATTGTGTATGCTCAGCGGCAACCGCTACACGCGCCCCCCCAGAATCGACTTGCACCGGCAGGGTCAATTTAAGGGGGGTCCTGATGACCCGGCCGAAGCGACCCCTGGAGGGTCGTGGGGGTGGGGGGGGGGGTCCGGTGTGGTGGTGGGTGGTCGAGCGGGGGGAACAGTGGACGGGGGGCGGCCTCGCCGCGGAGGAAGGGCCAACCGTGGTGGTTGGTCGACGTCCACGTGCGCCGGCTTGAGGCGGTCAACCGAAATCCGGTCCGACCTGCCGCCGACGTCGATGACGAAAGACTTGTCGTCCCGTCGCAGGACCCGGAAGGGTCCATCGTATGGCGGCCGGAGTGGCCCCCGGTGTGCTTCATGACGCACAAAAACGTACTCCGCTGTGTGAAGCGCTGGGGGGACGTAGGAATGGGGGCCACCGTGGTGGGACGTTGGCACGCGGGCAAACCGTCGGGCGGCCTCCTGGAGGTCCGAGCGCTGGCGAGCTGCGGACCAGGGACTGGTAGCGTCAGGCACGCACTCGCCCGGGACGCATAGCGGCTGGCCGTAGACGAACTCGGCGGTGGACGCCTGGAGGTCCTCCTTGGGGGCCGTGCGGAGGCCCAAAAGGACTCACGGCAGCCGTTCGGCCCAACCGCCGTCCTGAAGGCTGGCCATGAGCGCGGCCTTCATGGAGCGGTGAAAACGCTCGCACAACCCATTGGCTTGGGGGTGGTAGGCCGTGGTATGGTGGAGCTTGACCCCCAGGTTGCGGGCGACCGCACCCCACAGCTCGGAGGTGAACTGCGGACCGCGGTCCGAAGAGATGTCCGCCGGTGCGCCGAAGCGGGTGACCCAGGTGGCGATGAAAGCCTGCGCCACGTCGGCAGTGGTGGTGGAAACGAGGGGGAAGGCCTCCGGCCACCTGGTGGTCCTGTCCACCATGGTGAGCAGGTGTGTGAAACCCCGTGATGGGGGTAGGGGGCCCACCAGGTCCACGTTGACATGGTCGAAACGCCGTTCGGGCACGGTGAAAGGTGCCAGCGGGGCCTGGGTGTGGCGGTGGACCTTGGCCCGCTGGCAGGCCGTGCAGGCATTGGCCCAATCGCGGACGTCCCGTCGAAGTCCGTGCCAGACGAAACGCGCCGACACCAGCTTCTGGGAAGCTTTCCGGCCCGGGTGGGAAAGGCCGTGGAGGAAGGCGAAAACGCGGCGCTGCCAGGTAATGGGCACGACGGGGCAAGGCTGGCCTTGGGAGACATCGCAGAGCAGGACAGTGTCCGTGAAGGGGACGTCGGCCAGGCGGAGGCCCGTGTCCACCGCCCGGAGGGCTTGCACCGTGGTGTCGGTGGTCTGGTCGGCCGCCATAAACGCGAAGTCCACACCGAGGTGGACCGCGTTCGCGCTGGCCCGAGAAAGACAGTCGGCCACGGCATTGTCTTTTCCGGCAACATGTCGGATGTCCGTGGTAAATTCCAACACGGCGGAGAGGTGGCGCTGCTGGCGGGCCGACCACGGCTCCGTGACTTTGGCCATCGCGTAAACCAACGGCTTGTGGTCGACGAAAGCCGTGAACGGGCGGCCCTCCAGGAAGTGGCGGAAATGGCGAACGGCCAGGTATAGACCGAGGAGCTCGCGGTCAAATGTGCTATATTTTAGCTCGTTCGGCCGGAGTTGCCGGCTAAAAAAAGCGAGTGGCTGCCAAACCCCGTTCACCCATTGTTCGTGTGCGGCGCCCACCGCGTAGTCGGAGGCGTCCGTAGTGAGGGCGATGGGAGCGTCGAGCACCGGGTGAGCCAGCAGCGTTGCGTCGGCGAGGCCCAGCTTTGCGCCTGTGAATGCCGCGTCCATGGCTGCAGACCAGATGACGTCATGCTTGGCCGGCTTGCCCCGGAGGGCTTCGTAAAGGGGCCACATGAGCTGAGCAGCGCGGGGCACGAAACGGTGGTAGAAATTCACCATGCCGAGGAACTCCTGCAGGGCCTTGATGGAGCGGGGATGCGGGAACTCGGTGATGGCCTCGACCTTGGTTGGCAGCGGCACGGCCCCGTTTCTGGTGATGTGGTGGCCCAAAAAGTCAACGGCCATCGTGCCGAAGTGCCATTTGGCCAGGTTGATGATTAAGCCGTGCTCGCTGAGGTGCCCGAACAGTGTTCGGAGGTGGAGGAGGTGCTCGGCCCGGGACGCGCTGGCGATGAGGATGTCGTCCAGGTAGATGAAGAGGAATGGCAGGTTGCGCAGCACGCCGTCCATCAAGCGTTGGAACGCCTGGGCCGCGTTCTTGAGGCCAAACGGCATTCTCAGGAATTCGCCGAACAGCGTGATGACGGCCGTTTTTGGGACGTCAGCCGGCCTGACAGGTACCTGGTGGTATCCCCGTATTAGGTCAACTTTCTAGAAAATGACCCGCCCCGCCAAACGGGCGGAAAAGTCCTGGATGTGCGGGACAGGATACCTGTCGGGGGTGGTAACGTCGTTGAGGCGGCGGTAGTCGCCACATGGGCGCCAGCCGCCCCGCGGCTTCGGCACGATGTGCAGTGGCGAGGCCCACGCGCTATCGGAGCGCCGCACGATGCCGAGGTGCTCCAACGCGTCGAACTCGGCTTTTGCCACGGCGAGCTTGGCCGGGTCGAGGCGGCGGGCTCTGGCGTAGACCGGCGGGCCCATAGTTGGTATGTGGTGCTCGATACCATGTTTCACTGCGACGGCCGAAAACGTCGGCTGCGTGAGGGCCGGGAACTCTGCGAGCAGGCGAGCGAACTCGTTCGCCGCCGGGAGGGCGCATGCTAGTTCGGTCGGCGCGGGGCTGCTCATCATGCATGCCAGGGAGCTGAAAGTCTCGGCGTTGACAAGGCGACGCCATTTGACGTCGACCAGCAGCCCGTGTGCGCAGAGGAAGTCGGCGCCTAGCAAAGCCATGGGCACGCTCGCCGTCACAAAGGTCCAATTAAAGCGCTGGTTGCCGAAGCAGAGGGTGACGTTGCGTGGGCCAAAGGTGCGGATGGCCGATCCGTTGGCAGCGACCAAGGAGGGGCCGCAAACGGCGGTCTGCCTGTCCTGCTCGGAGGCGGGTATGACGCTCAGTTGGGCGCCGGTGTCACAAAGGAAACGCCGCCCGGACGCTTTGTCCTTGATGAAAAGCAAGTTGCCCGAGTGGCCGGCGCTCATGGCTGGTAATGAACGCCGGCCCGGCCGTTTCCCGACTTGCCGAAAGTGCACGGGGGTTGGCATGTCCGAGCCTTGTGTCCGAACATGGCGTGGTAATAACACCACACCTGGTCAGGTGGAGGCCCCGGCCGTTGTGTTGGAAGCGGTCGGCGTGGCGTGGCGGCCGCCAGTTGCACCGGCAGTTCGGCCTCCAACCGCACCGGGCGCTCGGGCGCCATGGGCGTCGCCTCGGATGGCGGCGGGCTGCAGGTAGCCGCCCTGATGTGCTGGCCTGCCGAGGAGATCTTGTCGGCTTCCCTGGCGAGGGCGCGGGGATTCGTGATCTGCGTGCCTGCCAGGGCGAAGCGTACCTGGCTAGGCAGCTGGCGGAGGAACAGCTCTCGGAAAAGACAATCCGGGGAGTGCTCACCGAGCAGCGAGAGCATGTAGTCCATTCGCTCGGACGGGCGCATGTCGCCGAGCTCGGGCAGGTCGAGCAGGCGTCGTGCGCGTTCTGCCGGTGAGAGGGCGAATGCATCGAGGAGGAGCGTCTTGATCATGCCATACTTGTCAGCGGCTGTTGGGTGCTGGAGGAGGCCCAGGGCGCGGGCCGCGGTGGCGGAGTCGAGTGCCGCTACCACATGGTGGAAGCAGGTGTCGTCGGCGGTAATGCCTCGCAGGGCAAACTGGGAGTCCACCTGGGTGAACCAAACCGCCGCGTGAGCCTCCCAGAAGGTAGGCAGTTTAAGGGCAACTGCCGTGTCCATGTCGGGGGTCACCAATGAAGGAGCTGTGCTCCTACGCGAGTTGGAAGGATTGACGCGACAAAAGACCGGAATTCGTCCGAGTTTCTTTATTCAGCAAAACCAAACTCAGGTACTCTGAAAAGCCCATTTATCGGGCAGCAATATATATATGCAATCAAACACGGCGAGAGTGGGCGTGCCCGGGCGGCCTGGGCGAGCCCGGGAAAGGCAAGTCTGGACATGCCCGGGAAAGGCGAGACTGAGCGTCTCTGGGTGGTCTGGGTGAGCCCGGGAAAGGCAAGTCTGGACATGCCCGGGAAAGGCGAGACTGGGCGTCTCCGGGCGGTCTGGGCGAGCCCAGGAAAGGCGAGTCTGGACATGCCCGGGAAAGGCGAGACTGAGCGTCTCCGGGCGGTCTGGGCGAGCCCGGTACAGTGATCGCTCCCTGGTTGCGTCTTCGGCAGGTGTAAGGCGATTGTGTATGCTCAGCGGCAACCGCTACACACACACATATATATATATATATATATATATATATACATACATACATACATACATATATGTACATACCACATACTAATGACAACAATGTCCATTTAAATTTTTTTTTACAAGATAAAGGTTGATGGAAGAAAGAGATGATAGAGGTTATTGACTGAGTGTGGTGGTGGGGCTCCATAATAAGCAGTGGATTGAACGAACAGGAAAAGATCAGAGAGAGGAGTGGAGGAAACAGCAATCTGCACATAAGAGTTAGGGCTTGGTTATAGGTATATAGGTTTAATGGAGGCAGAATATGGCTGTGGATATGCAGAGGCAGAGTGCCAGCTCTTCCGCAAGCAATTACATGCGTGGTGAACTCTGTTAGCTGCATGAGTTTATATCTCGTGAATGTGATTGATTTTGAACCCACAGTGATGTCATGTCAGTGTTGCATTTCAAACCTCCATGTTAATTCTCTCCATTAATACTGTATGGCTTGCATATTCCTGTAAGAAATGAAAGCCAAGTAACGAAACCAATGTTGCGCGTAGAGAAAACACCTCGAGTGCACAACTGTTGCCTTTCTGTCTCTTCAATTAGCTGTCGCAGTGCCGGCCATGCACGTATTGATGCTGCAAAGCCATTTCTTAAGGTTCCTCTTAAATGTTGTTTGTACCAGATTCGGTGATTTCATGGTTAGAGCTCCTGCTGTGAGTCTGGGCGATCATCGGATCGAATTCTGGCCGAGTCATACAAAAGACTTAAAAAATTGTACGTGCTGCTTCCTTGCATGACACTCACCATTTAAAAGTAGCTGGTTATAGATCATGGACAAACAACTATAAGTTGGCAACACCAGCGCAAGCTTTGATGGGCCTCATAGCCTTATTGTGACTTTTAGTTTTACATGCATCATTTTCGACATGAACAGATGATGCAGGCAGAATCAATTCACCAAGCTTGTTCCTTCACATACGGGCGTTCATAGTGGGTGTGGTTTAAAATCAGGAACAACCAATCAACTCTCTCTGTGCGTGAGGACACAGCAGGAGGAAGAAGTAAAGGGTTGGTTTTACGTGGACTCTCTCATCTCGAAGGGCTTGGCGCTAATAGTACATGGTGTTATGTAGAATTATTATATGTAAGTGCAAAATTTGCTACACTCGTGGAACCAATGTTTTTTTGCATCTATATACTCTTGGCAACAAGACCTGAGTTGGTTCCATTTTATTCAATGGCGTCTTCGGCGGCCATTTTGAATTTCAAAATGGCCGCCGTTTTTGCAATTTTGTATGTATTCTAATTTCTACAGTCTTAAACTACACATAGATAACTATAATTACAATAACTAGGGCATGCCCGTACTATATATATATCTAAAATTATATCCCCCCCCTCTATTTACATGAAATGGTTTGGTCCATTCGCAAAGCCAAAGCGAACGGCTTGCGAGTACGGTGACAATCCCCCCCCTCTATTTACATGAAATGGTTTGGTCCAAAGCGAACGGCTTGCGAGTACGGTGACAATCCCCCCCCCTCTATTTACATGAAATGGTTTGGTCCAAAGCGAACGGCTTGCGAGTACGGTGACAATCCCCCCCCTCTATTTACATGAAATGGTTTGGTCCAAAGCGAACGGCTTGCGGAGTTTGGTAAAGAAATCGCCATAGCGTGCACAAACGCGCAGGAAAGCGAAAGAATCGCAAATTAGTTTTAATTAGTTTTAAAACATAGTTTAACGCCAACATAGCGGCAACATAGTTTGCCAACGTGAAATAAATGAATACGCTCTCAAATGTGCCGTCCGAGGCAGAGTCTGTTCGCCACGTTCGGCACACGTGATAGCTCGCTGCTCTCTGATTGGTTGAATCGTTTTTTGGACATAGCTCGGTAACTACTTCTCCGATTAATATGAAACCTTGAAAAGGCACATCCTCAGGTCCCCAGCAATATACCTGGCAAGTTTCAAGTATATCGGACCCGTGGTTGTCGAGAAACAGCGGTCACAGACACACAGACATACACACAGAGATTACTGGAATTATAGATAGACTAGGGCATGCCCGTACTATATCTATATCTAAAATTATATCCCCCCCCTCTATTTACATGAAATGGTTTGGTCCAAAGCAAACGGCTTGCGAGTACGGTGACAATCCCCCCCCTCTATTTACATGAAATGGTTTGGTCCATTCGCAAAGCCAAAGCGAACGGCAGTTACGAATCGCAGTTACGATGAATCGCAAAGTAGTTTTAATTAGTTTTAAAACATAGTTTAACGCCAACATAGTTTGCCAACGTGAAATAAATGAATACGCTCTCAAATGTGCCGTCCGAGGCAGAGTCTGTTCGGCACGTTCGGCACACGTGATAGCTCGCTGCTCTCTGATTGGTTGAATCGTTTTTTGGACATAGCTCGGTAACTACTTGTCCGATTAATATGAAACCTTGAAAAGGCACATCCTCGGGTCCCCAGCAATATACCTGGCAAGTTTCAAGTATATCGGACCGGTAGTTGTCGAGAAACAGCGGTCGCATACACACACACACACAGACAGAGATTAGTGGAATTATAGATAGACTAGGGCATGCCCGTACGTGGGTGCAATGCCCGTACGTGGGTACGTGGGTACGTGGGTGCGAGTACGGTGACAATCCCCCCCCCTCTATTTACATGAAATGGTTTGGTCCATGAAATGTTTTGGTTCATTCGCAACGCCAAAGCGAACGGCGAACGCTTTACATGAAATGGTTTGGTTCATGAAATGTTTTGGGTTATTCGCAACGCCAAAGCGAACGGCGAACGGCTTGCGAGTACAGTGACAATCCCCCCCCCTCTATTTACATGAAATGGTTTTAATTAGTTTTAAAACATAGTTTAACGCCAACATAGCGGCAACATAGTTTGCCAACGTGAAATAAATGAATACGCTCTCAAATGTGCCGTCCGAGGCAGAGTGTGTTCGCCACGTTCGGCACACGCGATAGCTCGCTGCTCTCTGATTGGTTGAATCGTTTTTTGGACATAGCTCGGTAAGTAATTGTCCGATTAATATGAAACCTTGAAAAGGCACATCCTCGGGTCCCCAGCAATATACCTGGCAAGTTTAAAGTATATCAGACCCGTGGTTGTCGAGAAACAGCGGTCACAGACAAACAAACAAACAAACAAACAAACACACATACAGAGATTACTGGAATTATAGATAGACTAGGGCATGCCCGTACGTGGGTGCAATGCCCGTACGTGGGTACGTGGGTACGTGGGTGCGAGTACGGTGACAATCCCCCCCCCCCTCTATTTACATGAAATGGTTTGGTTCATGAAATGTTTTGGTCCATTCGCAACGCCAAAGCGAACGGCGAACGGCTTGCGAGTACAGTGACAATCCCCCCCCCCCTCTATTTACATGAAATGGTTTGGTCCATTCGCAACGCCAAAGCGAACGGCGAACGGCTAAATCGCCATAGCTCGGTAAGTACTTGTCCGATTAATTTCAAACCTTGAAAAGGCACATCCTCGGGTCCCCAGCAATATACCTGGCAAGTTTCAAGTATATCGGACCCGTGGTTGTCGAGAAACAGCGGTCACAGACATACAAACATACAAACATACAAACATACAAACATACAAACATACAAACATACACACAGAGATTACTGGAATTATAGATAGATGAAAGAAATATGAACATTTGCTTTATTCTTTTTTATCTTACAGGTATTCATAGACAAGTTGGATTTCAGCTTCACCGCCGCATAATGTCATCGTTTGAAGAGCCGCCTTCTAAGAAGCAATGCACAAGTTACGAACTTTGTGTATTCTGCCAAGAGAGAACTCCTGAACCTTTGGTTGACGTTGCTCATGCCAATTTCAAATGTGCTTCATATGAAACATTTCTTAGCAGCTTACACAAAAGAGTGCAACTTGGCAACTTAAGCTTTGCGTCAGCTAGTAAGAGACTATGTGATGTTTCTTCAGTAGTACTTAAAGAAAAAAGGCTACATGGCACAAGCAATGTTACAAGGCAGTGACAAATCGTGCTCATATCAAACGTGATGAAGTGAACTTTAGTAAATCTTGTGAATCAAAGAATATTTCAAATCTGACGAACCGCAAGAGGGGACGACCGTCGAATCCTCAAAACCGAGCAGCACCGTCAACTTCAGCAACAACTGTGTCAACAGTTACAAGATCTCAAAGCAAAAGTGACTCATTCTTCAGAGATAAATGTTTCTTTTGCCAGAAAGATACTAATGAGGTTCTCCATCCTTGTACTAGTTATAGTAGAGGCTCGCATTTCACAGATATTGTCAATAAGAGTGGAAACAAGACTTGGCAGGTAAACCTAGGTGATGTGATAACTTCTGGTGATTTACTTGCTGGAGATATTGTGTACCATCACCTTTGTTACACTCGTAACTGGGAAAAATATGTTCAACGTCCACATCGTAAGGGTGGTGAGTTGTCCTTTGAAGCCAAACAGGAAGAGAACCTGAAATCCATAGCAGCTGAAGTAGAGTTTACAAGCATCATACAGCAAAGGATTGATGAAGGAGAGTTCATCCCCATGCCTGATGTGCACCTTCTGTATAAAGATATCTTCCAGAACCACAACGTTCCTGGTTTTGATCCCAACAAGAGGCTATACTTAAACCAGAAACTGAAAAACAACCTGGATAATGTCGAAATCACAGGCATATCTGGAAAACTATCAACAGTTCATTCCAGTGATGCTGTTTCTGCAGCTATTCGGGCAGCTTCTGCTGAACAAAAGGATATGCAAGCAAAGTTCAAAATTCCCTTTCAAAGTGGAAAGACTATAAGAAATGCAATAACACAGGTGAGGCAAAATCCTTGGAAATTTGAGGGGTCGCTAAAGGACAGTATTGAAGTTGGAATACCGGAACAACTGTTCTGTATGATAAGATGGATCATCCAGGGAGCAGCCACCACCAAAACACAATCACGCAATGAAAAGATAAATGGAACATGTGCACTTATTGGACAGCACATCATCCAGGAGTTCAAATCTGATCGGCAGGTGCAATATCAGCCAAAGTCCTCAACTTCAACCTTCAGGTTCACAACTGAAACGCCATTAGGGGTTGGACTTTCACTCCATAGCCATCATGCACACCGCAGTCGCAGAGACATAGACATGTTGTACCAGAGTGGCATTGGTGTTTCATATCAACGTGTAAAGGAGATCACTTCAAAGATTGCCACCACAGTCCAAGAGAATATGAATGAATTCAATGGCGTTTACGTGCCTCCAGGACTGTTGAAAAATCTGCCAATCAGATGCTCAGCTGATAACATAGATGCCAAGGTAGACACAGCTGATGGACGGAACACATTCCATGGGACTGCTCTTGCTGTCTATCAACGAGTTCCCCCAGATGTATCAGAATACGACACTGTAGCTGAACCACTGAAGCTGCATGACAACACCTCAACAAAACTTGAGAACATCCTGCCAACTGTGACTGAAATGTCTGACTGTACAATTACTGGTAACCCCAAGCCAAGTAGAAGTCCACGCTATGAAAACTTTAAACTTGGTCAGTATCAAGATAAAGTTGTTAATGCAACACAGCAAGACTTTGCATGGCTACTTTCACGGTATTCACAGAGGCACCATGAAGAGACATCAGACGGTATACCAGTTTGGTCAGCATACATTTCTCGTGTGTGCACTCCAGAAGAGAACAAGACACCCAACCTTGATCAAGATCACACAATGCCTATCATTAAGGCACCAGCTCATGAGTGGACAACACTGGTGACAGTTCTTGAGAAGCTTTCATACCTCAATAGTGTTGTGTGTCCAGAAAACACTGGAAAGATCTTAGTTACATTTGACATGGATCTTTACAAGAGGGCCCTAAAGTTAGAATATCTTCATGACCAATATGCTGGGAAATGGATGGTATGCCCTGGTGGTTTCCACACTGTCTTGTGTGCACTAAGGTGCCTTGGGAGGACTGTTGAGCACAGCGAACTTGATGAAGCTTGGAGCAAGGATCTGTACAGCACTGTGACAGTAAATCAGATACTCAATGGGAATCACCACTATCGTGCTGTTCAAGCTCATGAGCTCACAATAGAGGTATTCTTTGATCTCTGGCTTTCAGAATTTCTGAAAGAGAAGCCTGCAGTTGCAGAAGCTCTATCTGCCTGTATGGATAACTTGATAGAAGCAAACAAGAAAGAGGTAGGCATTCAGGAAGCCCATCACCAACTTCTAATGGAGATTGAACATCTAAACTTGGAAAAGCAGCTGAGTGATTTTGACAGGAGCCACAGTAAATTCCCAATGTATCAATGGGCACGAATGTACATGAGGCAAGTGTTGGCGCTGATTAACTTCACACGTTCACTGAAGCAGCCAGATTTCTTCCTGTACTTGGCGTCTCTAGAAAATTTGTGCATATACTTCTTCAGCTACAACCGACTAGATTATGCTCAAAACATCCCAGAATATCTTGCAAGAGTAAGTGATACCAAGGACATAGATCCAATCACCTGGAATAGACTGCTGGCAGGAGACTTCGCACTAAAGAAAAGGGATGTGCCATTCACAGGTGTCGGTATAGATCAAGGACAAGAGATCAAGAGATCAAGGACAGATCATTCATTGAGTGTTCTGGTGGATTTTCTGCACAAGGAATGACGGTTCCTTGACGGTAAAAATGGTTAATCAAAGTGTTTTATGTGAAAAGATACATACAAAATTGCAAAAAATGACGGCCATTTTGAAAGTCAAAATGGCCGCCAAAGACGCCATTGAAAAAAATGGAACCAACTCAGGTCTTGTTGCCTAGGGTATAAGGATTCCAAAAAACATTGGTTCCACTAGTGTATAAAATTTTGCACTACAATGACACAACACCATGTACTATAAAAGGTGCGATAATGTGGAGCGGATAAATACTGTACTTCACTGTTCTTTGGGTTTTCTTGGGAGCATCAGCAGAGTGCTACTTCATCACCTGCTCACCGTTCACCAAACCCGACGAACATTTCTACTTCTTGGAGTTCTTTTTTTCTTCCGCCATTTTTTTCGGTGGAATATTTATTTTGTTTTAACCACCGCTGTGGTCACCCTGAGGCATTGGTATTTTCGTCTCCTGGAAAATCAACATTTCACGATGGGTTTACTCACCGAAACCTTCGACCAGATTCTGGGGAGCATTCCCTGCATCTCAGTGGAATATCCACCTTTACTCCCATTTCGCCTTGTTCATCAATTGGAACGGAGACGAAGGATTCCCAGCAAGCATCCAATCAGCATATGACCACACACTTGAGTAGAAATTCACACACACCTAATTTCTACAGCCTCCTCCTGCATACAAGTTCCTTTGTGTATCGTTGTGTAATGCTTGTTACCCTGCGCTCGTGAAGCGACAAGCGGGGTTAAGCATTCATGTGGGTATGTGTGCCGTGTGCCATGTGCCGTGTGCTGTGCATGTCTGCAT
Organism: Myxine glutinosa; assembly: GCF_964187855.1. Classification (NCBI taxonomy): domain Eukaryota; kingdom Metazoa; phylum Chordata; class Myxini; order Myxiniformes; family Myxinidae; genus Myxine; species Myxine glutinosa. The sequence goes on from NC_136261.1 coordinate 308,410,590, forward strand.
TAAAAAAAAAATCATTACCCTGCGCTCGCGAAGCGAAAAGCAGGGTTAAGCATTCATTGCGTCCGTGTGCCGTGCGCCATGTGCCGTACCTGTCTGCATTTTAAAAATTCATTTTCTCAGCAACCGTTGATCTGATTGACACGAAATTTTACCATAGAAGCGCCTCCGCCTGTATAATTTTTTTATTCATAATTATGACGTCATAGGTAATGTGGTACAGGTGCTATCTTGGAAAAACCGAAAAATGTTGCACCTCTATATCTCCAAAACCAATGCTTGGAAAAAATTGAAACATGGCTCATTGTAAAGAACTCCATATGGGGGTTAGGTGTTGTTAACGATGACATCATTGGTGCCATAATTATGACGTCATAATTCGACAAGGACAACGCTTTGTCTGATGAGTTTGAAATGTATTGAGCGTGATCTATGCAACAATTGTTTAGAGAATATAAATTTATGATGTCATCGCTCACGTGGTCTGGCAGCCATATTGGATCAAAGAAAAACAATTGTCAGAAACATAACAGTTGGCTCACAACAAGTTGACTGCGCTGGGTAATTATTCTATGAATACCATCTAGTTTTCTCAGCAACCGTTGGTCCGATTGACATGAAATTTTCATCATAGGAGGGCCTCATCCTGTAGAATATTTTAATGATTGTTATGACCTCATAGGTCACGTGGTACAGGTGCCATCTTGGAAAAACTTGGCACCTCTTTATCTCTGAAACCACTCCATGGAAAAAATTGAGACCTGGCTCATTGTCAACTACTCCCCAAGGGGAATAAGATATGTGAATGATCATGTCATCGGTGCCTTCATTATTACGTCATAATTCGACAAATAGAAGACATCCATCCGATCATTATTTAAAAATTTTCATCAACTGTTAGTCTGATGGACACAAAATTTTCACCATAGGAGCGCCTCCTCCTTTCAAATGTTTTAATGATAATCATGACATAGGTCATGTGGTACAGGCGCCATATTGGAAAAACCGAAAAATGTTGCACCTCTATATCTCCAAAACCATTGCTTGAAAAAAATTGAAACATGGCTCATTGTAAAGAACTCCATATGGGGAATAGGTGCTGTTAACGATGACGTCATTGGTGCCATAATTATGACGTCATAATTCGACAGGGACAACGCTTAGTCTGATCAGTTTGAAATGTATTGAGCGTGATCTATGCAACAATTACATATATAAGAGAATATAAATTTATGATGTCATCGCTCACGTGGTCTGGCAGCCATATTGGTTCAAAGGAAAAAAAAAAGTTTAAAAACAGAAGAGTTGGCTCGCAACAATTTGACTGCACAGGGTAAGTATTTTATGAATACGATGTAGTTTTGATAATAAACAGAGTGGGACAACAACTAAAAGTTTCACAGAGTACAGTCAAAATAAATAACTGTGGGCAATATGGGCTGTGGAATCGCTTCGATTAACGCAGGCATTTTAAACCTGCCGTTGTTGGCGTGAAATCTGTAAGTCAAATAGTATTTTAAACACAAGTTTCAGAAAGAGTGGCAATTTCAGGATGGTTAACTGGAATTGTGTTCCTGATCACTTGTGTTCCAAAATCGGACTCACGAAAATATAGGTAATACGGGAAATATCCATTGATATATGAGAGATGTCGTGATCAAGATTCAAACCCATATGGGGTGTTGAGGAGGTTGGGGGATAGTCAGGGTCTAATTTCCTGGCATCACCTGGTGTTGTCCTAATGGTTGGGGCGGCAGGCTTGGGATCCTAAGATCCTGAGTTCGAATCCCGTTGAATTAACGCCAGGTCGGGTTGACTCAGCCTGTCATCCTTCGGAGGTTGGCAAAATGAGTACCAGATTATTGGTTACAGAGAGGTTATAGAGATCAGCGGCAGACTTGCCCACAGAAAAATGATGCAACCAGCAGCTGAGTGGCTGCACCCACATTTCCTGGCATTTATGTGTAAGTAATATGTAGATGGACTATGAACAGATGCTGCAATCTCAAAATATATCCAATCATTATCTTATTATAATAGAGCAAACGTATATGGTTATGTTTATATGCGCCAAAACGTCTTCTTCTTCTTCAGCTAATTTAACACCCAAAACCATAGATATATATATATAGATTGGCAGTGGGCCACGACAGGGCGAGATTTCCGGCCGCCATCTTGCCACAGGAAAGCTTTCAAGTTGCCATCTGTGGAATGCACTCGCGTCATCGTCATTTGCAAGTTATTGTTGATTAAATTGACTACAACTGGCGAACAAAGTATCAGGTTAGTGTCGTACATTGGATTAAAACACATTCAGTTGCCAGACTCTGATAATGTTGTAACTTTGGTGATATTTAACGCATCGTCTGCCTGTCTACACTAACACTGGTTCATAGTAGAATGTTAATTCTCTTAAATGTTCTGTCCATGAGGTACATGTACCTCCAAAATGCAGCTCTCATAAATCATTGAATAAAGATAGGAGATTCTGGGGCACATTTGGGACTATCCATGACTCATGAGGAAACTTGGCCATGTTCAGGAATTCTCATGGGGTTAGAATTCTCGACCGAGATCTTCAACACCAAGGGGTTGACTTATCCTGTATTCAATATTATTGCCAAGCAGTCAAAGGTAGGCCTATTATATTTATATAAGCATTAACTTTTACATTGTGCTTGTACGACCTGATAGGTATTCTCACCAATGCTTATTATGACCTGAGGCAGCACCACATTGCAAAGACCTACAATGTTAGGCGAATGGGGATGTCAATAAGACACGAGTCAACCAAGCTGGTGCTGTTCAAAGGCCAGTGATTGACAGGCATACCCAGTGTACAGTTACTGTACACACACTCAGTGTACATATGTACATGTGTGATATCACTAACCCGTGTATTTGTGTTTTATTAAAATGTTGTTAACGTGTGATGTGGTTTTATTTCTTAGCTCTGTGTATATCCATGAATATATTACATGTAACAATCTTTGATTTGTAGCGGTTACCGCTGGATGCACACAATCGCCTTGCACCGGCCAGAACACGGCCAGACGCGCCTCTCCCGGGCATGCCCGGACTCACTGTTCCCGGGCACGCCCGAACCTCCCGGGCACGCCCGGTCTCGTCTTTCCCGGGCATGCCCGCTCTCGCCTTTCCAGGGCTCGCCCAGAGCGTCCGGGCATGCCCGCTATCGCCTTTCCAGGGCTCGCCCAGAGCGTCCGGGCATGCCCGCTCTCGCCTTTCCAGGGCTCGCCCAGAGCGTCCGGGCATGCCCGCTCTCGCCTTTCCAGGGCTCGCCCAGAGCGTCCGGGCATGCCCGCTATCGCCTTTCCAGGGCTCGCCCAGAGCGTCCGGGCATGCCCGCTCTCGCCTTTCCAGGGCTCGCCCAGAGCGTCCGGGCATGCCCGCTATCGCCTTTTCAGGGCTCGCCCAGAGCGTCCGGGCATGCCCGCTATCGCCTTTCCAGGGCTCGCCCAGAGCGTCCGGGCATGCCCGCTCTCGCCTTTCCAGTGCTCGTCCAGAGCGCCCGGGCATGCCCAGCCTCGACTTGCCAGGCCGCAGCCAAACACGCCCGGGCAGGTCCAGACTCGCCTTTCCAAGGCTCGCCCTTGACACCCGGGCATGCCCGGTCGGTATAGCTTTTGCCGGGCAAACTTCCCGACATAAATGTGTATATATATTGCTGCCCGATAAACGGGCTGGAGAGAATACCTGAGCTGTTTTGTTTCAATAAAGCAACTCGGACGAATTCCGTCTTTGGTCGCGTCACTTCTTTCGACTCGCGTTGGAGCGCAGTTCCTTCATTGGTGACCTACCGACATGGATACGGCAGTGACGCTTAAACTGCCTACCTTCTGGGAGGCTCATGCGGCTGTTTGGTTCGCCCAGGCGGACTCCCAGTTCGCCCTGTGAGGCATCACCACGGACGACACCCGCTTCCACCACGTCGTGGCAGCGCTCGGTTCCGCCACCGCGGCCCGCGCCTTGAGCCTCCTCGAGCACCCGCCGGCTGCTGACAAATACGATGCACTGAAGACACTCCTCCTCGACGCTTTCACCCTCTCACCGGCAGCACGCGCACGGCGCCTGCTCGCTCTGCCCGAGCTCGGCGACACGCGCCCGTCCGAGCGCATGGACTATATGCTCTCGTTGCTCGGTGAGCACTCTCCGGATTTTCTGTTCCGCGAGCTGTTCCTTCGCCAGCTGCCTCAACCGGTACGCCTCGCCCTGGCTGGCACGTTGATCACGGATTCCCGCGCCCTCGCCAGGGAAGCCGATAAGATCTCCTCGGCGGGCCAGCACATCGGCGCGGTTACCTGGAGCCCGCCGCCGTCCGAGGCGATGCCCACGACGCCCGAGCGCCCTGCGCGGTTGGAGGCCGAACTGCCAGTGCAACTAGCGGCCGCCACGCCGCACTGCCCGCTTCCGACACGACGGCCGGGGCCTCCACCTGACCGGGCGTGGTGTTATTACCACGCCAGGTTCGGACACAAGGCTCGGACGTGCCGGCCCCCGTGCACTTTCGGCAGGTCTGGAAACGGCCGGGCCGGCGTTCATTCCCAGCCATGAGCGCCGGCCACTCGGGCAACTTGCTGTTTATTCGGGACAAAGCGTCTGGGCGGCGTTTCCTGTGTGACACCGGTGCCCAACTGAGCGTCATACCCGCCTCCGAGCAGGACAGGCGGGACGCCGTTTGCGGCCCCTCTTTGGTCGCTGCTAATGGCTTGGCCATACGCACTTTCGGCCCACGCGTCGTCACCCTCTGCTTCGGCAGCCAGCGTTTTCAATGGACTTTTGTTACCGCCAGCGTCCCCGTGGCTTTGCTGGGCGCCGACTTCCTCTGCGCGCACGGGCTGCTGGTCGACGTCAAACGACGTCGCCTTGTCCACGCCGAGACCTTCAGCTCCCTGGCGTGCACAATGAGCAGCTCCGCGCCGACCGAACTGGCGTGCGCCCTCCCGGCAGCGAACGAGTTCGCTCGCCTGCTCGCGGAATTCCCGGCCCTCACGCGGCCGACGTTTTCGGCCGTCGCGGTGCGGCACGGGATCGAGCACCACATACCCACTACGGGCCCACCGGTCTACGCCAGGGCCCGCCGCCTCGACCCGGCCAAGCTCGCCGTGGCGAAGGCCGAGTTCGACGCGTTGGAGCACCTCGGCATCGTGCGGCATTCCGATAGTGCGTGGGCCTCGCCACTGCACATCGTGCCAAAGCCGGGGGGTGGATGGCGCCCGTGTGGCGACTACCGCCGTCTCAACGATGCTACCACCCCCGACAGGTACCCAATCCCGCATATTCAGGACTTTTCCGCCCGTTTGGCGGGATGGGTCATCTTTTCGAAAATTGACCTGATACGGGGCTACCACCAGGTACCTGTCCGGGCGGCCGACGTCCCAAAGACGGCCGTCATCACGCCGTTTGGCCTGTTCGAATTTTTGCGGATGCCGTTTGGCCTCAAGAACGCGGCCCAGGCGTTCCAGCGCTTGATGGACGGCGTGCTGCGCCACCTGCCGTTTCTTTTCGTCTATCTGGACGATATCCTCGTCGCCAGCACGTCCCGCGCCGAGCACCTCCTCCACCTCCGAACACTGTTCGGTCGCCTCAGCGAGCACGGCTTAATTATCAACCCGGTCAAATGCCACTTCGGCGTGACGACCGTTGACTTTTTGGGCCACCGCATCACCAAGACCGGGGCCGTGCCGCTGCCGACCAAGGTCGAGGCCATCACCACGTTCCCGCGTCCCCGTTCCATCAAGGCCCTCCAAGAGTTCCTCGGCATGGTGAATTTTTATCACCGATTCGTGCCCCGCGCTGCTCAGCTCATGCGGCCCCTTTACGAGGCCCTCCGGGGCAAGCCGGCCAAGCATGACATTGTTTGGTCCGCGGCTATGGACGCGGCCTTCGCCAGCGCCAAACGGGCCCTCGCCGACGCAACGCTGCTGGCTCACCCAGTGCTCAACGCGCCCATCGCCCTCACTACGAATGCCTCCAACTACGCGGTGGGCGCCGTCCATGAGCAATGGGTGGACGGGGTTTGGCAGCCACTCGCTTTTTTCAGCCGGCAACTCCGGCCGAACGAGTTAAACTACAGCACGTTCGACCGCGAGCTGCTCGGGCTATTCCTGGCCGTTCGCCATTTCCGACACCTCCTGGAGGGCCGCCCGTTCACGGCTTTCGTCGACCACAAGCCGTTGGTCTACACAATGGCTAAGATCACGGAGCCGTGGTCGGCCCGCCAGCAGCGCCACCTCTCCGCTGTGTCGGAGTTCACCATGGACATCCGGCACGTAGCCGGCAAAGACAACGCCGTGGCCGACTGTCTTTCTCGGGCCAGCGCGAACGCGGTCCACCTCGGCGTGGACTTCGCGCTCATGGCGGCCGACCAGACCACCGACGCCTCGGTGCAGGCACTCCGTGCGGCGGACACGGGCTTCCGCCTGGCCGACATTCCCTTCGTGGGCACCGTCCTGCTCTGCGACGTCTCCCAGGGCCAGCCTTGCCCCATCGTGCCTGTTTCCTGGCAGCGCCGCATCTTCGCCTCCATCCACGGCCTTTCTCACCCGGGCCGGAAAGCTTCTCAGAAGCTGGTGTCGGCGCGTTTCGTCTGGCACGGCCTTTGACAAAACATCCGCGACTGGGCCAACGCCTGCACGGCCTGCCAGCGGGTCAAGGTCCACCGCCACACCCAGGCCCCGCTGGCACCTTTCGCCGTGCCTGAACGGCGTTTCGACCAAGTCCACGTGGACCTGGTGGGTCCCCTGCCCCCCTCGTGGGGGTTCACCCACCTGCTCACCATGGTGGACAGGACCACCAGGTGGCCGGAGGCCGTGCCCCTCACCTCCACCACCACCGCCGACGTGGCGCAGGCGTTCATCGCCACCTGGGTCGCGCGCTTCGGCGCACCAGCGGATATCTCATCCGACCGCGGCCCACAGTTCACGTCTGAGCTTTGGGGCGCGGTCGCCCATTCGTTGGGGGTCACGCTGCACCGCACCACGGCCTACCACCCCCAAGCCAACGGGTTGTGCGAGCGGTTTCACCGCTCCATGAAGGCCGCACTCATGGCCGACCTTCAGGACGACGGTTGGGCCGAACGGCTGCCGTGGGTCCTTTTGGGCCTTCGCACGGCCCCCAAGGAAGACCTCCAGGCGTCCGCCGCCGAGCTCGTCTACGGCCAGCCGCTCCGCGTCCCGGGCGAATTCGTGCCCGACGCTACCAGTCCCTGGTCCGCCGCTCGCCAGCGCTCGGACCTCCAGGAGGCCACCCGACGATTTGCCCCCGTGCCGACGTCCCGCCACGGTGGCCCCCAGTCCTACGTCCCCCCGGCGCTTCGCACAGCGGAGTACGTCTTTGTGCGTCATGACGCGCACCGGGGGCCACTCCGGCCGCCGTACGACGGGCCCTTCCGGGTCCTGCGACGGGGCGACAAGTCTTTCATCGTCGACTTCGGCAGCCGGCCGGACCGGATTTCTGTGGACCGCCTCAAACCGGCGCACATGGACGTCGACTGACCACCACGGTTGGCCCTTCCTCTGCGGCGAGGCCGCCCCCCTTCCACAGTTCCCCCCGCTCGACCACCCACCACCACGTCGGACCCCTCCCCACGACCCTCCAGGGGTCGCTTTGGCCGGGTCATCCGGACCCCATTTAAATTGACCCTGCCGGTGCAGGTCGATTCTGGAGGGGCGTGTGTAGCGGTTACCGCTGGATGCACACAATCGCCTTGCACCGGCCAGAACACGGCCAGACGCGCCTCTCCCGGGCATGCCCGGACTCACTGTTCCCGGGCACGCCCGAACCTCCCAGGCACGCCCGCTCTCGCCTTTCCAGGGCTCGCCCAGAGCGTCCGGGCATGCCCGCTATCACCTTTTCAGGGCTTGCCCAGAGCGTCCGGGCATGCCCGCTATCGCCTTTCCAGGGCTCGCCCAGAGCGTCCGGGCATGCCCGCTCTCGCCTTTCCAGTGCTCGTCCAGAGCGTCCGGGCACGCCCAGCCTCGACTTGCCAGGCCGCAGCCAAACACGCCCGGGCAGGTCCAGACTCGCCTTTCCAAGGCTCGCCCTTGACACCCGGGCATGCCCGGTATAGCTTTTGCCGGGCAAACTTCCCGACATAAATGTGTATATATATTGCTGCCCGATAAACGGGCTGGAGAGAATACCTGAGCTGTTTTGTTTCAATAAAGCAACTCGGACGAATTCCGTCTTTGGTCGCGTCACTTCTTTCGACTCGCGTTGGAGCGCAGTTCCTTCAGATTCTTTTTATTAAAATTGCGCAATGATAGTGGCATCTTTAATTCAAACAAATATTTCTCCGTTAATATTTGCACAGGAAACCAACAAATGCTTGGCAGAGATTTGGCCACAGCTGCTGGTATTTTGTGTGGGTGTCTGCGTAAGTTTTCTGTTCATATCCCTTCAACTTTGCTTGGGAGAGCAGTTTTCGTTGGTGTTGCGAAGATTGCACCGTCGTTAACTAGTGTGATGTGCTGGTCTGCTGTTGCTGTGAGGCAGAGTTCAAACCGCAAGGAAAGTGTGGTGCATATAATGTAAGCCTATATATTTATTGCTATTTTCAACGCAAAAGTGGACAAGTACAAATGTTAAAGTAAGCAGTTAAATTCAATGATGACAGATCCACATTGTGCTTGTGAGTGACAACCTTCAACTCCTGCAAATAGCAAGTCAAACAATGAACGCCTTGACACTGTTACAATAATTAATATGTGAACATATTATTCTCACACTGGGGCAAATAGTCCCAGACCCCTCGCTCAGTATAAGGTACTGTATTGTACAATATGATGAATTAATCCTTGTCCATGTATTTAAATGGTCTGTTTATTAGTCCCAAAATGGCTTCAGCTGCGGCTTTGGAGCATTGCAGTCTGGGTTTGAGATCATTATATTAATCCGTACACCAAGATTCATTTTCTGGTGATGTTTCGCTCAATTCTTTATCTTCCATGTTGTCGATATGTTTGTTGCCAGGACCAATATGCATGACTTTGCATTTATCCTTGTTGAATGGTCAACAAATCGCTGAACAAACAACAGGCCATATCCACAGGCTGATATAGAGTACCATCGCGAATCCTGAAACAAGAGCTGTCAGTGCCAGTCACGTCTTCCTTTTCCTCTCTCGAGCCCGTTACAAGAGTCTCAAACATCTTCTGACTTCCCACTCCTTTCAAAATATAATTACAGCAAAGGCCTAAAGCACATTGTGATATTTGAAGCCTGGCCGACGTCAGACTTCATTAAGACGTGGCACCTACCACTGGCTACCAGCAGCGCAGATTGATGACAACGCCCAGTTATCCTGTGGCAAGATGGCGGACGCAAATCTCGCTCGGCCGCTTGCGATTGGCCGGCAACTGCCAATCTATATATATATATCTATGCCCAAAACACAGTCAGTAAACTCTTAATTACGTTTATACTGCTGAGACCCCTCAGACCTTTGACGACCCATTAAGACCCAAAATACACCGAAAAGGTCCTGCGGATCCAAAAGACACTGAAGACCCCCCTGAAAGACCCTGAGGATCTAAAAGACCCCGAAGACCCAAAACACCATGAAGACCCAAAAAATCCTTAAAGACTCAGAGGAATCAAAAGACCCCAAAGACCCAAAATACCCTTAAAGGCCCAGAGGATCCACAACACCATGAAGACCCTGAAGACCCAAAAGAAGACCCTCGGATGGACGTTAAGCCGGACGTCCTGGCTGCCGGTATTCAGTGAGGACGTTAAATATCCCAAGGTATCTTTCGTGAATAGAAGGCGAAACAGTTGTAATACAGGGGGAACTGCATCAGAGACACAGCTGTGACCTCGACCAATGATGCTACCACACAGCCTTGTGCTGTATACGAAAGAAGAAGAGTGGAGAGGAGATTAAATTATACATTTATTGATCCAAAGGATCTCTGCATCTTGAACTACAAACTTAGTAACAAACCAGCAAAAATAAACATTCAAAATACTGCTACGGTTTTGAGATGTGTACAGTGAGCTCAATAAAGGTTAAAGGTTGCCCCCCATAGATAGTCATACAAGCAACATGTAGCCTCATTTGTAGTAGAGTTATTTCTTAGTATGTGTGAGAGTAGGCCCTTTCCAGTGTTAATCCTGCGTTGTGTAAAGACAGGAGAATAGGTCCTATTTCGGCAAACCATTCTACCTCGGTAGGCGCAATCCATTTTGCTTCCCTTTGCTCGCTCACTAGACGAGTCACCACGAGGTAGGCCTAAAAAGGTGGGGGCGGCGTCGAGGTCGGGGGCGGCAGAGGCGATGATGGTAAGCATGAGCCACCAATCAGAGCTCAGAAGTGGTTGCGTCAGAGGGCGTGGTAAGAAGAGTCTGGTGAGTGAAGGTTTGCGGGGCGGGCATATATAACCCGATGCGCAAAGCCCTCACAGGACTTGCCGGGGAAGAGGACTTGCCGGGGGAAGAGGACTTGCAGAGGACTGGCTGCGTGAGAGGACTTGCATCACTTGCATTGCACCGCTTGATGAACCTGACTATCGCTAGAGATACGCGGGTGCAGCCAGGGCATTTATAACGAACTTGCGCATTTCAGCCAAGCGAGTGAACGAGGCTGCATAACCGCCCTTCGCCATAAAAGCCGTCCCAGCTTTGCCATAAAAGCCCTCCCTGCCGTTCGCCCCGATATATCGCCTTTGCTCGAGAGACGCGCTGAGTGGCCTTGTCTTCGCCGATCACCATCTTCACGGACGTGCCGGGGACCGTGGAGAGCTGCAGGAGAACCATCCTTGGACGCGCTGGGGAACACCTGCCCATCTGCAATACCCCATGTGGGTGTGTCAGACGGGTCCGTTGTCTTTGGAATTAAGAATAAGACTGTATAAGGATTTCTCTGTGTCTCTTCGGCCTGAACTGTATATACGTGTGATAATCATTAAACCACTCTGTTCTTCCTTTCTTCTGAATTCGATCATTCCCGTGATTTCTCCAATTGACTAAGCGTGGCACGAATAAGATCGCTTAAATCGGGGGGTCCTTAATTATAACTGCGCGGATCACGTGTATGCAAACCGCTCGGCATATTCCAACCTCACGTGGTTCGTGCGAGGCTTGTTTGCTCGCTTCCAGGGCAGCGCGAGTACTTAGGTACGATCGAGAATTTGGTCCCGAAACCCTATTTTGCGCTGTCCGGAAGGGACGTAATAGGTCTCGGTTCGCGCCAGGCCAGTAAAGACAAGGGGATTAATCCCCCCTTGATAAGGGGAGAAGGCCGCGACAGGAACCGCAGCAATACATTTGAAAGATTGCACGAATGTTGCTCCTTCGATCAAAAATTCTGTCCTCACTCCCAACAACGATTTAATCATTATTGAGCACTAGCAGAAGTACCTGGCATTGCCGGCGGGGGAGGGGAGGGAGGGGGAGGGGAGAGGTGGAGAAGAGGGGGAGGGGGAGGGGAGAGGGGAGAAGAGGGGGGATGGGGAGGGTGAGGGATGGGAGGGGGAGGGGTGGGAGGATGGAGGGGGGAGGGGGAGGAGGGAGGGGAGGGGAGGGGGGGAGGGTGGAGGGGGGAGGGAGGGGGGGGGGGAGGGGCGAGGGGGAGGGGAGGGGGGAGGGGCGAGGGGAGGGGAGGGGGGGGGAGAGGGTAGGGGGGAGGGGGGAGGTGGAGGGGGGAGGGGGAGGGGGAGGGGAGGGGGAAAGGGGAGGGGGAGGAAAAGGGAGGGGGAGGGCGGAGGGGGAAGGAGAGGGGGAGTGGAAAAGGGAGGGGGAGGGGGAGGGGAAAAGGGAGGGGAGGGGGAAAGGGGAGGGGGAGGAGGGAGAAGGGAAGGGGTAGGGTGGAGGGGGGAGGGAGGGGGAGGACGGAGGGGAAGGGAGGGGAGGACGGATGGGGAGGGGGAGGGAGGGAGGGAAGGGGAGGGCCAGTCAACAATGACGTTGCAGTTCTCATGGTCGGAGAGCAGCACAACAATCGCGACATCGTCCTGCATCTTCGCAAAGAGCACGAAGCGGATTTTGGAGACTCACCGATCCTGTGACCCACTCCCTCCTGTACCGGCGTTGCCGGGCGGGGGAAGCGAGACCGTACATTCCCAACCGTACATCGCCCTCTCGACTCAAGCTCATATCGATTCGTATTCGAAATTGAAATGGGAAAGGGGAAATCCTTCGTATTCGAATTCGTAAAGACGAAATATGAATAAAATTTAATTCATATCGCACAAAATCGACACAAAACACGATCGCATAAAGGTGAAAAAACGCAATGGCTTTTCGCCCTGAATTACGTGCAAACGTGTGACGTGTGACGGGATGGAACATCACGTGATCGCTCTGAGCAGAATCAGCGAGCTGCTCTGCACTGGCTGAGATTAGCGGGTACTTCGCTGAAATGCGCTGAGGTAAATATGAATAAAAAATATGGATCTCGTCAAATATGGTCTCAGCCATGTTCGTCCCAGGCTCAATGGCCATGTCTATGCCAAATATCAAGCACGTGAGCCTCTCCGTTTCGGAGTCTATCGGTAACATTACACACACACACACACACACACACACACACACACACACACACACACACACACACACACACACACACACACACACACACACACACACACACACAACTGTGTTTTATATATATAGATTTCTGCCCATCAATACTATAGGTATTTGTTAAATAGAGGAAATGCCCCTTGTAGAATGTACATGCATCGACCATGATGTTGTTGTTTTTTTAAAGCACATAATACAGTTGCTCGTTGGAATTTGATGGCACACTTGACTCTGCGGATGGTGGTGCTTTCTTCCCCCATGGACACCATGTTTCCATCTATCTTAAAAAGCCACTTAATTCAACTGACATGGCAAGATTTCCTGACTCTCATTATATTGCCAATTCCTTGAGTCATCAACATACTGTTGAATCCCCCTCCCCCCAAGACTATGTGGAAAACATGGAGAAACAATTTATAAAGGCAGAGGAGTCGAGAGAGGAGGAGGAGAGCATATACAGTATGATAATGTTAGGGTGTGAAGAGTCAAAAGATTGTGCATACGAAATATGTAGATGGGCCGACAATTTGTTGTTGAAGTATGTGAATAAATCCAGAAATAAAGAATGGATTAAATTTTCCTGTAATATGTATAAGATACAAGTTATTGGGAAAGGTTGTTGTATGAAGGGTAGAGTAACTCGTGAGGATAGGGAGTGAAATAGGAAAAAGGAGATTTTAATTACACAGTTTAAATTTTTATTCATTAAACTCCACAATGTAGCCTGACCTTTCCACCTGCAGAGGTAACCATGGCCACAGCTTTGTGTGTCCCAAATAGCATATTAAACAAACAAGCAATCTTGGAAAATAAATTTGCCATTTTGAAATTTGAAAAATCTGGACAGGTGGTCCAAGGTTGACTTGGACTTTTTATTGCTGAACTTGCAAAATATTCATTCACCTAGCAGTGACTCGTTGAAAAAGCACCAGGCCTAGATGCTTTTGATAAGGTCATTCAAATTTATAGAAGAAGAAGAAGAGAAGATACAGTCACGTGAAAAAGCAAGTACACCCCATGTAAAGTTTTGACTTTTTCAACATATTTCAACATACAGCTATTTGATCTTCATTTCAACAATATTGAGAGATAAAGGTGATATAATATAACAAATATCATGAAACATTTACATTTTGTAGTCCATTGTATAATTTAAATAAACATAAATGCAAATTTCGCATGTGGAAAAAGTAAGTACACCCCCACATTTATCACTACTTCAAATACTGTAAAATTAGAATCAGGTGCAACAGCTCAGGTGCAAATGAATAGAACATCGTTAGAGAGGATCTTGGAGGAACCTGTCTTATTTAAACCTCAGACATTTAGTTTGGTTTTCTCTTTGTTGTTGAAGTGTGCGGCGTCACCATGCCTAGATCAAAAGAGCTCTCTGAGGCCTTCAGAAAGAAGGTTATAGATGCCTACGAGTCTGGGAAGGGATTTAAAAAGATCTCCAAACAATTTGAAATCAATCATTCGGCTGTCCGGAAGATCATCTACAAGTGGAGAAGATTCCAAACAACTGCCAACTTGTTCAGGCCAGGCCACCCCAGCAAGTTCAGCCCGAGAGCAGACCGCAAGATGCTGAAAGAAGTCTCGAAGAACCCCAGAATGTCATCACGGGACCTACAGGTAGCTCTTGCCACTGTTGATGTCAAAGTGCACGAGTCTACCATTAGAAAGAGGCTGCACAAATTTGATCTACATGGGAGGTGTGCCAGGAGGAAGCCTTTGCTGCCCAGAAAGAACATCAGGGCAAGACTAAAGTTTGCCAATGAACACCTAGGCAAAGACCAGCACTTCTGGAACAATGTGCCCTGGACAGATGAGTCAAAGGTAGAGCTATTTGGCCACAGTACCAGAAGACATGTTTGGCGAAAACCAAAGACAGCATTTGACCACAAGAACCTGATACCAACTGTAAAGCATGGTGGTGGAAATATTATGGTTTGGGGCAGCTTTGCTGCATCAGGGCCTGGGCAGCTCACCATCATAGAATCCACTATGAATTCTTCATTGTACCAGAGGGTGCTTGAGGATAATATGAGGCCATCTGTCGGAAAGTTGAAGCTCAACCAAAGGTGGACCTTGCAACATGACAATGACCCTAAACATACCAGTAAATCCACCAAGGAATGGCTGAAAAGAAAGAAATGGAGGGTTCGGGAATGGCCAAGTCAAAGCCCGGATCTATATCCCATCGAGATGTTGTGGGGGGATTTGAAACTAGCTGTGCATGCAAGAAACCCCTCAAATATCGCACAGCTGAAAGAATTCTGCATGGAGGAGTGGGCAAAAATTTCTCCCAGTCGATGTCAGAGACTGGTAGACAGTTATAAGAAACGCCTACTTGAGGTTGTTTCTGCCAAAGGGGGCAATACCATCCATTAGAGCCAAGGGTGTACTTACTTTTTCCGCATGCGAAATTTGCATTTATGTTTATTTAAATTATACAATGGACAACAAAATGTAAATGTTTCATGATATTTGTTATATTATATCACCTTTATCTGTCAATATTGTTGAAATGAAGATCAAATACTCCGCACGTGACTCCGCACGTGAAAAAGCTGAATGCCTCAACTCTGTGTTTGCCTCTAAATCTTGTGTCCCAAACCCATCCCTCTCTGTACCCACCATACCCAGTCGTACCCTGCTGCTCCTGGACTCCGTGTCCTTTCCCCCTGACAAGGTGGAAAAGTTTCTGTCAACCCTCGACTCTGATTCTGCAACTGGACCCGACGGCATCAGCCCACGGGTCCTAAAATCCTGCTCTGCTGCTCTATCTCACCCTCTCTCTGTTCTCTTCACCCTCTCTTTTGCTCAAGGTCAACTGCCATCTGCTTGGAAATCAGCCAACATCACCGCTTTGCACAAAAAAGGTGCAAAAACAGATCCTAGCAACTACAGACCAATCAGCCTTCTCCCAATTATCAGCAAAGTCATGGAATCCATCATTGCTTCTGATATGAAATCTTTCCTCTTCTCCAATGGCTTGATCTCTGATCATCAATTTGGTTTCAGACCAGGTCACTCTACTCTGGACATGCTGCTTCTGCTGTCTCAACAATGGATGGAGGTCCTCAATGCCAAACAGGAAATTAGAGCTGTCTCCCTCGACATATCACGTGCCTTCGACACGGTCTGGCACCCCGCTCTGCTCACCAAACTCTCCTCCTTTGGTATCCATGGAAATCTCCACGCATGGCTGGCGGACTTCCTCTCTAGTCGTCGTCAACGTGTGGCCCTGAATGGGTTTCTCTCATCTCCTCTTCCTGTTCAGGCTGGAGTTCCCCAAGGCAGTGTTCTGGGCCCCGTGCTTTTTCTGGTCTTCATCAATGATCTCTCTGACTCTCTCGAAAATCCTCTCTATCTCTTTGCTGATGACTCCACTCTCTGCCGCTCCATTCCTCTTCCCTCAGATCGGCAGTCTGCTGCCTCCTCACTCTCTGAAGACCTGGACAAAATCACAGACTGGTCAAACAAGTGGAACTTGTCTTTCAATCCTGACAAATCTCACACTCTTACTATGTCTCTCCGAAAAGATCGACTGGATAACCCTCCCATCTACTTTCTCAACAATCCTCTCCAAGAAGTTCTGTCGCTCAAGATTTTGGGTCTCACTATCTGCCATGATCTTTCTTGGGAAAACCACATTTCCAAGCTGGCCTCCAAAGCCAGTCGCCGACTGGGCATCCTCCGTCGTGCGAAGTCCTTCCTCGGCACACCTGAGCTCCTCACCACATACAAGGCTTTCATCCGCAGCTCAATGGAATACTGTTCTCCCCTATGGGCCGGTGCTCCTGCCTCACACCTAGCTCGGCTTCACGCTGTTGAAACCAAAGCTTTCAGAATTATTGGAATCTCCCGCGATGAAGCTATCTCTGAGGGCCTTTCACTCACTCACCGCAGGCAGGTAGGTGGTCTTTCTGTCTTCTACCGACTCCTCTCCGGCCTTGCACCCCCAGCTCTCTCTGTGCTCTGTCCCCCAAATATTCCTACAGGTCGCACAAGATCTGCCAGCAACCCTCTGATGGTTAAACTGCCGAAATCTCGGCTCTCCGCTCACCTTCACTCTTTCATTCCTCTTTTCTCCCGCCTCTGGAACAAACTCCCTCACTCCCTTCAATCCCACTCCTCCCTCCAGGTCTTTAAAACAGCTGTTCACCACCATCTCTTATCTTCCCCCATCCAAAACCTTGATCTTTTCTACCCCCGCTAATTCACCCCAGATCCACCTTGTTTGAAATTCCAACTTCTTTCCTGGAAGTCCTGGCAGTGTCCATATGTTTTATACCTCTCCCACTGCCCCCTTCCCACGCCCCCCCCCCCCCCCCCAAAGCCCTCGCCCTCTCTCAGATCTCTCGATGTCACCATGTCTCTCGGTCCCTGCTCTCAAATGTTGTGTTTGTGTCCTTCCCCCTCTCTCCCCATCTTGTCTACCGCTCCCTATGTTATATGTTTTATGTGTCGGTTTGTCTTTCTGTGTGATTAATGTTCGCTCTTTCACGAGCCTCGATATTGTATTTAAAAAAAAAAAAAAAAAAAAAAAAAAAAATAGCTGTATGTTGAAATATGTTGAAAAAGTCAAAACTTTACATGGGGTGTACTTACTTTTTCATGTGACTGTAGATTGTAGAAGAACCTCTGTATGAAAACCTTAATAAAATAAAAGCTGGACAGAATAACTTCAAAACTGGATGTTATCGCGAAATAACAAATCAAACTCATGGAAGTTGTACAAAAAACATTCCATTGCCACTCCACTAAGGAGCGGGTTTTTCTAGTAGACTGTCGTAGATCACCACAGCACATGTAAGTCGATTTAGATCGGAGTAGATCACCACATCAGATGTCAGTCGATGTCGATCGGAGTCGATCACCACAGCAGATGTCAGTCGATGTAGATCGGAGTCGATCACCACAGCAGATGTCAGTCGATGTAGATCATCACAGCAGATGTCAGTCGATGTCGATCGGAGTCGATCACCACAGCAGATGTCAGTCGATGTAGATCGGAGTCGATCACCACAGCAGATGTCAGTCGATGTAGATCATCACAGCAGATGTCAGTCGATGTAGATCGGAGTCGATCACCACAGCAGATGTCAGTCGATGTATAACGGAGTAGATCACCACAGCAGATGTCAGTCGATGTATCGGAGTAGATCACCGCAGCAGATTTCAGTCTATCACCGACTGTGACGACCGCACCACAAAAATTTAAATATCACGCTCCATAGTGAGCAGGGCCCCAGCTCCATCGGGACGGGTTGCGGTGGATGAAAGGCAGTGGGGAGGGAGTTTATTTTGGTTAACCGCGCAATTTTTGCATATTATTATATAGAATGCTCAAATTCTGTGCAATTAAATGTGTCATGTATGAAGCTGCAAGTATTCACCGTTGTATCCCTACACCGTGACCGCGGGTTTATTTCCATTTTTCCGGAAGTTACGGCCCAGCTCGGATGGCGCTGCAGTGAATCGGGCCTGTATGGGGAGAGTCAATAAATGTGTGCAACAATCGATCGTAGTCTGTTGAGATACCTTACATGGCGACGAGGATAAACATCTAGAGCATGACTTCTTTCGGCCATATCGATGAATTCGACCCTCATGAGGGAGATGTTGACACGTATTCCGAGCGTTTGTCTTTCTACTTCGAGGCGAATGGCATCGCGACCGAAGCCTGGATGAAGGCCGTCTTCCTGTCCGTTTGCGGGGGTGAGACGTTCACACTCGTTAAAAACCTGATTCGGCCTCGGACAATCCAGGAGCTCACGTATGCAGAGCTCAAGGCCGCTTTGAAGGAACATTGTAATCCATCCCCTTCAGTAATCCTGTGTCGGTTTAATTTTTACATGTGCAGACAGCATCAAGGTCAGTCGATCGCAGACTTCATTGCACACCTCAAAAAACTGTCACATCTGTGTGAGTTTGGGGACATGATTGATGACATGCTCCCTGATTTGCTGGTGGTTGGCATGTCCGATGACCGCACTCGTAGATGCCTGCTTGCTTAGAGAAGACTGGCGTTCCAAAATGCCAGAGACACCGCCATTTCCATGGAAAGTGCTGAACGCAACGCTACAAGCATCGGTGCCACTCGCTCGTATGGTACCAGCCCTGCTGTAGATCGGTTGGATCATAATCAGCCAAAACGTTGGAACAAGTCTCCTCGTCAGAAGCCAGTGCAGTCTCAAACCCATAACAAATGTTTTCGGTGCAATGGAAAGCACCCTCCGGAGACGTGTCGGTTCAAAGATGCAACCTGCCATTTCTGTTCGAAAACTGGCCATATTGCTCCAGCTTGCATCACTCGCAAATCGGGAAAAGAGAAAGCTGCTGACAAGAAGATTCATCAGTTTATCGGTTCGGAGGAACCTGAGCTTGACCAGGTGAGCTCTGTTTCCGACAACTCAGAATCATGTGACCTGTTTCATATTGATTCTCACCATAAGCAGGCCCCCTTTATCGGCTTTTGAGGAAAGGAGTCTCCTAGAGCTGGGGGTCCACTGAACAATCAGCATTCCAGACCTCTAAGGATCTGCTCAAATCGTCCAATGTTCTCATTCATTTTGATCCAGAGAAGGATCTTGTGCTGACATGCGATGCCTGTCGGTATGGAGTGGGGAGTGTATTATCACACGTGATGCCTGATGGTACGGAAAGACCTGTTGCATTTGCATCCAGAACGTTGTCCCCGGCAGAGAAGAACTATTCCCAACTTGACAAGGAAGGATTGGGAATCGTTTTCGGCGTCAGCAAATTTCGCCAGTACCTCTTGGACATCATTTCACGATTCGCACGGATCACAAGCCGCTGATCAGTCTGTTTGGTCCAACTAAGGCGACATCTGACACACTACCACCCAGGATCATCCGCTGGTCCCTGTTTCTCGCTGCTTATGACTACACCATATGTTATAAGCCCGGTTCATCTATCACAAATGCAGATGACATGAGTCGGTTACCCCTTCCAGAATCCGTTGATGATTCGCCTACACCAGGATCCATTATCGCACTGATGGATCATCTGGAAGATTGTGCTGTCGATTCCGGCCAGATCCGCACTCATACTCGACGAGACCCCATTCTGTCCAGAACTGTCCAGGCTGTACAGCTTGGATGGCATTTGCTACCTGAGGGTGACCCAGCTATTGCGGCTTTTAAAGCACGTAAAAACGAACTCAGCGTGGAAAATGGTTGCCTACTCTGGGGATGTCGTGTCGTGATCCCGGAAAATCTGCGTTCCAGGGTCATGGATGAAATCCATGACTGTCACCCCGGGATTGTGAAGATGAAGTCACTCGCCAGAAACTATGTGTGGTGGCCGAGTATTGATGCTGATATCGAACATCATGTTTGACATTGTTACCCCTGCCAGAGCACCCGGAATACACCTGCGAAAGCGCCACTGCATCCCTGGGAATGGCCCAGCGAACCGTGGCATCGCCTTCATCTCATTTATACCGGGCCTATTAACGGCAGCATGATTCTAATAATTACAGACGCGCACACAAAATGGATTGATGCCTATGTGACGCGTGGTACTACATCAGCCATTGTCATCGAAAGACTCAGACGCTGTTTTGCCACTCATGGTCTGCCCAGGATGATCGTGAGTGATAACGGTTCGTGTTTTTCCAGTCCGAGTATGCCGAGTTCACACGTCGGAATGGCATCAAACATAAGTTTGTCAGCCCACATCACCAGGCTTCCAATGGCTTGGCCGAACGATCCGTGGGAATCATCAAATCCGGATTGCGGAAACTTCAGGAGGGAACCCTGGAAACAAAGCTTTCTCGTCTCCTGTTCAAATACCGCATCACGCCACAATCAACAACTGGTGCAGCTCCGTCTGAGTTATTGATGAAACGACACTTGAGATCGACACTTGACAATCTCAAACCAGAGATATCATCAAATGTTTATCAGAGCCAGCTTAATCAAAAGTTGGTGCACGATAAGACGTCCAACAGTCGCTGTATCAACTGTCCACTGTCCTGCGTGATTCGTCGACATCAGGACCACATAACCTACCGTCACTGTCAGTCGATAGAGCCTGCAGCATCGTCACAGTCAGAACAACAGTTCGACCCGCCACTGCTGGAGATCGTCGTGGCCGCTCCAGCCGGCTCGGATGCCCCGAAAACCTCTGCGAACGCTACACCCTTCGTGGAGACCAAAGGAATCACCTCGGACTCTGTATCCACTGGTACACCGCCACCCAAAGGGATCACCTCGGACTCTGTATCCACTGGTACACCGCGACGCTCAATGTGTGAGAGAAAAGCGCCCGACCGGTTGAATCTTTGGACATGTTCTATTTTCACATTGACATATGTTCTATTTTCATGATGACACACGTTCTATTTTCACGGTGACACATGTTTTATTTTCACGTATTTTCATTATTCTCATAATCGTTTGCACACATATTTTCACATGTTTTGGAAATGTTGCTTTTGAAATGTCAATTTTGGAAGTCTAGCACGTATTGCTCTTGGTAATTTTGGACTTAAAGGGGAGGATGTCATGTATGAAGCTGCAAATATTCACCGTTGTATCCCTACACCATGACCGCGGGTTTATTTCCGTTTTTCCGGAAGTTACGGCCCAGCTCGGATGGCGCTGCGGTGAATCGGGCCTGTTTCGGGAGAGTCAATAAACGTGTGCTACAATCAATCGTAGTCTGTCGAGATACCTTACAATATGGTGTACTATTAGCAAATTATACAGGAGGTGATGTCAATGCTTGGCAAGACATTCTGGCTAAAACCAAGATGGAGGCCAACTTAGTGATACATCCTGTGGAACAAAGATGTATCATTAAGTTTCTTATGCAGTAAAACAAACAGTTGGAATTCAAAGGAGGCTGCCTGCAAAATTTAGTTTTGCATATCTTTCATATTGTTACGGCCAGGGTTCGGGCTTACGATGAGGAGGTTAACCTCCATTCCCTCCTGAACTTACCGGACCTGCTGCTGCCGCGCACGAATAACTTCGTACCTCGGCAGATTGCGAACCAGCAACCACGAGCTTCAATTGGTCCATCTCGCGATAGCTTACCTGTACCATGTGACGGTCTCAATCGGGGAACGTACCGTACGTACCCTCCGGCGTACCAAATTTAGACCACCGAGCAAAACCGTTGGAAACCGCCTGGGTAATGCTAATTCCGTTACTGTCGATTGTTAAGCTGGATGCGCGCAATGGCGGATCAATGGAGGAAAAGACTTTCACGGACAGAGAGAATGGAAAACGTTTAACAATTTGATTTATGACAGATATTTACATTGAAACTTATCAATAGGAAAGAAAAAGGGACAAAAGGCATAAACATAGCTTATTCTACGCCTTACTATGATTACTACAAATAAACACGACATGGGCCCAGCACACTTTCACGAGGGATGGGGAGGGGAATGAACAAACGTTGGAAACCTGCTAGCACAAAGGCTACGGTGCTGATGGTGTACTATTGATGACTATGATGCCTCTCCTCGTGACGCCCCCATCCCGGTGTTGCCACCGAGCAGCACGAACAGGTAATGGCGATCCCAGCACGAACAGGCAGGTGAAGGTCGATTGCCAGTACGGCAGAGTGAGGTCGATCATCAGCTTGGCAGAGTAACCCAGGCCAAGAGAGGAGCACACGTGCTCAGTGAACCCAGCAGAGAGGGACAGGGCCAGAGTCGACAAAGAGACAGGCTCAGAGTGTGGCAATCTTGCAGACACGTGGCTGGTGCACAAGAGACAGGCCCAGACTGTAGCAATTATGCAAGTGTTATGGATACCGGCCCTAATTATGGTGGTTCTTGTTATCATGGTTGATTCTAGATGATGCTTATTGTGGTTAAAAGGGTTAAAAGCGCTCCGGGTAAAATGTGGCCGGAAATCGGATCGTGACCCAGAAGAGATAAGGAGCAGGAGGGAGAAGAAGCGGCGGAAGATCGTAAGCAGACGCTTCTGATTGCAGCTCCGGACCGAGCAGTCAAACGTACAGTACAAGGGAACTTTGCCTCCTGGAAAAGAGGTCCGCGCGATAGGATATCGCGGGATTGCTGTGGAGCCTGCGTAGTTGGGTATCCTCGCTGAGGTTGCCGAGTATCCTTACCTCCAAACCCGGGTGTGAGAGAAAGCCGTCCGCCATCTTCGCCACGCGCACAACCGGCAGTGACCAGGTTTTTGTGCCGCGTCGGCCAGGCGTTATTCTCCGGTGACTTGCCGGGGACGGCTGTACAAGACAGTGGCTTTTTGAGGGTTATTGAGGAGACTCGCGGATTGAACCGCAACCGTGTACGTACCAGAAATCGGCTTTGGGAGGTTTCCCATTCTACCGCTGTCGTGCGGGGGATTGGATCACGTGACCTGCGGGTTGGTTCGATCATCTACGCCTCCCCTGATTGGAATCGGAAATTGATTCCACGATCGCTGGAGCGAATCGACGTCGCCTGGGAGGAGTACAGAGACATTGGGGAAAGGGCCATGAGTTTGGGGGTTAAGGGACTCGATAAGGTGGTGCCACCTGTAGATATGAATTATATGGTGAAGTGCTGTACTAATTGGGGTCGTGATTCCTGTGTGCGATTTATAATATATTGTGGTTTGTTCGTAACCCTTGGTGTGGACTCGTTATTGATTGGCTTGTTTTCAACCAAGGACAACACATCTTTCTGCCGGGGACTTCCTCAGGGTTCGGAGGTTTGCCGAGACCAGAGGATAGGGGAGGACCCCGTAACACAAGCACGTGGCGAGTGCACAAGAGACAGGCCCAGACTCGAATAATGCAGGTGTAGAGGCCTGTGAGAGGGAGACCAGCCAAGAGAAAAATGTCCAAGTGCTGAGTGGGCCGAAAGAGAGCAGCCAGAGAGAGAATCAATATCTTGATCTCCCTTTGTTCACCCTCACCGTGGGTGGGAGTGATCTTGGAGGGTGTCTTGGCTCCCGATTGGTGGAGCCAATTACTCCGCCCTACAAGCTCCCCCAAAGGGACTCAGGCCCTGATTGGTGCATATCCCTTATGAGAGGAGAACCTGTCTTTCCTTTCCCCAACACATAAAGACATACTAACCCAAAATAAAGGGAAGGGGCTAAGATAATGGAGTGCTATGAAAAAACTATTCTAAGGAACCTGTATGGTGGTTGGAAACCACTTTTTAGTAGTTTCCCAAAACCGTAACAATATATTTGGGTGTTTATATGGTGCATCAAGTTCAAAAATAGTTGTAAGTTGTTTGAGATCTCGAGTATTCTCATGTACAACCAACTGTTGTCACTTATAGAAATATTAAACGTGTTGAACAGATAAGTTTGGAGAATCGCCAGACATCTATCTATAATTCCAGTAATCTCTGTGTGTGTGTCTGTCTGTGTGTTTGTCTGTGACCGCTGTTTCTCGACAACCACGGGTCCGATATACTTGAAACTTGCCAGGTATATTGCTGGGGACCCGAGGATGTGCCTTTTCAAGGTTTCATATTAATCGGACAATTACTTACCGAGATATGTCCAAAAAACGCTTCAACCAATCAGAGAGCAGCGAGCTATCACGTGTGCCGAACGTGGCGGACACACTCTGCCTCGGATGGCACATTTGAGAGCGTATTCATTTATTTCACGTTTGCAAACTATGTTGGCGTTAAACTATGTTTTAATAAAGTTTTAAAACTAATAAAAACGAATTTGCGATTCATTCGCTTTCCTGCGCGTTTGTGCACGCGATGGCGATTGCTTTACCAAACTCCGGAAGCCGTTCGCTTTGGACCAAACCATTGCATGTAAATAGAGGGGGGGGTTCTGTGGTCGTTGCGAATGGACCAAACCATTCATGTAAATAGAGGGGGGGGATTGTCACTGTACTCGCAAGCCGTTCGCCGTTCGCTTTGGCGTTGCGAATGAACCAAACCATTTCATGTAAATAGAGGGGGGGGATATAATTTTAGATAGATATATAGTACGGGCATATATATAGTACGGGCATGCCCTAGTATGTGAAATTTCAAAGGCATTGGATGTCAGTGTTGGAAGTGTGAGAACAATCTTTTCTTCTCACTGGAAATCCAATATGCTTAGTGCAAGGTGGGTACCAAATGGCCTCACGCTTGTTAAAAAGACAACTTGCATGGACAGAGTTGACGAACACTATGAGAATGAGGGACATGATTTCTTGAAGAAGAGTATGGCATGTGTTAAGACCTGGGTCTAATATTTATTTTGCCATATTCTAAACAAACCAACATGGAAAAGAAACATTCTTGATCCTCATAATAATAAAATCCAAGGTTTTGCCACCGGCTGGAAAGTTTATGGTAATAATGCTTTCACGCAGAGCTCGAATGATGAAGTGGAGGTAAGGGATAGGGTAGTAGGTTGTTAACTTTCCTAAGTTGAAAATGTAATTTACTAAGTGGTTTCAGTTCTACTAAAAATGGCTTGGATGTGTTTAAAACAGGAGCTGTTTTGTGTTTTTCATTAAAGTCCTCCCTACTTTCCCCCATAATTTGAGCACTGTTTTGGAGCCGTCATGGTTTGATTTGTATGGAATTTCTTGAACGTGGGAAAACTATCAATGCGCAGCACAGTGTTTTGTTGTGCAATGAAGTGAGAAAAGCAATACACAGACAACGGCCAGGTGTCCTGTTTCGGAGCATTACCTTTTCCCCTCGATGATTATGATTGTCCTCACATGCCATTGGTACTCTAGTGGAGTTAGTCTTGGAGGTTCTAACAAAAAGACTTCATGCAGTTTCAACTTGTCACGTTAAGATTTTCATCACTTTGGACCACTCAAAAACCATCTGCGTTAACAAATGATGAAGACGTAAAAGCAAGTCCCGGAATGGTTGCGAAGCCATCCCGAAGATTTCTAGGTAGGTGGCATCGAGTTGCCATTGTATTGATGGGACAAATGTTTGTGTCTTAGGGGAGTGCTTTTATGAATATTTTTTTAATCCAATTTAAATTTCAGTTGAAACTGATTGAATTTTTTTTTGTATACAAAGTTGAGGCTCGAGAAAGAACAAGAAAATTCGACAGTACACAACAGCTGGAACACAATGAAAAGGTTTGGGTGGGTGGGACACAATGGAAGGACATTTGGAGAAAGAATGAGCATGGGGGAGAATGAGAGCAATGGGGTGGAGCAGCAGGAGGTGGAGGAGGAGGAGGAGGAGGAGGATGCAGGAGGTGTACAAACTGGATATAAGCTCAAACAAAGTAAGAGGAGGAAGGGAAAATTAGGGATGAAACAGAAATGGACCAAAAATGCAAAGGTGGGTGGAGGGACAGGTCCAAAACACAAGGACCTGTAAAATACGGGAACGCTTGGGGAGGGTTCATGAGGCTACAACATATCATGAATATAGATCATGTATGACTGAGAAGGAGGTGAACAGCCTGGGGGAAGGAAGGAGATTGAGTCAGAGGGTGCAAGACCAGAAAGGAAACAGAAGAAGACAAAAAGATCACCGACCTGTCTGCGATGGAAAAGTCATAAGACTCAACTTTGGGGACGCAATTCCCAAATGGGATGCCAGTGTTCCAGTGAGCGAGTGATGAAAGCCTTGTAGTTTGTTAGAAGTTCAGACTTTCCAGGGAAGGACTTGGCATGCCGGAGGATGCCCAGTTGGTGGCTGGCTTTGGAGCCTAACTTTATATGGTCTGACCAAGAAAGAACTTAGCTGATGGTTTGACCCAAAAGTTTGAGTGACTGAACTTCTTTGATAGGTTTGCGAAGTAAGTGTATGGGAAGGTTCGCCAGAAAGTCCTTTCTGGGATAGATAGATAGATAGAGATAGAGAGAGATAGAGAGAGATAGAGATAGAGAGAGATAGAGAGAGATAGAGATAGAGATAGAGATAGAGATAGACTTTGACTTTTTAGTCCTTTTATTACAAAAATATAAAAGTAACAATATACACGTTTTGCAATGAAATCAATAATGCCAACAAAAAGAAAAAAGAAAAAGGAGGAAGAAGAAGAAGCACCCAATGATCATCAAATAAGAAACATAATCAGTATCTCATAACAGTATTCTCAATTCGTTTTCTTTAACCTCACAAAAACCACCAACACACCAAGTATCAACAAAGTTATGAAAATTTCCGGCCTCGTTGGAAAGGGTAAACTCAAGTTTCAATCTTGCTGAGACTAATGCATTAAAAGACAACATGATATTGCAGTGCTCTATCGGTTTGCCAGATAGTTTGTCTTTTCTTGTCAAATAAACAGCAAGTTTCGCAGTTGCTATTAGGAAACTAAACAGTTTAGATGCAGGATTCTGTTTAGGAGCAAAACCAAAGACGAAATTTCTCAAAGAAAAAGTAACATGCATTTCGTGTGCAATATAATTCAACCAATGAAACAAAGGAAATAATCGGATACAGTCTATGAATGCATGAAACAAGTCCTCATTGACTGTACAGAAGGGACAACAAACAGATACAGGAGAAAAATGTCTAATAAACGTGTTGGAGGGAACAATCCAGTGGGCCAAACGCCACTGGAGATCACCTGTTCTTTTGGATGTGGGCTCACTATACATGGCTTCCCAGATAGATTCGGAGGGGGGTCCTCCGGGTAACAATCCTTTCCATCGGGTAACTCCATTTAACGAAGGGTTCCCATTTAACAACTTGAGGCACATCTTATAGATGCCCTTGCTGTCCATTGTCTGGAAAAGCTTTGACCCATCGCTAACAGGGGGCAAATCATTTTGAATGGGTTCAACAATCAATTTAGGCACTGTCGGCTCATTTAGATCTTCTTCTGTACCTCGAGTCCAAGTTAGGCCAAGTTGCCGTCCCACCTGAATCATTTTCCTCAAAACTTTTGCAATCATCCTATGGGACCAAATCCCTGTCAGGTCTGCGATTTCACTTACGGATTTCCAACCATACCCTGAGTCATGTCGGAGATGCCGCACCTTCACAATACCAGCTGCTATAAAGTGTTGGCAAAAATCTCGACTCTTTGGAATGTCGGGAAAGAGAGGGTTATAGAACAAAGGCTCGTGTGCCAGCATTTTCGTGACATATGTGTCCGCCTGACGACTCACAGAAAGGCTCTGCCAGGCATTTAAGAGGCTTTGGTAAAAAGCAGGGAGAACCGATATGTCGACATGTTGGAGGTTCATTTGAAAAAGTTCAAACCCATACCCGAGCCTACCCGCTCGCTGCAGCACAAGGCGTGCAGGGAGCCGGCCTGGCAGATGTTCCATGTAGAGGAGACGTTGAATGGACCACAGCCGGAAGGCCATTAGGCGGGCTTTGATGTCGTACGAGGTTGTGGCCACCCTCAGCCGAGGGGCGACATATCACATCGGGTCGTAGCCAGTGGTAGCCTCCCCAGAAGAAGTCCACCAGTTTGCCCTGGAGTGCTTTGAGTAGGGCCTCCGGCGGTTGCAGGCAGATGAACCTATGCCACAACGTTGTGGCAACCAAGTTGTTGATCACTAGCACACGGCCCTTGAAGGACAAATGAGGTAAAACTCTTTTCCATCGGTTCAATATTTCTCCCACTTGCTCAATTACCCCGTCCCAATTTCTCTGAGCATACTGTGGGGAACCAAGGAATATGCCCAAGTACTTAATTCCCTCACTTCCCCACAGCAACCCTGCGGGGAGGGATGGGGGCGGCAGTGGTACAGGCTGAAGAAGGTTGCGATAAAGGGAGGGTATCCATAACGTCTTACTCTTGTTCCAATTGATTTTTAAAGAGGAGGCAGCGTGAAACTTTGATAGGCACTCAACAAGGATATCAATATCATCCTTATCTTTTACAAAGATGCAGACGTCATCCGCATAAGCACATAGGGTTAGCGGTGCACTCATGGGAGAAAGTGCTATTCCAGAAATCTTCTTTCTCAGTAGATTGAGAAGAGGCTCTAAAGAAAGAGCAAACAATAAACCAGAGACTGGGCACCCTTGCCGAACCCCTCTCCAAACCTTGATGGGGGGAGCCAGCACATTATTAATCTTAATTAAACTAAATACATCTGTGTATAGCAAGGAAATGTAGGAACGAAAGTTTGCTCCGAGGCCGCATGCCTGTAACACATGATGCATAAACTTATGGTCGATACTGTCAAATGCCTTTTCAAGATCAAGTGACATCATTCCAAAGTCTTCTTTAACACGGTTACCATCAATGAGATCTCTGATTAAAGAAATATTATCATGGATGGATCTTCCAGGAACACAGTAACTCTGTTCTGGTAGTACTAGATCACCAATAACCTTTTTTAGTCGATTAGCTAGTACTTTTGAAAAAGCTTGTAGTCCGTGCACAGCAGGGAGATCGGTCGCCAGTTCACCAAAAGTCGGGGATCTTCAGTTTTCGGGAGCAAGCACGCTACGGCTCTTCTTAGACTCAGCGGCATTATACCAGTCTGTATAGAAGTGTCCAAAACATTCAGCAACTCAGGGCCTAAAAGGTCCCAAAATGTCAGGAAGAATTCGGGAGGTAGACCGTCAATACCCGGAGCTTTCCCTGAATCCATGGCAGCAAGAGCACAGGTTAGCTCAAGGAGGGTGATTGGTAGGTCAAGCTCCAACCGTTGAGCCTCAGTTAGGGAGGGGAGGTGAGAGGTTAAATCCATCATTGTATCATTACAAACAGTCTGCTCCTCAAAAAGTTTTGTAAAGAATTCAATAATGTTTATTCTAACATCATCCTCATTGACAACAACGTTGCCTCTTGAGTCCAAGACAGAAGAGATTAGCCATGATGGCTTGCTTAAGGATTCTAAATGAAAGAAAGACTTGTTTGGGGTGTCTGATAATTTTACATTCTGTATTCTAAGTCTAATTAATGTACCGGCTGCTTTCTCTTGAACTAACTCCCTTAAAAGAGCTTTCTTTACAAGCAATAACCGGTAATTGGCGTCATTGTTTTCATGAGCCAATTTACTCTCCAATTGTAGAATATCCAATTCCAACCGGGCCATTGTAAAGTGCTTGTCGTTTGTGCTGTGTGATTGGAAACATTGACAAAAAACCCGAATTTGAGATTTCATGTTATCCCACCATATGCTGGATGAAGAAAAGGAAGATTTCTTTGCTACTAGACTTGCCCAGAAAACACGAAAGGCTTCTTTAAACATACTATCTTCTAGAAGTCTAACATTAAACTTCCAATAAGCGCTCCTATTTGCGGGTTGAGGAAAGGAAAGGTTTAGGGTTACCATATGATGGTCTGAAAACACGGAAGGGAGAAGATTTGAAGAAACCGCAGTATTTTTAAAGGGTACGTTGATGTACCATCTGTCAAGCCTTGCCAAGGATACTCGACTATTGGCGCATCGACACCAGGTGTACTGGGATGTGTTTGGGTGGTGCAACCGCCAAACATCAACGAAGCCCATTGTGCTAAAAAAATTGGATAAGTGTACATGGGACTCAGGATGGGGTTCGACAGAGTTTCTGTCAACCGATGGGTCGAAGGTGCAATTGAAATCACCTCCGACACACACACAATGATCAAAATCAACCGATCTTAAGTGATTTATCATTGAGGTGAAGAAGGACTTACGCTCTACGCTATCACTTGGCGCATACACATTAAAAATGGTGTAATGGAAGTTATGGCTTACTAGTTTGAGAGAGCTAAGCCGACCATTTATTACCTCCTGAAAATGGCATGACTCACACACGAGGCCTGGCTTCAGCAAGAAGCCGATTCCAGCAGATGAAGCTGATAAATTGCTGAAATAGCATTGGCTCTTAAAAAGTTGATGCCAGTTATGTTCCACATTTGGTGTGATGTGAGTTTCTTGAAGTAAGATCACATCCACCTTTTTCCGTTGAAATGTTTTTTACTTGAACCTGGCGGAGGTGGCTAGCACCACCACCGTTAATATTTAAAGTTGCAAGTTTTATAGTTTTCATCCTGTATTGATGAAATCAGCCTGTGGCTGGGAACACTCTACACCTGCACGTGTGATGAATTTTCTTAACCTGTGGTATTGTGACTTATTCAGGTCAAATTGTTCAGGCGTTTTAATTATGGATTTTGCAGTGTGGATGAATGCAACCAAATCGTCAAAATAGTCTTTAATGACTATGTTACGCTGTCTGTACGTTTCGGCTAGAAACGACACGATGTGTTGGGGGGGGTATCTGTGACTGAGATGCTGATGACTGTGACAGCTCAGTCACTTCCACCTCGTCCTCAGACTCTGACAAGTCTGATAATGTCCCACCTGGATCTTGGGCCTTACTTGCAGCTCTCACGAGCTCCTCTGGAGGCATCTCCTGAGATTTCGTTGGGTAATCTGGTACACACTCACGAGCAGACTGGTGCTTACTTTCTTTATGTGTGCTTTGGCAAATGGCTGCAGATCTCTGCGTAGCCGGGGTTACGATTTCTGTTTGTAAGACAGAGCAATTTGTTTGGTCACCAGTCCGCTCAGCTACTGGAGGGGGTACCGGTAGGGCTTCGCGTTCAGGCTCAAAAATGGCCGCATTGTTCGGATCAATGTAGGCTTTATTCTCAGAGCCTGGGAAATCAGTAACATCCTCTTTTCCACTTTGGCGTTCGATATTTTCGTTTGCTGTAAACGTTTTGCCCTCTTTTGCAGAGACAGTGTCTCTGCCCAAGACAGCCTTCTTTATCGCACCATCGGGGCTATTTGTTAGTGGTGCTTTCCGTTTTTTGGTCAGTACGACAAGTTCTTCATTCATGGGTTCGCCAGCAGTACTAGCATCACCAAGTGCCATCTCACTGGGTTTGGGTAGCACCGGGGCGTCGGGAAGCACGGTCGGGGTGTCGGGAAGCACAGTCGTGGCGTCAGGTAGCACGGTTGGGGCTTCGGGTAGCACGGTTGGGGCTTCGGGTAGCACGGTTGGGGCTTCGGGAAGCGTAGTCGGGACCTCGGGAAGCACAGTTGGGACATCAGGAAGCACAGTCGGGGTGTCGGGAAGCACGGTCGGGGCTTCAGGTAGCACGGTTTGAGCGTCGGGAAGCACGGTTTGAGCGTCGGGGAGCACGGTTTGAGCGTCGGGGAGCACGGTTTGAGCGTCGGGGAGCACGGTCGGGGCGTGAGGAAGCACGGTCGGGGCGTGAGGAAGCACGGTCGGGGCGTGAGGAAGCACGGTCGGGGCGTGCGGAAGCACGGTCGGGGCGTGAGGAAGCACGGTCGGGGCGTGAGGAAGCACGGTCGGGGCGTGAGGAAGCACGGTCGGGGCGTGAGGAAGCACGGTCGGGGCGTGAGGAAGCACGGTCGAGGCGTGAGGAAGCACGGTCGGGGCGTTTTCTTTTTTACAGCCCACATCGGTGTGTCCCAATTTGCCGCACTTCGTACAAGATGCTTTGGGACAAAACCTTTTAACGTGTCCGAAGGCTCCACAAAGGAAGCACGTTAAGGTGCCTGACGAAGCGTACATTTGATATTGACGATCATTTACCGAAATTTTAAACGAGATGTTTAGTCCTGTATCGTCGCCGCGATCAGGAAGCACCATGAATACTTGTCTCCGGAAACTCATAACATGTTTCACTCGTTCATCCCGACATCCCAGGGGAATCATCGAGATTCGGGAAACAACAGTTCCATACCGGGTCAGAACAGCCATTAACTTATCATCTGTGATAAACGGAGCGACATTTGAAATAGTTACTTTAATCGCCGGTGTGTCCATCGGGGAAACCATGACGAACTGCCCACCTTTCAATGACAGACCGGTACTAACAACATCATGCACGAACTTCTCGTCCGACACGAAAACAGCAAACTTTTGGTTCATCCGCGACGCGGCGCGGACATTTTCATCGCCGATAACATTCCCTACAGCTAGGATAATGTCCTCGGTAGGAACACCTTCGGGAGGGACACACACGAAAGCATGCTTCCTTGTTAGGGTTTCAAACCCTTCCTGCCGTGCACGAACACTCGCCATAACGGCGATGTCTCACCTTTCCACCTTGACCAGGCGGAAAGGACACAAAATAAATAAAGTCGAAATGAAATAATAAATAATAACGTTCTCACGACGCGAGTAAGGTAAACAGCACCGACGGAGCAGGTAAACTGAACCGAACGGGTCTGCTCTCACCTTTGGGCTCTTTTCTCACTCTCTCTGTCTCAAGGGAGGGAAAAGAGG
The DNA here is from genome assembly GCF_964187855.1 of Myxine glutinosa. Lineage (NCBI taxonomy): Eukaryota > Metazoa > Chordata > Myxini > Myxiniformes > Myxinidae > Myxine > Myxine glutinosa. Next base: position 308,443,234 of record NC_136261.1, read on the forward strand.
GACAGGTGGTAAAGAAGGACACGACAAAAGCACGATGGGAAAAAAAGGAATGGGGGGGGGGGGGGGGGGGGGTGGGGGAACCAACACAAGCACAGAGCTACAGCACCACGGAGGTATATAATATGGAGAGCCAATTGGCCACCTCGCAGCATTAGCCGCCGTGAAGCCACCGGAAATAGTCTGGCGGCCATATTGGGAAGCCGATCGTAAGCCTGTCAAAGCAAAGGCGTGGCGCACTGATGATGCAGCTGGAGCGAATTTTAGGACCGCCGACTATTTAATTAATATAGAATACTAATATTTGAACTGATATTCGGGCTCAGAATCCCGTTCTTTAAGGAAATGGTGTTCATTAAGTTTGAAGTTGGTTCTAGACGCATTTTTCCTGGGGAATCCAATGGTTTAGAGCTTGTTTGAAAAAAAAGTGCCCAAAATTACCGCTCGGTGTTCTTTATCGTTCTTCTCATGACCCAATCACCCACTAGTAGGAATAAGAATCCTGACATGTTACACCCACTTGAAGGAAGCCGCATTCAGGATTCTGGTTGAGTCCTGTGCAGAACAGTTCCCACTTGCAGACTTGATGTCATGTCGCATCAAGAGGCGCTTATATGCGGCAACAAACTGCCGGGCCGTTGGGTTATTCCCACTTCCACATGCAATGCGGACCGCTCCAAAGAAAAGTTCAATGTGGTCTTGGCTCATTTTGTACGTGAGCAGGTATCGCAGGGGAGATGAGGCAGGTTTGACATATGTGAAATACAAAATTTTGACACTCTCTATGCAGATCATGAAACCAATGAAGGGGGTTTTCAAACGCGTATTGGTCATAACTTGACCATTCATGTTTTTGATGTTGGACAAGTAACTGTAGGCAGTATCCAGGAATGGCAGGAAAAGTCCTTCTCGTGATGTCATGAGTGGTGCCTTGTAGTTTCGTGCCAATGGATTGCGAGAATTTAGAATGTCAAACAGTTTGTCCAATGTTTCAATGTATTGGCAGGTAGCCTCACTGCCCTGAAATTCTGATAGTTGCAAAGTGTCCCTGCAAAACCGAATTGCATCTGCCACACTAGTGCTCAATGTCTGAGCAGCTGTGTCCACCTTCATGACATTGCTCTTCCACTCGATGTGTTTCCGGGAGAGCTTATTTCCCAGACGCAAGCCTTCCCTCTTCTGCAGATCAAAGAGTGCCTGGATGTATTTCCACGCGATGACTTTTTTGTTGCCATCCTCCATCATTTTCATGGATCCAAGACAGTTTCTTGCAAGTTTAAGCATGTGACATGCATCGAGTACAACACAAATTTTCTTTTCGGGATTTGCTGGGTGGGGAAATGTTGGTTTCACATTCTGCGGCGTGATGTCGGCACCTAGCTCACGTAACATTGTCAAATGAGCGGACGGTCCATCGCAAGTTAAGGAAACCACCTCTGCACCGATATCATGCAATTTTAGTAGACATTGTGTCACCAAATTCGCCTGTTCCTTCCCCGACAATCCATTTATCATAAAGTATGCTACAGGCACTTTCCAACTGTCATTCAGTGCAACCAGCATGAAAACCAGTGCGTTGCTGGCCTGGGGAGCACTGTCATCTTGGACTCCGTTTCCGATGTCGACGTACCCCAATACCTTGTCCCCTAAAAAGTCAATTGCCTTCATGATGGCCATCTCGTCTAACATCAGGCTACACAGTGTTCTCTTGCCAGTCTCCTTCTCTGCTTTAAACCGGCTCTCTAGTGCTTGGAATACAACTGCACTAAAACCAGGTGAACCATCAATTGCGCTGTACCATTTCCGGATTGTGGATGGACTTGGCAGTGCCAAGTCGAATGTCTCTCGAACATAGTCGTATCCTTTAGCAGAATAAAATTGAAGAGTGAGTGCGAAAGCTTTGATGACTGGATCGTATTCATCTCTCGAGCGTTTGCCACTGCCTTTGTTCTTCAGCATTCTGCTCACAATAGCTTTTGACACACCAGAGAATGTTGTGTTGAGCATTTCAATACAATTGTCGGTGACCATCCCATTCTCCCTCAGGTCTTCCACGATGGTATTCAGGGACTCCACTTTTCTGGCTAACCTTCTGTTGTGTTGCTGACTCACTTTTAATTTTTTTCGAAAGTTGTCCAGCTTGTGGACTGCTTCATCGAGCTTGTGCTTCAATACCAGTGGACTTGTGACGGAGTAGGAGTGATCTGTGGTCTGAAATGAGGGTCCCACCTCAGGTTCAGGATCTTGAGTAGTGGCTTGAGGTTCTGGTGTATCTTCTTGGATGACAGACCTGGCCACTGGCGCTTTCCTCAAAGCTGTAACCTATTTGGAAAGAAAAGAAAAGGTGAACCATTAATACTCATTAAGTTGTTTTTAGGGCTGAGCCGAATGCTTAGAAGCTTCGTTCATTAGATTGGGGTTCTAATTAGAAATAGATGTGACTGCGTTGGACGTATTGTAACATTGTTTCAAAGACTAAACATTTTGTTAAATATTATTACAACAAAGCTTCGGGGGGGAAATGCCAAGAAAGTGTACAAAATGGGATTCGGCTCAGCTCTAAATCTTTTAAAAAGCAACTGAGTTGTTCTCCATAAAACTATGTCTTAGGAGCTGCATATGAAGCAGCAGACATGGCATGTGATGGGTTACTATCATAACATAGGTGGAATACCAACATAGCATAGTTTACCTTCTTTAAATGTGCTGGGAAGTTGAAACAGCTGGCGACGGACTTCGGCTTCAGTCGGACGGTTTGACCAGTCCTGTCGAAGTCACTCTCATTGAAGTGATCACTGCACAGAACTGTGGTGCCTGGGGTGGGGTAGAAGGACTCCCTTCTCAGGGCAGATGTCCATCGAGAGCACAAGTCCTTATCCTTTGGAAACCTTGAAACAAAATACATTGTGGTCACAAAATGTGGTTGCGGGTCAAAACCTCAGAGGGCAGTCAAAACATCCGAGTCAAAACGACTCCATATCAAAATAATATTTTGAGTTTCATATGTATAGTTAAATACAACTTCATCTGCTAATGTTTGCCATGTGTCGGACTTTCGTACCTTCCACAAGTAACCCCCATTTGCTCTTTCTGCTCACGAGTGACACAGGAGGGCATGGAAACCCTGACAGTAGTAGACTGGACAATTAAGTGAAGCTCATCACAAATTAAATCACTTGACAATGATCACGAGCTGACGAGTCAATCTCGATACTTCAATCTGAATCAATGAATGAGTCAATCAGACATCAGTCTGACATACTCACATAGCCCTAGTGAATACACAATACAGTTATATTTGAGATCTGTGTCGTATTGCACACCCTGCGCGTGGTCTAACATCATCAAATTCAAACACAGTGTTCAAACTTCATTGAAACTTAATTACCTAGCCCCACCACCGTGACCACGCCAAAAACTGAAAAAGCAGAACACCCGCGATCGTGGTTTGTCACTTACTTGTGAAATGTGCATGTGGAGGCCTTCCCTGAGGTATTTGTGCAGTCAAATGCAACACACTGTGGCATTTTGAAACAGCGCGTTCACAAATAAGACTCCTTACAGTCGGTAAGCATCCAAAATGAATCAGAAATTGTGAGATCAGCTGATTGTGAGATCAAACACGGACGCAGACACAATCGGCTTCCCAATATGGCCGCCAAGCAACTTCCGCTAGCTTCAGCCGACAGCCGTCATTGGCTCTCCAGTTTATTATATACCTCCGTGTACAGCACACGAACACGAGTGCACGCCATCTTGCCACGCCCAACACAAAATGGCCAGCAGGGGGCGAGAGAGAGAGAGAGAAGGAAGGAGAGAGTGTGTGTCACATTTACTATGGTTGAAAGACATGTTCCATGTGTTGTTGTTGTTATTGTTGTATAGCCACATGTAGTTCTCTCAAACAAGCCCGTGGCGGAGACAGGCGATCGATCCTGCAGGAGCGACCCAGAGATCCTCCATATCCAGGATGGTGTACACACCACCTTCACAAAGTCCGAGCCATGACAGAGTTAGAGGGAGAGATAGAGAGAAAGAAAGAGAGAGAGAGAAGACACAGAGACAAGTGGGAAAGGGTCAGTCCATGGGGACCGATCAGCACTCTGACCATGACCGCGCTACTCTGACGAATCCGGGCAGCAGGGAAGAATGGGGAAGATTTGGTCCCGACTTGCATTGGGGGGTAAAACCACCGGGAAGAGGCATCCCTGATAGTTGTAGTTCTAAGTGTTGGCTCAGCTCCTTCTTCTATTCTGATTTACAGAGAGGAATGAGGCTGCTGCCTTCCTATCTGAAGCATGAGCAATGCTAAAGCAGGGGCTGGAACAATTATGCAAAAGATAAGAAGGATTTTCCAGAGAATCAGAAAAATATTTGATGAAGATGAGTAACATACCTGGGCCCAGGCTGCTGCCCTGGGGCACATCAGCCTCATAAAGGAGAGAATATGAGCAAGATCCCTTTGAGAGCCACGCACTGAGTATGAGAGCGGAGGAAGTGAAGTCTGCAAGCCATCCGAGTATTTTACCTTTGATGCCGCATGCTGAGAGTTTGGATAGTAGGGCGCGTGTTGGACTGTGAAATGCTCGAGATATGCTCAGAGAGATGGGCCTGCTCTCTCCATCTCATGTCCAGGGAGGAATGACCTGCTCTGAATCCAACATGATGATCTGAGATTATGCCTTTGGAGAATAGGAAGCATTCAATGCCAACTGCAATGATGGATTGCATGACTTTGTTTTTAATTGCAAGTAAGCGAATGGACTTGTAATGAAGAGGATCTAAACTTGTACCATGTTTGTGTAATAAAGTCATGTGGAATTGCTTCCGTTTCAAACATGCTTGCACCTCCAAATCTGCTATTATGATAAAACACTATTTTCCATAAAGTACAACTTTCATATTTATAGTGAATAAAACCAGAGTTTCGTTTGAGTACAAGGAAAAAAAACTTTAAGATATTCAGTTGGATATCTTATTATAACAGAGCAAACGTATATGGTGATATTTGTATGTTTATTTGTGACCAAAACTCTTCTTCTTCTTCAAATTAAATTAACACCCAAAGCACAGTCCGTGAACTCTTAATTACGTACTGTTGGAATATACCTTTTGACCCCTTAGACTTCTGAGACATCTCAGACCTTTGACGACCTTTTAAGTCCCCCAAGACCCTTAAGACCACCAATAGCCCTGAAGACCCAAAATACCCTTAAAGGCTGTCAAGACCCAAAATACCATAAAGCTCCAAGAGACCATTAAAGACCCTGAATACGCCAAATATCCTTAAAGACCAAAAGGACCCAAAAGACCCTGAGGACCCAAAATACCCCAAAGACCCAAAACACCCAAAAGATCTAAAAGACCCCGAAGACCCAAAATACCCCAAAGATCCTTAAAGACCCAGAGGAACCAAAAGACCCCGAAGTCCCAAAATACCCCAAAGGCCCAAAAGACCCTGAAGAACCAAAAGACACCAAAGACCCAAAATATCCTGAAGACCCAAAATATCCTGAAGACCCAAAAGTCCCTGAAGACCAAAATTTGGCAGCTCTCCCATCACCATCCACCCCACCCCCCTGCACCATTCCCCCACTTCCCCCTACGATCCCCAATCCACCATCAACACCACTGATACCCACCCACCATTGCTGCCATCCCTCACTCCCTGAGAAAGCAGACATGGTCAAAGATGCCTACCCCTCTGGAACGATGTGCGGTGAGGCACGTGGAGCTCGCCGATTCACGCTAGTGATGATAATAATCAAGTCCACTTTCGATTTACAGTGTAGGCCGACTTGTGTATGCAATATGAGTGAGCCAGCTATTTAAATTATACTCTTCGTAATAAGCCTTGTGGAACAGAATTGCAGAATACGAATATTTTTCATTTATGGCAGCAGGGAAATAATTTCAGTTTCTCAACCAGATGTATTAAATATGGTCTTATTAAACTCTCAGAGGGTGCATGTCAGGGCAGGTGTAAAGCCTGGATCCAGGTCGCCAACGAAAGGAAATTTATTCTGGTCTCTCACAATTGCAAAATCTTAAGGCATCTTGGGAAAAATGCCAGGGGCATAGAAAAGGCCCCATTATATGGTATGTGCTATGTGGCAGAGTATAGAAAAGAAGGGACATTCCATAGCGTGTAGAAAATGCCAAATAATAGAGAAGAAGGGACATTCCAAAAATCTCGTGTGCATGCTGGACTACCCTTGTGTTCTGAGGAGGAACCAAGTAATGCTCTAGAAAAGTTCATATAAAGGGGTGCCCCACATCTGGCAAATAAAATACATTTACTTCTTCATGCAGGTGTATGAATCAAATTGGCGCACACCATAAAAAGGGGCCTTTTCTATGCCCCCGGCATTTTCCCCAAGAATACGTTTTAAAAACGAACAAAAAGAATTTTTTCATTGCACAAGACTTTATTCAAGATGATACAAAAGATGATACATCTTTATTCATAAAATAATTCATAAATTCATAAAAATTCATTAAAATTTCATATAAGATACTTTATTCAAGATGATACATCCATGTTTTAAACGTTTCCCAGTGTGTACCCTGGATTAGAATAGGTACACCGTATTCCTGCGTGTCATAAGAGACGACTAAGAGGGTTGGCGTCAGGAAGGGCATCCGGCCATAAAAAAAACATTGCCTCAAAAAGAGAACCATGACAATTACAACGACATATGGGCAGGGTACAGCCCGAAGTGGAGATCGGTTTCTGAGATTTGGGACATGGAATGTAGGGGCAATGACAGGGAGATCAGGAGAAGTGGTGGAAGTATTGGTCAGAATAAGAGTGGACATTTGTTGTGTGCAAGAGACGAGATGGAAGGGAAGTGGTGTGAGAATGGTGAAGGGTAGGCAGGGACAGAAATACAAGTTTGTGTGGCTAGGGTGCCTGGAGGGCATGAATGGTGTTGGTGTCCTGTTTTCTGAGGAGTTTGTAGACAGTGTGGTGAGTGTGACTAGAGTGAGTGATCGGTTGATGATGGTGAAAATGATGATTGGAAAGCTCTTGGTGAACGTCATCTCGGGATATGCTCCGCAGGTTGGTCGGAGCGATGAAGAGAAGGACAAGTTCTGGTGTGCGATAGAGAAGCTGATGGAAAACGTGAAAGATGAGGAAGTTGTTGTTGTAGGAGGAGACCTAAATGGACATGTGGGAAGGAGTATGGATGGTTTTGAGGGAGTTCATGGGGGTTACGGATATGGTGTGAGAAATGGAGAAGGTGAAAGGATTTTGGAGTTTGCTGATGGAGCTGATTTGTTGATTTGTAATACTCAGTTCCAGAAAGAGGATAATAAGCTTGTTACATACACGTCAGGTGGGTCGACGACAACCGTTGACTACCTGACGGTGCGTAGGCGAGATAGGGAGCACCTCCGGGACACAAAGGTGATCCCGGGGGAGGAGGCTGTTTCACAGCACCACTTGGTTGTCTGCGACGTAAGGGTGAAAGGTGCGAGGAGAGCTCGGCGGGTGAAGTACCAACCGAGAATGAAGGTGTGGAAGTTGAAAGAGGTGACAGTAAAGCCCCTGTCACACATAGGCGGCTTTGTCGGCGACTACTGGCGACTGAAAAAATCGCCACCACCCACCGACAATCGTAATGAAACCGTAATGGATGGTCTTCTGTAGTCGTGGTTATCCTCCCCAGGTCTGCTGCAGTCGGCAAGAGCCGCAAAGGGGCCAAATATTTTTTTAAATGTTTAAAAACGGCGCGCTCAGTCGTTCTCCAAAAAAATCCGCCATGCTGTCATGATGGAACCGCCATGCTGTCGTCGGTATCCATAATAAGACCGTAAAGCGGCCGCAACCCAGTCGCTCATGCCTAAGTCACACATAGGCAGATTTGTCGGCGACTACTGGCGACTGGAAAAATTGCCACCACCCGCCGACAATCGTAATGAAACCGTAATGGACGGTAGCCTGTAGTCGTGGTTATCCTCCCCAGGTCGGATGCAGTCGGTAAGAGCCGCAAAGGGGCCAAATATTTTTTTAAATGTTTAAAAACGGCGCGCCCAGTCGCACTCGAAAAAAATCCGCCATGCTGTCGTGATGGAACCGCCATGCTGTCGTCGGTATCCGTCATAAGAGCGTAAAGCGGCCGCAACCCAGTCGCTCATAGTCTTCCACAATCGCCCCACCAGCTAGCACGGCAGAGATGCGAATGCCATACAGCCTTCCTGCGGCATCTTCCCGACTACGGGCCGACACTGTTGCGGCTGCATATCGACTACAGAAGAACTGCCACGTCTCCCCTGCGGCTATGGGAGACTGACGACGACAGCAGTCGGACTAGTGGCGGCTGAGTTACGGCCATTGGCGACAGAGATACGACTGCCTGGCGACTGCATTACGACATACCACGATTCCATGGCAAGACAGGATGGTGTGAGGGTCTCCGTGGAGTGAGGTCCTGTGGTGCCGACAAGGATATGGCTTTATTCTTTGGACTTGGGACTTTTGGGAACTTTATTTTTGGGACTTTGGTCCTTTGGAAACTTTATTTATGGGACTTGGGACGAGTGGAAATAATTTGTTGGACTTTATTTCCATTCTCGCTCCCTGCAGAAAAGTTTGATTATTACATTACAATGATACATCTTTATTAACTTTCTTATTGTACATCAAACATCTTTATGCTTCATGTCATACATCATTGAAATGAATAAAGTGAAATGTAAAATAGAGAAATAAAGATTTAAAAAGTTGTGTGAATCGTCTCCAATCGCCGGCGGTCTTTTTGCAGTCTTGCGGACGTCGGAGTAAACCGCCACCCGGCCCCAATGCAGTCGCCGCGATCCGCCATCGGTCGTAATCTAGCCGCCAGACTGTCGCCACGCTGCCGCCGTGCATCCGCAATGCAGTCATCGTCGATCTTCAACAGTCGCCATCCCACTCGGGGCGTCGTCGCAATGCAGTCGCAATGCGGCCGCCTGCAGTCGCCATACTGCCGCCTGACCATATTTGACCGCCCGAAATCGCCAGTAGTCGCCGAAAAATCTTGATCGCCGGCAGTCGCCAAAATATCCGCCTATGTGTGACTTAGGAATCATAGTCTTCCGCAATCGCCCCTGCATCGCCCCACCAGCTAGCACGGCAGAGATGCGAATGCCATACGGCCTTCCTGCGGCATCTTCCCGACTACGGGCCGACACTGTTGCGGCTGCATATCGACTACAGAAGAACTGTCACATCTCCCCTGCGGCTATGGGAGACTGACGACGACAGCAGTAGGACTAGTGGCGGCCGAGTTACGGCCATTGGCGACAGAGATACGACTGCCTGGTGACTGCATTATGACATACCACGATTTTCTGGCCAGGTATAAATAGGGGTGGACATTTCAGCTCACTGCAGTATGTTCTATGGTCAAGGTCTACCAAGGGTCTCTCTACCAACATCTATCATGGATGATGAACATAGGATGAAGCTGGTCCTTCTGAATGACTTGGCAGCACTGGACCAAGATATTGCTGCAAATGACCAACTGCTGGCACACGCTGAGGAGCAGCATCAAGAAAGGGGACAACGGAGGGAGAGAAGACATTGGGTGAGGCCGTGGCTCGTGCGACGACCAGCTCTAGGGCAGTATGAGCAGCTCATGGTAGAGCTCAGGGGTGAAGACGTGCAGGGCTACAAGAACTTCACCAGGATGGAGCCAGCTCCCTTGCCTGGATGGACTCCCCTGCCGGCTCCATTCCATAGCAAGACAGGATGGTGTGAGGGTCTCCGTGGAGTGAGGTCCTGTGGTGCCGACAAGGATATGGCTTTATTGTTTGGACTTGGGACTTTTGGGAACTTTATTTTTGGGACTTTGGTCCTTTGGAAACTTTATTTATGGGACTTGGGACCAGTGGAAATAATTTGTTGGACTTTATTTCCATTCTCTCTCCCTGCAGAAAAGTTTGATTATTACATTACAATGATACATCTTTATTAACTTTCTTATTGTACATCAAACATCTTTATGCTTCATGTCATACATCATTGAAATGAACTAGGGCATGCCCGTACTATATATATATCTAAAATTATATCCCCCCCCTCTATTTACATGAAATGGTTTGGTCCAAAGCGAACGGCTTGCGAGTGGTGACAATCCCCCCCCTCTATTTACATGCAATGGTTTGGTCCAAAGCGAACGGCTTCCGGAGTTTGGTAAAGAAATCGCCATCGCGTGCACAAACGCGCAGGAAAGCCAATGAATCGCAAATTCGTTTTTATTAGTTTTAAAACATCGTTTAACGCCAACATAGCGCCAACATAGTTTGCAAACGTGAAATAAATGAATACGCTCTCAAATGTGCCATCCGAGGCAGAGTGTGTCCGCCACGTTCGGCACACGCGATCGTTCGCTGCTCTCTGATTGGTTGAATCGTTTTTTGGACATAGCTCGGTAAGTAATTGTCCGATTAATATGAAACCTTGAAAAGGCACATCCTCGGGTCCCCAGCAATATACCTGGCAAGTTAAAAGTATATCGGACCCGTGGTTGTCGAGAAACAGCGGTCACAGACAAACAAACGTACAGACAGACAGAGATTACTGGAATTATAGATAGATAAAGTGAAATGTAAAATAGAGAAATAAAGAAAAAAAAAGAAAAAATGCAAAATAGAAACACTGTAACGGTAGCTTTAGCCGTCTGATGAGTGAGTGCCTGTAGCGAGGACGAAACAGTGATTTTTGAAATTTATATTTAATACAAACAAATTTATTTGTTCATATGAAGTACAAATTTGTTCATAGCACAAGTATCCAATAAATGAATCTCAATGTTCATAGCACAAGTATCCAATAGCATGATAACATGATGACTACAGCTTCAAATACACAAAACTGCACCCTGTCTACGAGCAAAGAGCGTTCGTTGTGTGAATCGTCTCCAATCGCCGGCGGTCTTATTGCAGTCTTGCGGACGTCGGAGTAAACCGCCATCCGGGCCCAATGCAGTCGCCGCGATCCGCCATCAGTCGTAATCTAGCCGCCAGACTGTCGCCACGCTGCCGCCGTGCATTCGCAATGCAGTCGTCGTAGATCTTCAACAGTCGCCATCCCACTCGGGGCGAGGTCAGTGCTTCGTCGGAATGCAGTCGCAATGTGGCTGCCTGCAGTCGCCGTACTGCCGCCTGACCATATTTGACCGCCGAAAATCGCCAGTAGTCGCCGAAAAATCTTGATCGCCGGCAGTCGCCAGTAGTCGCCAAAATATCCGCCGATATGTGACAGGGGCTTAAGGGAGGCATTAAAAGAGAGGCTGAGTAGAGTAGGGTGTGGTTGAGCTTGAAAGTGGTTGGATGTCAATGAAAGATAGTCTGTTGGGAGCCGTTGGTGAGGTATGTGGATGGCCAAAAGGACCACTGAGGCACTCGGATACATGGTGGTGGGATGATTAAGTTGGAAAGAGGATTGACGAGAAGAGGAAGAAGTTCAAGGAGTGGCAGAAGGCGAAGGGTACGGGAGCAGAAACAGCAGAGCATGAGAGTTGTAAGGCAGCCAAGAAAGCTGCAAAGAAAGAGATAGTAGTATTCAGGATTGCAAAGCAGATAGCAAAAGAGAGGTGTGATGTGATGGGGGTGAGTTGCTTGAAGGATGAAGTGGGACAAATCGTTGTGGACCCAGATGGATTAAAGGAAGATGGAAAAGATATATGGAAATGCTGTTGAATACAGAGAATGAATGGGATGGCAACATAGAGAGTAACCCAGTTTTAGGACCGGCAGAGAAGATAACTGAGAAGGACGTTGAGGAAGCAATAAAAGCAATGAAGAGCAGAAAAGTGGGAGGACCGACGGGAGTTGTGGGAGATATGTTGAAGGCAGCAGGAAGTTGGGGTGTGAAGAGAATGACAGAGATCTGTAATCTGGTGGTGAACGAAGGCCGCATTCCAGTGGATTGGGAACTGAGTACCCTCGTCCCTCTATACAAGGGGAAAGGTGACCCTCTGGACTGTGGCTCGTATCGAGCGATAAAGTTATTGGAGCATGGAATGAAGATATTGGAAAGGGTGTTGGAGAGGAGGATAAGGAAGAAAGTGAAGATCGACGAAATGCAGTTTGGATTTATGCCAGGAAGAGGAACGACAGACATGCTTTTTATTGTGAGGCAGTTGCAGGAGAAGTACATGGAGAAGAGGAAGAAGTTGTTTCTTGGGTTTGTTGATCTGGAGAAAGCATTCGATAGGGTTCCACGCAAAGTATTGACATGGACATTGAGGAAGTTAGGAGTGGAGGAATGGTTGATCAGAGTAGTGATGGCAATGTACAAAAGAGCGCGCACAGCTGTAAGGACGAAGGACGGGAACAGGGGTGAGTTTGAGGTGAAGATGGGAGTGCATCAGGGGTCGGTATTAAGGCCACTACGATTTGTAGCTGTGATGGAGGTGCTGGCTCAGAACGTAAAGGAGGGTTTACCGTGGGAGTTGTTGTATGCAGATGATCTGGTGTTGATTGCGGAAAGTATGGATGGACTGAAGGAAAAGATGAACAAGTGGAAGGAATGTATGGAGACAAAAGGTCTGAAGGTGAATATCGGAAAGACGAAGGTGATGGCAAGTGGTAAAGCATGTGGTGAGGTGGAAAGAACTGGGAAGTGGTCCTGTGCTGTGTGCAGGAAGGGTGTCGGAGTGAACTCCATTCAATGTACAATGTGCGCTGAGTGGGTTCATCAAAAATGTAGTGGTCTGAAAGGGTCATTAACCAGTGTGGCAGCTACATTCAAATGTAAGGTGTGCACAGAGGGAGCTGCAGATGGAGGAAATGTTGAGTTGGATCTTGGAGACGGCGTGAAGCTGGAAGGTGTGAAAACATTTTGCTACCTCGGAGACATGCTGAATGGAGAAGGTGGATCAGACTCGGCAACGGTTGCTAGAGTGAGATGTGCATGGAAAAAGTTTCGGGAACTGAGTGGCGTGCTGATGAGGAGGGGAGTGTCGTTGAAGCTGAAGGGAAAGGTGTATGCTGCATGTGTGAGAAGTGTTATGATTTATGGGATCGAGACATGGGTAATGAACGTAGAGCAGCAACGAAGGTTGGAAAGGGTGGAAATTCGAATGGTTCGATGGATGTGCGGAGTATCGTTGAGAGAGAGGAAGACAAATGATGAATTGCGAAAGATGATGGGAATAGAGCCTGTGATTGATGCGGTGAAGAGAAACAGGTTGAGATGGTTTGGTCATGTGTTGAGGAAGGATGAAAGTGACTGGTTGAGAAGAGTTATGGAAATGAATGCAGAAGGAAGTAGAGGACGGGGAAGACCGAGAAAGACTTGGCTAAAGATGGTGGAAGAAGAAATGCGGGCAAGGGGGTTAACAAGGAGAGATGCAAAAAATTGAAGAATCATTGGAATCTCCCGCGATGAAGCTAACTCCAAGGGCCTTTCACTCACTCACCGCAGACAGGTTGGTGGTCTTTCGGTCTTCTACCGACTCCTCTCTGGCCTTGCCCCCCCAGCTCTCTCTGGGCTCTGTCCAGCAAATATTCCTACAGGTCGCACAAGATCTGCCTGCAACCCTCTTATGGTTAAACTGCCAAAATCAAGACTCTCTGCTCACCTTCACTCCTCTTTTCTCCCGCCTCTGGAACAAACTCCCTCACTCTCTTCAATCCCACTCCACCCTCCAGGTCTTTAAAACAGCTGTTCACCACCATCTCTTATCTTCCTTGGTGTCCTTGTGTTTTATACTTCTCCCACCCCCCCCCCCCCCTTCCCATGCCTCTTCCCCCCAAGCCCTCTCCCTCCCACACATCTCCCTGCTCTCAAATGTTGTGTTTGTGTGCTTCCCCTTCTCTACCCATCTTGTCTTCCGCTCCCTCTTTTTATATTTTGTTTGTCTGGTTGATTTGTTTGTGAAGTAAATGTTAGCTCTTTCACGAGCCTCGATTCAGTATACAAAAAATAAAAAAATAATTTTTATTTTATTTTAAATAGGGCAAGATGGAGATGATTGTCATGGGGACCGCAAGGCTAACCCCCGCTCTAGCAGGGAAAATGGCCTTAAAATGCATGTTGTTATTGTTGTTGTTGTTGTATACAAAAGACTTGAAAAAAGAAAGGAGAAAAAATTATTCAGCCCAGGTGGGACTCAAACCCACAACCCCCAGCTTGGGAGTCTGTAAAAATATTTTAAAGAGATATAAAATGTATATACATTGCATTCAGAAAGTATTCACACCCCTTCATTTTTTTCACATTTTGTTATGTTGCAGCTTTATGCTGAAATCGTTTAAATTCATTTTTTTCCCTCATCAATCTACACTCAATACCCCATAATGGCAAAGAGAAAACAGGATTTTAGAAAGTTTTGCAAATTTATTAAAAAGAAAAAACTGAAATATCACATTGACATAAGTATTCAGACCCTTTGCTAAGACACTTGAAATTTAGCTTACGTGCTTCCCATTTCTCTTGATCATCTTTGAGATGTTTCTACACATTGATTGGAGTCCACCTGTGGTAAATTCAATTGATTGCACATGATTTGGAAAGGCACACACCTGTCTACATAAGGTCTCACAGCTGACAATGCATATCAGAGCAAAAACCAAGCCATGAGGTCGAAGGAACTGCCTGCAGGGATCAGAGACAGGATTGTGTCGAGGCACAGATCTGGGGAAGCCTATAAAAAAATCTCTGCTGCATTGAAGGTTCCCAAGAACACAGTGGCCTCCATAATTCTTAAATGGAAGAAGTTTGGAACAACCAGGACTCTTCCTAGAGCTAGCCGCCTGGCCAAACTGAGCAATCGGGGGAGAAGGGCCTTGGTAAGAGAGGTGACCAAGAACCCGATGGTCACTCTGGCTGAGCTCCAGAGATCCTGTGTGGAGATGGGAGAAACTTCCAGAAGGACAACCATCACTGCAACACTCCACCGATCTGGGCTTTATGGCAGAGTGGCCAGACGGAAGCCTCTCCTCAGTGAAAGACACATGAAAGCCGCTTGGATTTTGCAACAAAGCACCTAAAGGACTCTCAAACTATGAGAAACAAGATTCTGTGGTCTGATGAAACCAAGATTGAACTGTTTGGCCTCAATTCTAAGCGTCATGTCTGGAGGAAACCAGGCACCGCTCATCACCTGCCCAATACCATCCCAACGGTGAAGCATGGTGGTGGCAGCATCATGCTGTGGGGGTGTTTTTCAGCAGCAGGGACTGGGGGACTGGTCAGGGTTGAGGGAACAATGAACGGAGCAAAGTACAGAGATATCCTTAATGAAAACCTGTAACAGAGCGCTCAGGACCTCAGACTGGGCCGAAGGTTCACCTTCCAAAAGGACAATGACCCGAAGCCAAGACACCACAGGAGTGGCTTAGGGACAACTCTGTGAAGGTCCTTGAGTGGGCCAGCCAGAGTCATGACTCGAACCCAATCCAACATCTCTGGAGAGACCTGAAAATGGCTGTCCACCGACGGTCCCCATCCAACCTGACAGAGCTTGAGAGGATCTGCATAGAAGAATGGCACAAAATCCCCAAATCCAGGTGTGCAAAGCTTGTCGTGTCATACCCAAGAAGACTCGAGGCTGTAATCGCTGCCAAAGTTGCTTCAACTAAGTACTGAGTTAAGGGTATGAATACTTACGTCAATGTGATATTTCAGTTTTTTCTTTTTAATAAATTTGCAAAAATTTCTAAAATCCTGTTTTCTCTTTGTCATTATGGGGTATTGAGTGTAGATTGATGAGGGAAAAAATGAATTTAAACGATTTCAGCATAAGGCTGCAACATAACAAAACGTGAAAAAAGTGAAGGGGTCTGAATACTTTCTCTGAATGTACATGTATATTTATATATATAATATTTATTTATGTATATATATATATGTTTATATATATTTAATTTCAAAGTAAAAACTATCGCACTTCGGTGGAATTTATTTTGAAAGCCATTAATTCGATGTTTTGGCCGATGTATACGTATGTCACTGGGACTGACACAATCTGTGAATTTCCCGACCCGGATCTCAGTCAATGGAGCATCTTCTCTTCTGGACTTGGTTATGTCTAACTTCCCTGAAAATGTCTGCTGCTCTTCTTCTGCTCCAATCGGCTCTTCTGATCATGTGCTTGTTAAAGTGGACATCTCTCTGACCATTCTCAGAGAGCCTCCTCAGCGTCGACGAGTCTGGCATTTCACTCAGGCCAACTGGCATGGTCTTTAAGCAGCCATCAATCATCTGGACTGGTCTCCCATCTCTACCGCCTCTGACATCAACTCATCCTGGGAATTCTTCCAAAGTAAATTGCTCTCTCTCATGCACAGATTTATCCCATCTTGTCTTCAGTTGTCATACCCTTCCTCCCGTCCATGGTACATGGAATCTAGTGTTGAGGCTATTGCCCAGAAACAACTTGCTTTCGTCTCCTGGAAAACAAAAAACAAAACTCTTCATCAATGATCTCTCTGATTCTCTCGAAAATCCTCTCTATCTCTTTGCTGATGACTCCACTCTCTGCCGCTCCATTCCTCTTCCCTCAGATCGACAGTCTGCTGCCTCCTCACTCTCTGAAGACCTGGACAAAATCACAGACTGGTCAAACAAGTGGAACATGTCTTTCAATCCTGACAAATCTCACACTCTTACTATGTCTCTCCGAAAAGATCGACTGGACAACCCTCCCATCTACTTTCTCAACAATCCTCTCCAAGAAGTTCTGTCACTCAAGATTTTGGGTCTCACTATCTGCCATGATCTTTCTTGGGAAAACCACATTTCCAAGCTGGCCTCCAAAGCCAGTCGCCGACTGGGCATCCTCCGTCGTGCGAAGTCCTTCCTCGGCACACCTGAGCTCCTCACCACATACAAGGCTTTCATCCGCAGCTCAATGGAATACTGTTCTCCCCTATGGGCCGGTGCTCCTGCCTCACACCTAGCTCGGCTTCACGCTGTTGAAACCAAAGCTTTCAGAATTATTGGAATCTCCCGCGATGAAGCTATCTCTGAGGGCCTTTCACTCACTCACCGCAGGCAGGTAGGTGGTCTTTCTGTCTTCTACCGACTCCTCTCCGGCCTTGCACCCCCAGCTCTCTCTGTGCTCTGTCCCCCAAATATTCCTACAGGTCGCACAAGATCTGCCAGCAACCCTCTGATGGTTAAACTGCCGAAATCTCGGCTCTCTGCTCACCTTCACTCTTTCATTCCTCTTTTCTCCCGCCTCTGGAACAAACTCCCTCACTCCCTTCAATCCCACTCCTCCCTCCAGGTCTTTAAAACAGCTGTTCACCACCATCTCTTATCTTCCCCCATCCAAAACCTTGATCTTTTCTACCCCCGCTAATTCACCCCAGATCCACCTTGTTTGAAATTCCAACTTCTTTCCTGGAAGTCCTGGCAGTGTCCATATGTTTTATACCTCTCCCACCACCCCCTTCCCACGCCCCCCCCCCCCAAAGCCCTCGCCCTCTCTCAGATCTCTCGATGTCTCCATGTCTCTCGGTCCCTGCTCTCAAATGTTGTGTTTGTGTCCTTCCCCCTCTCTCCCCATCTTGTCTACCGCTCCCTATGTTATATGTTTTATGTGTCGGTTTGTCTTTCTGTGTGATTAATGTTCGCTCTTTCACGAGCCTCGATCTTGTATACCAAAAAAAAAAAAAAAATCCAACGGAAGGAAATCTCATTTCCTTTCACAAAGTCCGAAACAAGTGTGTGTCCACCCTCAGGAGAGCCAGGAAACAATATCTCTCCGTTCTCAGGACCGAACTCTCTTATCTGTCTCCCTCTTCCAAATCCTGGTGGTGTCTGGTCAAATCTGTTTCTGTTGTTTGTTCCCCCTCCATCCCCTCCCTCACTTCAAATGGCCACATGGCTGACTCCGCACGTGAAAAAGCTGAATGCCTCAACTCTGTGTTTGCCTCTAAATCTTGTGTCCCCAACCCATCCCTCTCTGTACCCACCGTACCCAGTCGTACCCAGCTGCTCCTGGACTCTGTGTCCTTTCCACCTGACAAGGTGGAAAAGTTTCTGTCAACCCTCGACTCTGATTCTGCAACTGGACCTGACGGCATCAGCCCACGAGTCCTAAAATCCTGTTCTTCCGCTCTTTCACTCCCTCTCTCTGTTCTCTTCACCCTCTCTTTTGTTCAAGGACATCTTCCATCTGCTTGGAAATCAGCCAACATCACCGCTTTGCACAAAAAAGGTGCAAAAACAGATCCCAGCAACTACAGACCAATCAGCCTTCTCCCAATTATCAGCAAAGTCATGGAATCCATCATTGCTTCAGATATGAAATCTTTCCTCTTCTCCAATGGCTTGATCTCTGATCATCAATTTGGTTTCAGACCTGGTCACTCTACTCTGGACAGGCTGCTTCTGCTTTCTCAACAATGGATGGAGGTCCTCAATGCCAAACAGGAAATTAGAGCAGTCTCCCTTGACATACCACGTGCCTTCGATACGGTCTGGCACCCCGCTCTGCTCACCAAACTCTCCTCTTTTGGTATCCATGGAAATCTCCACGCATGGCTGGCGGACTTCCTCTCTAGTTGTAGTCAACGTGTGGCCCTGAATGGGTTTCTCTCATCTCCTCTTCCTGTTCAGGCTGGAGGTCCCCAAGGCAGTGTTCTGCCTGTGCTTTTCCTGGTTTTCATCAATGATCTCTCTGACTCTCTTTAAAATCCTCTCTATCTCTTTGCTGATGACACTACTCTCTGTCGCTCCATTCTTCATCCCTCAGATCGGCAGTCTGCAGCCTCCTCACTCTCTGCAGACCTGGACAAAATCACAGACTGGGCAAACAAGTGGAACATGTCTTTCAATCCTGACAAATCTCACACTCTTACGATGTCTCTCCAAAAAGACCGACTGGACAACCCACCCATCCACTTTCTGAATAATCCTCTCCAATAAGTTCTGTCACTCAAGCTTTTGGGTCTCACTATCTGCCATGATCTTTCCTGGGAAAACCACATTTCAAATCTGGCCTCCAAAGCCAGTCGCCGACTGGGCATCCTCCGTCGTGCGAATTCCTTCCTTGGCACACCTGAGCTCCTCACCACATACAAGGCTTTCATCCGCAGCTCAATGGAATACTGCTCTCCCCTCTGGGCTGGTGCTCCTGCCTCACACCTAGCTCGTCTTCACACTGTTGAAACCAAAGCATTCAGAATCATTGGAATCTCCCGCGATGAAGCTAACTCCAAGGGCCTCTCACTCACTCACCGCAGGCAGGTTGGTGGTCTTTCCGTCTTCTACCGACTCCTCTCTGGCCTTGCCCCCCCAGCTCTCTCTGGGCTCTGTCCTGCAAATATTCCTACAGGTCGCACAAGATCTGCCTGCAACCCTCTTATGGTTAAACTGCCAAAATCAAGACTCTCTGTTCACCTTCACTCCTTCATTCCTCTTTTCTCCCGCCTCTGGAACAAACTCCCTCACTCTCTTCAATCCCACTCCACCCTCCAGGTCTTTAAAACAGCTGTTCACCACCATCTCTTATCTTCCCCCATCCAAAACCTTGATTTTTTCTACCCCCGCGAATTTCACCCCAATTCCACTTTTTTGAAATACCAACTTCTGTCCTGGAAGTCTTTGGTGTCCTTGTGTTTTATACTTCTCCCTCCCCCCCACCCTTCCCACGCCTCCTCCCCCCAAGCCCTCTCCCTTCCACACATCTCCCTGCTCTCAAATGTTGTGTTTGTGTGCTTCCCCTTCTCTCCCCATCTTGTCTTCCGCTCCCTCTTTTTATATATTTTGTTTGTCTGGTTGATTTGTTTGTGAAGTAAATGTTAGCTCTTTCACGGGCCTCGATTCAGTATACAAACAAGAAGAAGAAAAAAAAAAAAGTTACAGCTTGTTTCAATGTATAACCTTTGAGATTTGATTGTAAACACATTTTGTGCGGACCGATGGATGGATGGATGGACTGACAGATACCAACGTGAATTTGAGGGTTTTCTTAAGAAAACTCGAGAATACGGAAACAGACGCTGCTGAAATTTGGAACATATTACCTCAACGTACAAAGAATTTACTTCTGAAATTTGTAGCCGATATCATCAAGTAGAAGCCGAGAAACGAATTTTCAGTCCCCATGTTAAAGTTGCATGCAGAGAAATGATCCCATATAAAGGAAGGGGAGCTTTGTGCCTCCCTTGATTTGTTTAAAATTTTAAAAAAATATTTGTAATGACTGTTGTGCCAATTATATATTCTATTACAGTGATACTTTTATTTCCAAACGGCAGATATACTCGTCAAAGATGTGTGATGGGATGAAATGCCATTGCCATTTTATAAGCCAAGCGCTCAGAAAACAAAAACAACAAAAACAACAATCCTGTGACAATTGGGCTTGAAGCATCCATCGCCCACTGCAATGCTGTGACATCATCCAGCATGGTGAAAGCTTTGAGAAAAGTCTACTTTTGATTGGGCTGACCGTAATAAAAGTTTGAAGAAAATCTATACAGGTTCCCTACCGTAAGCAGAATTATAAGACGGTTGATGATTTTGACGAAGTTTGGTGATTAAGCAGAAAGTGGTAGCAATCATGACAGATGTCATGATAGACAAAGGAACAGAAACCATTGTGTTACTCATGTAGATATCCTATTAACATTCTGTGAAATACATCCAGTACACTCTTTTTCCTTAAGCCCTATTTCCCAGCAATGTTGCATTTCCCTAGCGAGTTATCCTTGTACAACCTCACCTGAGAATCTGAGGTGAGGTGATACTGGTGGGATACTTGGGGTGACACTTTTTCCAATAGTTTTTCAGACTCTCCCTCTTGTGAAGATCAATAATTGGTCCAGCCACCAAGCTAGTCTTTGCTATGGCACTGATCATACCATGCCACTTGTTCTACACCCTTCAGCACATCAAATCAAGTGGACACACAACTGTGAGACGTCTAATCAAAACCTTGGGATCTGACGAATGACCTTGAGGTTGGGTGCATCCCTGCACAAAATATTGTGACAATTTTGTGAAACCATCATTCCACAGACAATGACATAGAACCTACAGGTTCCCTAATTAGTTATTTCATTAGTACATGTGCAGATAGTCCATCCCTTTTGTGTAGTGGGTTTGATGGGTCAATATGCTTTGGGTGATTAGATATGTTTTACCCCTTTTTCCCCAATTTTCTTAAAATACACTGGTCCAAACTAAAGGCACGAGCCCATTTTCCATAATCAGCAGTAAGCCTTTACACCTGGGCCACTTCCATAGCTCAGCCGTTCCTGTAAACAACAAGTCTGAACACGGTGGGAGATTCTTTTTATCCTTGCCAAAGCTCTGCCAGCCATGCAGCTCTAAAAACACTATGATCCAGACATTTGGGGTGATTCAGAGGTGAAGATCCGAGGTGTTCAGAGGTGATTCCTGGAGGAGCGGATCTTGATATGTGACTTCTCGCTCGGAGGTGGGTGCAAGGAGAGACGGGGAGGAGCTTGGGCGAGTGAAGCCAAGCTGTGAGATGGAGCTAGCAGAGCAGAGTGCTGGGCAAGCAAACAATCCTGATGCTGTGCAGGGCTCATTACGGAGACCAAGGGCCAGGCTGATTATCACCTCAGTACATATGTTAAACTAAAGTAATTTCTTCCCTTTACCCCTTACTTAAGCGAATGAGCATTATGTGTCGGTCAGTCCGTGCCTGGTGAGGCAAGAAGTCGCAAAAAGCCTCACACTTTCTTTCTTTCTTCTCCATCTACCCTTTCATGGATGTTTTTCAATGGGCATCCTTGTACTGTATTTATATAGGTAGTTGGATAAGCTAGACAGATCGGGACAACTCTGCTCTGTGTCCCTATGCTTTTTACATTTTTGATCGCTTGTATATTCTTGGTCCCTTGTATGTCATCGATTGCTCATTGATTGACTGCTCGTACATAAATTACTTGTTGATTGCATATACAGTATGCTCACCCTCACTCACCCCCATCCTTGTAAATAAACCCCCTCTTGTTAAATTGTTCTTCCAATCCGCTTGTGATGTCTTGCCATCATTGGTGCAGTATAGCCCATACTAGCGTAGGCGGGATGTTCTATCCCAGCTAATTGGCTCCAGTCCATGTCTGGTGCGCACTGGCAGTTTCACTCGGCTGCTTCTGACTAAGATAAGATCAGTATGCCCTGAGGGCATGAAAACCGGTTAGAAAGCCCATCACCCCCAGGTAAACAGTAATTAGACGGAGGACCCTGGGGGAATTTAGTTGACTAATTGGCGTTCGCGGTAGCCTAGAACCTTCCCGGCCGGGTTGCGGAGTTATCCGTGCCTTGGTGACCTCAGGTCCAGTATTTCGGGAGGAACCGAGGCACTCCCCATTATAGTATAACCCAGAACCCAGGACCATTACAATATGTACAGACATCTCAAACATTATCCATGCAACAATGGTACAATCTCAATAACTTGAACCAGAGTGTTTCAATCCATGGTAGGAGAAAGTCCGTCAGTGACTCATGTTAAGGGGTGTTTGGTGTATTCGGCATGCTTGCCAAGTGTGTGTATCAAAAGTGAACAGCCGTAGTAATCAAAACCACATCAACCACTGAGAAATGAAACGTCTTTAACCAGTTGATCAAACATCTTACAGTGGTACCACATACAAGGCTTTCATCTGCAGCTTGATGGAATACTGCTCTCCCCTCTGGGCTGGCTCCCCTACATCACATCTTGCTCATCTTGATGCCGTGGAAACCAAGTCTTTCAAGATCATTGGAATCTCTCGCAATGAAGCCGAGTCTATGGGTCTATTATTTCACCATCGCCGACAGGTCGGTTGTCTCTGATTTCTTCCACCTCATTTCTGGTCTTGCACCCTCTGCCCTCTCCATGCTCTACCCCACACAAATATCTGCTGGACACACGCGGTCCACCAGCAACCCCCTCCTATTGAAACTGCCTAAATCCAGAACTACTGCTCACCTCCACTCAGTTATTCCTCCCCCCACCTATGGAACCATCTTCCATACTCTCTTCAATCTCACTCTTCCCTCAAGGTGTTCAAGACAGCTCTCTGTTCATCACCATCTCAAGTCACCCCCCATCCAAAACCTTTATTTTTTTTCTACACCCGTTAACCATCCCCTAACCCTCATCGTTACCTGCATCCCTTGTTTGTCCGTCTCCACCATTTTTACACACTTTTATTTAACTTCATCTGAACTTTGTTTGTCCCGTTTCAAATATTTGAGTCGTTCGTATTCTAGGTTCCATACGTCCTAGAGAGCTGAAATTTGGTCTATGGTTCTCTTTTCTGGTACATTTTCATCTATCGCAAATGAATAATAATAATAAAAAATTGGTTTAATACTTAAGAAAAAAAAGTGTGTAGCCCTAAAACAAGTTTTTTCGTTTACTTGTTTCCCCTCCACCTGATGTTGGTGTATCCCCTTTCTCCTGCTGTTCCCTTTGTTATGTTGTGTCCTGATCTGTTCTGTGTCCTAGCTCTTCCATGAGCCGAGATCATGTATATAAAAAATGTTAAGGATCTGAAAAAACAGAGCACAGCAGCAAACCACGACTCATGTAACAATTATTGTTTTGCCTCAATGTTTTGTTCTGCATACTGAATAGGTCTTCACTGGTTTCAATATAATGTTCTGTATGTGTTTGGTGATGTCCAATATAAGCTATGCGTTGAGATGTATCATGAGGTCATATCGGCCATTGTTGCCACTTGAATGCTCTACGAACAAACTGGGCAATAACCACGTGGGCTCTTAGTTTTGATATCATGATGCAACTGACCTGACTCATCGACTGACGCTCAAATTGTGAGGCATGTGTCTTTCACCGCTTTGCGGATTGCCCCATATTCTTTAATTTTGCGCCTTTCTCACGTTTACCTCTACCTTCGTTGCTCTCGTCATGCTTTCCTTTCGGATTCGAAATTAGTTACGGTCAGCACGTGAGCACAGATAAAAGCGTGCTCGCTTGTATTCCTGCAAATTACATTACCATGATCAGATGGTCATTTATTGATATAAAATGGTCACCAGCTTCCTTCTTCTGGGGAGAAATCCATTGCATGTCAGTGAGGCTGCACGCGTAATCCATGACACATGACATCTACAGTATGCTCTTGGTCATTTGTCCTAGACTCAAGGTACCTTTTAACTATCATTTCCACCTAGCATATACCCTTGTCTTTTGATTAGCATGTGATGATTCACAAGTACTCAGGTACCCAGAAAGGTAAGAAATGACTTTTTTTTAATACACCAGGTATTGAAGCTCATATAAGAGTGGGGGAAAGGGAGATCAGACAATGTAGGATAGAAAGGCACGGATTTAGCACAGCATGAGAGGAGTTGAAAATGAAAATGGAGACAGGGTTCTCAGCCAGTGTAGAAATGGTCAGAAGAAGAAATGGGAGAGACCATGACGTGGCGGTGGATAAAAAATTGATTTGAAATCCTGGATGGAAGAGCATGAGATAAGTCTCGGAAAGATGTTCCACCCAGGGGAGAAGAGGGGAATGAATGAATGGAGACAAGCATTAGACTTTAGAGGGTAACACGGTAAGGGTTTCTGGAAGAACAGGTGCGACATAAAGGGACAGGTGCTGGGCAGAGGCAATCGAAAAGGAGGAGCAAGACCAGATGCTGAAAGCAAGACCAGCAATAAAACTGTAAGGCCCCGACGCCTACTGTACTGAGCAAGAGAAGACATTCAATGTGTTGCATTTGCAGCTTTATGATGAAGCCTGAATAAAGATAAAGCCTGAATAAAGAAAAAATAAAAACAAAGCCCGAATAAAGAAAAAATAAATAAAGCATTAATAAAGAAAAAAGAAATAAAGCCCAAATAAATAAAAATAAATAAAGCCTGGCTATAGAAAAAATAAATAAAGCATGAATAAAGAGAAAATAAAGCCTGAATAAAGGAAAAAGAAATAAAGCCTGAATAAAGAAAAAAGAAATAAAGCCCGAATAAATAAAAATAAATAAAGCCTGGCTATAGAAAAAATAAATAAAGCATGAATAAAGAGAAAATAAAGCCTGAAGAAAGTAAAAATAAATAAAGCCTGAATAAAGAAAAAAAAATAAAGCCTGACAAAAGAAAAAATAAATAAAGCCTGCATAAAGAAAAAAGAAATAAAGTCTGAATAAAGGGGAAATAAATAAAGGCTAATTAAAGAAAATATATATAAATCCTGAATAAAGAAAAAATAAATAAAGCCTGAATAAAGAGGAAATAAATAAAGCCTGAATAAAGAAAAAATAAATAAAGCTTGAATAAAAAAAAAATAATTAATAAAGCCAAAATAAAGAGGAAATAAATAAAGCCGAATTAAAGAGGAAATAATAAAGTCTGAATAAAGCAAAAATAAAACATAACCTTCCGCTTTTGCGAAGGTAACTAGAACGGGCACTCGGTAGAGCGCATACCTTCGCCGCAGCTACTGTTCTGTACTTGGCATGGGAGTGTAGGGAACAGAACAGTGAACAGTTTGGTGCTGATTTCATGCAAATCGGATAAGAATTGACCGAGTTATGACAAACAAGATCAGGCATTGAATTCTGAACATTTTGGCATTAGTTGCATGCCAATTGGATAAAAATTGACCGCGCTATGGTAAAAATACGATTTTGACCTTTTCGTGACCTTGACCTTGACCTTTGACCCGATTGCTCCCAAAATCTAATCAAATGTGTCCCGTATAATAACCAATCATCCCACCAAATTTCATGCAATTCGGTTGAATACTTTTTGAGTTATGCGAATAACATACACACACACACACACACAGACATACAAATAAATACACAGCGATCAAAACATAACCTTCCGCTTTTGCGAAGGTAATAAAGCCTGAATAAGAAAAAAATAATAAAGCCTGAATAAAGAATAAACTAGAACGGGCACTCGGTAGAGCGCATACCTTCGCCGCAGCTACTGTTCTGTACTTGGCATGGGAGTGTAGGGAACAGAACAGTGAACAGTTTGGTGCTGATTTCATGCAAATCGGATAAGAATTGACCGAGTTATGACAAAAAACGCACATTTTGCAAGGTCGTGACCCCCCTGACCTTTGACCCCCAACCGCTAACAAGGGTAATGTCTTCACTGGGTCATGTCGTATATCACAAGATCGGGCATTGAATTCTGAACATTTTGGCATTAGTTGCATGCCAATTGGATAAAAATTGACCGCGCTATGGTAAAAATACGATTTTGACCTTTTCGTGACCTTGACCTTGACCTTTGACCCGATTGCTCCCAAAATCTAATCAAATGTGTCCCGTATAATAACCAATCATCCCACCAAATTTCATGCAATTCGGTTGAATACTTTTTGAGTTATGCGAATAACATACACACACACACACACACAGACATACAAATAAATACACAGCGATCAAAACATAACCTTCCGCTTTTGCGAAGGTAACTAGAACGGGCACTCGGTAGAGCGCATACCTTCGCCACAGCTACTGTTCTGTACTTGGCATGGGAGTGTAGGGAACAGAACAGTGAACAGTTTGGTGCTGATTTCATGCAAATCGGATAAGAATTGACCGAGTTATGACAAACAAGATCGGGCATTGAATTCTGAACATTTTGGCATTAGTTGCATGCCAATTGGATAAAAATTGACCGCGCTATGGTAAAAATACGATTTTGACCTTTTCGTGACCTTGACCTTGACCTTTGACCCGATTGCTCCCAAAATCTAATCAAATGTGTCCCGTATAATAACCAATCATCCCACCTAATTTCATGCAATTCGGTTGAATACTTTTTGAGTTATGCGAATAACATACACACACACACACACACAGACATACAAATAAATACACAGCGATCAAAACATAACCTTCCGCTTTTGCGAAGGTAATAAAGCCTGAATAAGAAAAAAATAATAAAGCCTGAATAAAGAATAAACTAGAACGGGCACTCGGTAGAGCGCATACCTTCGCCGCAGCTACTGTTCTGTACTTGGCATGGGAGTGTAGGGAACAGAACAGTGAACAGTTTGGTGCTGATTTCATGCAAATCGGATAAGAATTGACCGAGTTATGACAAAAAACGCACATTTTGCAAGGTCGTGACCCCCCTGACCTTTGACCCCCAACCGCTAACAAGGGCAATGTCTTCACTGGGTCATGTCGTATATCACAAGATCGGGCATTGAATTCTGAACATTTTGGCATTAGTTGCATGCCAATTGGATAAAAATTGACCGCGCTATGGTAAAAATACGATTTTGACCTTTTCGTGACCTTGACCTTGACCTTTGACCCGATTGCTCCCAAAATCTAATCAAATGTGTCCCGTATAATAACCAATCATCCCACCAAATTTCATGCAATTCGGTTGAATACTTTTTGAGTTATGCGAATAACATACACACACACACACACACACAGACATACAAATAAATACACAGCGATCAAAACATAACCTTCCGCTTTTGCGAAGGTAATAAAGCCTGAACTAGAACGGGCACTCGGTAGAGCGCATACCTTCGCCGTAGCTACTGTTCTGTACTGTACTAAAATACGATTTTGACCTTTTCGTGACCTTGACCTTGACCTTTGACCCGATTGCTCCCAAAATCTAATCAAATGTGTCCCGTATAATAACCAATCATCCCACCAAATTTCATGCAATTCGGTTGAATACTTTTTGAGTTATGCGAATAACATACACACACACACACACACAGACATACAAATAAATACACAGCGATCAAAACATAACCTTCCGCTTTTGCGAAGGTAACTAGAACGGGCACTCGGTAGAGCGCATACCTTCGCCGCAGCTACTGTTCTGTACTTGGCATGGGAGTGTAGGGAACAGAACAGTGAACAGTTTGGTGCTGATTTCATGCAAATCGGATAAGAATTGACCGAGTTATGACAAAAAACGCACATTTTGCAAGGTCGTGACCCCCCTGACCTTTGACCCCCAACCGCTAACAAGGGTAATGTCTTCACTGGGTCATGTCGTATATCACAAGATCGGGCATTGAATTCTGAACATTTTGGCATTAGTTGCATGCCAATTGGATAAAAATTGACCGCGCTATGGTAAAAATACGATTTTGACCTTTTCGTGACCTTGACCTTGACCTTTGACCCGATTGCTCCCAAAATCTAATCAAATGTGTCCCGTATAATAACCAATCATCCCACCAAATTTCATGCAATTCGGTTGAATACTTTTTGAGTTATGCGAATAACATACACACACACACACACACAGACATACAAATAAATACACAGCGATCAAAACATAACCTTCCGCTTTTGCGAAGGTAATAAAGAATAAATAAAGCCTGAATAAAGAATAAATAAAGCCTGAATAAGAAAAAAAAAGTAAAGCTCGAATAAAGAAAAAATAAATAAGGCATGAATAAAGAGAAAATAAATAAATCCTGAATAAAGAAAAAATAAATAAAGCCTGAATAAAGAAAAAATAAATAAAGCCTGAATAAAGGGGAAATAAATAAAGGCTGAATGAATGAATGAATGAATGAATGATCGTTTTAAGGCCATTTTCCCCACTAGAGTGTGGGTTAGCCTTGCGGGCCCCATGACAATCATGGTTCCCTATTTGAGGCAATGTTTTTTTATGGCCGGATGCCCTTCCTGACGCCAACCCTTAGTCACCTCTTACGATGTGCAGGGATACGGTGTACCTATTCTAAACCGGGGTACACACCGGGAAAATAAATAAAGGCTAACTAAAGAAAAAATAAATAAAGCCTGAATAAAGAAAAAAAAATAAAGCCTGAATAAAGAAAAAACAAGTACAGATACATTCAAAGTACACCGCCCCCATGCCAAATAATTAAATATCCTACAGCGTGGCATCGCCGGGGCGCCCCTGGCGCCCGGCAATACCGCAGTGCAGCTCATAGAGGCTGCATTGGGAGGGAGAGGTGTACACTAATTGATTGATTAATTGTATAATTAAAATCAATAAAAGATTATCACAAAATATTTTCTTAATCAATTAGCTAATAGCATAACTAAACCACTAGTGCTTCATCCGAAGATGTATCTTTTAGAAATTTAATTGAATAAGTCATTAATCAAAAATTAAATAATTAATTGATTAATCAATAAATAATTAATCGATTAATCAATAAATAATTAATCGATCAATTGATTAATCAATAAATCAAAAATATCCTTGATAGCCACATCACTTGGTCACTGTCATGTCCAAATATTAGCTTCCCAGCTCAAAAGGTGCCTGAGATATTGGCCAAATGACAAAGAAAATCAATAAATGATTAATAATGAAAATAAAGAAATAATAATCATTTAAAAATTATACTATTTATCAATTCGGTCACAGAACACATAAACCACCACCATTTCATCAGAAACTGTAACTGAAAAGATTTTTTTTTTTTTTACTAATTAATCGAATAATTAAATAATTAATCGATTAATTGATGAATTAATAAATCAAAAATAGCCTTTGCAGCCAAATCACCTGGTCATTGGCATGTCCAAATATCAGCTTCCTAACTCAAAAGGTGCCTGAGTTAATGGTCAGAAGAGAAAGGAAATTTGATTAATTAAATAAGTACTTTATTAATCGCTCATAATTAAATAACTACTCAATTAATTGATTAATCAAAAAACAAAAAATACAGTTTTTGACAGAGGACTTGCTCACTATTGTGCCGAAATTTCAGCTTCCTCGCTCAAAGGATGGCTGAGATATCGCCCGGAAAAACAAACAAACAAACAAACAAACAAACAAGAAAGAAAGAAAGAAAACAAACAAACAAACAAACAGAGTGAAAACTGAGTACTCCCTTTCAGCGTGCGTCACTGCCGAGCCCCCTTCGGTGCCCAGCAATGACGATTTGCAATGCCTGGAGATGGCATAGGAAAGGTGCGGTGTACAATAAATAAAGCCTGAATAAAGGGAAAAAAAAGCCCAATAAATAAATAAATAAATAAAGTCCGAATAAATAAAAAATAAATAAACCTTCAATAAATAGAAAATAAATAAAACCTGAATAAAGAGAAAATAAATAAAGCCTGACTAAATAAAATAATAAACAAGATGTCATTCAGAGCATGATACTTGCAAAATCCACTCCACTCTCCCCCGAAAAAAAGATTGCAATTGATCCAGCAAATTGTCCATTTCATCAAGATCAAAATTGATGATCTTGATAAAAGCTTGGGTCAATAGGATGAAAAGTGATGATTTTTAAATGAAAAGTGATGCTTTTAGAAGTTTGACCTAGAATTGACCTTGGACCTTTTGACCTAAAAAAATTAGTTGGTTTCCCAATTCAATGAGGAAATATGCAAATGCTGTTCTATTTTCAAGTCAATCGGATGAAAATTGATGGTTTTTCAGATGAAAATTGATGATTTTGGAAGTTTGACCTTGGGTTGGTTGACCTTTGACCGTTTGACCTTAAAAATAGTTGGTTCCCCTATTT
Source organism: Myxine glutinosa (assembly GCF_964187855.1). Lineage (NCBI taxonomy): Eukaryota > Metazoa > Chordata > Myxini > Myxiniformes > Myxinidae > Myxine > Myxine glutinosa. The sequence goes on from NC_136261.1 coordinate 308,473,627, forward strand.
AGTGACTCAATGTGCATATGCTGTTCAATTTTCAAGTCAATCGGATGAAAAATGGCGATTTTAGAAATTTGATCTCCAGATGACCACCTTTGACCTCAAAATCAATAGGCTTCTCAATTGTGACTACCTCTACAACTTGATGAAATTTCATGACGATCGGTGACCTGTAGGCGAGTAACAAACAAACAGACAGACAGACAAATGAAAAATCACTCATAGAGTGACACTTGGCGAAAGAGAACAAAGTAGAATGGCAGTGGAGCATCCTTTTGACCTCACAAATAATTTGTGGTTGAATTATATGACCTGATATGCAAATCGCATATTCAAATTTTAAGTTAATCGGATGAAAGTTGACAGTCTTAGAAACTCGGCCTATGTTGACCTTTTGGCCTATGTTGGCCTCAAAAATAGTTGGTGGTTGGTTTCAGTAAGCTGATATGCAAATCCTATATATATTTCAAGTCAATTGGATGAAAATTGAGGATTTTAGAAATTTGAGAAAAGTGGTTGACCTTAGGTCTATGTTAACCTTTTGGCCTATTTTGATCTAAAAAATAGTTGGTAATTGAATTCAGTTAACTGATATGAAAGTCCTATTCAAATTTCAAGTCAATCGGATGAAAAATTGAGGATTTTAGAAATGTGACCTATGTTGACCTTTTGGCCGATGTTGACCTCAAAAATAGTTGGGGGTTGAATTCAGTTACCAGATATGCAAATCTTTTTCAAATCTTAAGTTAATCGGATGAAAATTGACAATTTGAGAAATTTGGCCTATGTTGCCCTTTTGGCCTACATTGACCTCAAAAATGATTGGTGGTTGGTTTCAGTAAGCTGATATTCAAATTATATTCAGATTTCAAGTCAATCGGATGAAAATTGAGGATTTTAGGAATTTGAAAAAAGTAGTTGACCTTTGGTCTATGTTGATTTTTTGGCCTATGTTGACCTTCTGACCTCAAAAAATATAAGAGTTTGTCGGACCACGAACCCTACCGTTTGGTGAAGTTTTGTGAAGATCGGTTTTTAATTGTGACCTGTAGGCAAGTATAAGTGAGCAGACAGACAAACAAACACACACACAAACCGTAGTGATCAACATACTTGTCAAAAAAAATGTATTTTTGCCAAGTAACAAACGTAACCGACCAATATACTTGAAAAAGCTTCGATTTTGCAAGTGATAAAGCCTGAATAAAGAAACAATAAATGAAAAATCACTCATAGAGCGACACTTGGCAAAACAGAACAAAGTGGAATGGCACTCAGTAGAGCATACTTTTAACCTCAAAAATAGTTGGTGGTTGAATTCAGTTGGCTGATATGAAAATCCTATTCAAATTTCAAGTCAATCGGATGAAAATTGAGGATTTTAGAAATTTGAAATTGTTGTTGACTTTTGGCCTATGTTGCTCTTTTGGCCTATGGTGATCTCAAAAATAGTTGGTGGTTGAATTCAGTTTGCTGATATGTAAATCCCAGTCAAATTGCAAGTGAATCGGATGAAAATTGAGGATTTTCGAAATTTAAAAAGGGGTTGGCCTTTGGCCTACGTTGACCTTTTGACTTACGCTGATCTCAAAAATAGTTGGTGGTTGAATTCATTAAGAGAAAACATATACCAGAGTGACAAGAAGGTGTTGATGCACCTGTTATTTGAAGAAAAAAAAGGCTCGAAGGACAATCTTAAAAATAACACAGAAGGACAAGCAAGTAGAGTGCTTTGTGATGTTTGATTTAACATGAAAGGTTCTTTAGAAGTACAGTACTTGTTTAATCATACTTCTATCTATCATTTATAATCTACTAGGGCATGCCCGTACTATATATATGCCCGTACTATATATCTATCTAAAATTATATCCCCCCCCTCTATTTACATGAAATGGTTTGGTCCATTCGCAACGCCAAAGCGAACGGCGAACGGCTTGCGAGTACAGTGACAATCCCCCCCCTCTATTTACATGAATGGTTTGGTCCATTCGCAACGACCACAGAACCCCCCCCTCTATTTACATGAAATGGTTCGGTCCAAAGCGAACGGCTTCCGGAGTTTGGTAAAGAAATCGCCATCGCGTACACAAACGCGCAGGAAAGCGAATGAATCGCAAATTCGTTTTTATTAGTTTTAAAACATCGTTTAACGCCAACATAGCGCCAACATAGTTTGCAAACGTGAAATAAATGAATACGCTCTCAAATGTGCCATCCGAGGCAGAGTGTGTCCGCCACGTTCGGCACACGCGCTAGTTCGCTGCTCTCTGATTGGTTGAAGCGTTTTTTGGACATCGCTCGGTAAGTAATTGTCCGATTAATATGAAACCTTGAAAAGGCACATCCTCGGGTCCCCAGCAATATACCTGGCAAGTTTCAAGTATATCGGACCCGTGGTTGTCGAGAAACAGCGGTCACAGACAAACACACAGACAGACACACACACAGAGATTACTGGAATTATAGATAGATAATATAAAAGGAGCTTAATAATGTTTAAAAAGGACACATTGATTAGATTTTGTTGAAAATATGAATCTGGATCTTGGAATTTTAAAGGTGATTTTTCACCATTGAGAGATAGGGCAAAAAAACAAAAACCCGATATATAGCACGATATCCCAAAAAGTTGCGGATGGATTATCACAAGTCTTGGTGGATGAGTTGGTTCGAAAATAAGAACGAGCCAATTAGATTTTGATCCCTTGAGGTAGAACATTCCACCTGCAGGCCAAGCATGATAGTGATGATGGCCTGGTCTCTTTAGTAAAATTCATGATCTATAACTAACTTTTCGTGATGTAAACTTTGTAACATAGGCGGGCAGTTTCGGAAAAATTATACATAGCAGAGTAACATTAAGAGGAGCGTTGGAGGTTGACCGGATAACCGAGAAGTACGCACACTCAACTCTGAGCATAAATGAAGAATAGTCGTAAATGAAGAGGAACTGTTTTTGAGACAAATTTAAATGAAATAATAATTATTCTCAGAGTGTTTGTCTTCATGCAACTCCACTGTTTAGGGTGAATGACAAAGAGAATCATATCAGTTGCTTATCACAATCACTAGATAATAATAATAATAATAATTCATTTATTTTGTATAGCGCTTTTCAAGAAGCCCAAAGGCGCTTTGACAGAGTGGAAAACATAATGCATAACAATACATGAAAACAACAATTGCAAAAAGACAAGAATCAATAGGGAAATATTTAAAGCAAAAGGAGGGAGAAGGAGAAGTAATAGTCAGGGGTTAAATGCTGTGGGTTGAATGTTGAATGCAGTGTTGAACAGGTGGGTCTTTAGTGATGTTTTGAATGTGGTGAGTGAGGAGGAGTCTCTGATGGTGTGAGGTAGTGAGTTCCAGAGGGTGGGAGCAGCGATGGAGAAGGCCCTGTCCCCCCAGGATCGGAATTTGGTCCGGATGGAGGGGATCAGGAGGTTGGTACCAGCAGAGCGGAGGTTGCGGGTGGGAGTGTGTCTGGAGAGGAGGTCAGCCAGGTAGGATGGGGCCAGGTTATGGAGGGCTTTGTATGTCAAGAGGAGGATTTTGTACTGGAAAAGGTTTAAGAGGTTTAAAAGGAAAAGGTTTAGATGAGTTCAAAGGTTTAAAAAAGAGCTACGTACAGGAGTAAAGACAGCCATAGACATTACCGTGGCAGACAGTATCAGGCAGATGGACATAATCCCCTTTATTTTCGGTGCAAATCTGCTTCCGCTTCGGATATGTGGCATTGGTTTCCATTTGTCATGTACGTCACTGCAAGCTGGTACTTTTGTCTACCCAAGGGCCATGCCTTGCCAAAGCAAGGGCTAATGCTCTGAGAGTCTTTTTGCCAGGAAATGAGTGCGGATGTGGGATTGTGCCCACTTCATTGGCAAACACTGAGTGCTGTGGTTACATAATCATGACAACTCTGCACTTTGTGCCTGCAACCCATGTGCAAATCAGTAAGGTAGATAAACGATGTGAATATAAGTGTTGACAATCAGTTGCTTCTTTTTAGTTCACAAATTATTCCAGTGTTTCTTTTGTCTTTCACAATTCCAAATAATTAATTCAGCATTTTTATATGGTCTCGCAGCAACGCCACTTGATGCAAAGATACAATCCTTGGTGATTATTATTGTCTTATTTGATAATGAACGAAAGGGAAATTAAATCTTCATCGGGAAACAAATATTTCAATCTCACTTGTCCCCATCCCCTGGTCCCTCACACACCCTTTATTCCCACCAAACGCACTCTGAAAAATAATAAAGCACCAAATTTTCACAATGCATGTACCTTCAATAATGCACCGCAGTTTGTGATTTGACTCTATGCTATTCTCAAATATTCACCAAAGCAATACAGGAAACGTAAAGCTATTGCTTGTATCTGCTGAGTGGAGGATCTGCTGTCCCTCTGTCATGTGACCAGATCCTCAGCTCTGATTGGTGGACGTTTGTGAGGGACATCCATACAAACACGGGATGGACAGCCAACGCTGTTCCAGATGGCATTGCCCAATGGGATACGCCGTAAAAATATGGCTACCGAACCACGTGACTGATGATGGCATCAGTTTTTTGTTGACCAATTTATCCCTAGATCATGCGTGCCCCTGAACATGGAATAGAGCCCTCCCACGTCTCAAGGCATCCACCTCCACATGTGCACGCATATATATGATTGTGTGCATGTGCGTGTGTGTGTGTGTGTGTGTGTGTGTGTGTGTGTGTGTGTGTGCATATAATATGTCACATAGAATATGTGTATAATCATATACAGTATCAATATATGTGTAGTGAAATCGTATTCGTACTGAACCCGGGGTGATGCTCGCTGCTCGTTGACACCGCTAGGGGCGCGACTATAAGACCCGCTGCTGCGGACGGTGCTCCGAGACTTCTCCTGTGACACGTTACATCTGGTAGACTCGCTAACGGTACGCCAGCATAGAATATTCAGCTTGCTTGCATTGAATGTTATGAATGGTCCCATGTGATGCCACATCGTATACTTATTGCATTTCCTGCATTACAGGATGATGTCATGATCTAAATGGAATTAAACCATAAGTTGGACTAAAGTTGTGTGGACCTGATTGGTTTTCCACAACAATTAATTCCATTTAAATCTACCGACATGGCTGGCAACAAGACGCTGGCGGTTGCCATATTCTGCGCCGACCCGCAAGCCCCGATGGTGGCTTGCAACTGAAGCACTGGCTCAGAACATTGGAGAATCATTTCGAGGAGCCTGAGACCGTGCCGACGGCTGCCGCGAAGCTAGCAACGCTTCATTCAAAAATCGACTACAAGGTGTACAATTCCATCGCTCAATTCGCGACGTACGACCTCTCGATCGCGGAGCTCAAACGGCTGTACATAAAGGAAAAAAGCCCGGTGTATGCATGATATTTGCTGCTAACGCGACGTCAGCAACCCAACGAGGCGATGGACCACTACGCCCAGGAGCTCCGGCAGCTCTTGCTGGACAGCATCAGGGAGCCACGGACTCCCGCGCAGTCTCAGGATGATCTTCTTTTAGACGCCTATATTGCTGGGGTCTCCTCCCAGGAACTAAGGCTCAAGCTCCTAGAGAAGACCGACCTGACCTTCGCTACGGCACTCGAGCAAGGGAAAGTATACACCGAAGCGCGGATGCAATCGAACACCTATGATCGCACGCGCCTCTTGGCGGGAACTACGCTACACGCCCGGCCGGAGAGTGCTACCGCCGAGGACGCGGACCTGCTCGCGGAACTCCGGGATGCTCCGGAGGAAGACCCAGTCCTGACGGCTGCCGCTACGGCCAGACCCAAGGCCTTACGCGGGGCCGCCTGCTTTTTCTGTGGGGGGGCCACGTCATGCCCGGCCCGTGTGTCCGGCACGAGACGCAATATGCCATTTGTGCTCGCAAAAGGGACATTACGCGAAAGTGTGCAGGAAAACGGCACGCGGCTCGCGGCCGCGCGCGACCTTGAATGGGCTCATTGTGGAGCCTGCGAGCCGAGCCCGAAACCCGGCGCCTTACCCGGCTTCGAAGGGCAGGGCCCCTCTCTGCGAGCCCCTGGGCGCTCAGACGTCCTTGGCGGGCGTCACCGGACAGCCACCACAGTCTCATCCTCAATCGGGCATGAAGTACGTGTCCTTGACCAAACTCCGGGCCACGCAAGGGGCTTTGAAGCCTCGCCAAGCCCCAGCGGAACGTTCTCCTCGTGTCGTCCACGAGCTAACGGTGGCCCTCACCCCAGAAAAGGCGATTTCGAATACTACGGAGGCCTTTTCCTGCCAAAAGTGTCAAAAGGCGTTTTCAAATACTACGGAGGCCTTTTCCCGTCAAAATTGTCAGATTTTGAATCGCGAAACACCGGAATGCATGGGAAAGCCCTCTGATGGCATTAATGGATTCCCCATGGACAACGAATACTCCGGCCACGACCGCAAAACTGCTGCTGGCATAGGATCCACCCGCGAGGCTTGTCCGACCCATTCGGGGGGTTCAGTCCCACTCCCAGCAGGCTCGTCCGGCCTGGCTCAAGCCCTTATTCCCCTCATGGTCGAAGGCCATTGTGTTCGGGCCTTGGTGGATACAGGGTCTACGGATAGTTTTATCGACCAGCGACTAGTGCTCAGGCATGGATGGCGGATCTGGAGGTCTATGAGACGGATCTTCATGGCTTCCCAGGGGCTTCGACTCAGCACGAAGGGGGAATGCCGATTGAAACTCGTGCTAAAGGGACGGGTTTTTCCTGATGTACACCTTATGGTTTTACCTGCTTTATGTGCTGATATTCTGTTAGGACACGATTTTCTTAAGCTGCATGGACGTCTGGTAATGGAGTTTGGTGGGCCTGACACGCTTGTTGTGGGGGCGGACGACGCGCTTGCGGTGTGCGCCCTAGCGCAAATGGACATCCAGCCGCTTTCGCTGTTCCCCAATCTAACCTCCGACTGTACCCCTGTCGCGGTGAAATCACGGCGCTACTCTCGCGCAGACATGCAATTCATTGCGGACGAAACGGCTCAGCTCTTGAACGACGGTATCATAGAACCTAGCAGGTCGCCGTGGCGCGCCCAGGTCTTGGTGGTGCGAAGCGAGGCCCACCGCAGACGCATGGTAATCGACTATTCCCAAACGATTAACCGCTTTACACAGCTGGATGCCTACCCCCTTCCGGGGATGGACGCGCTGGTGCAACAGGTGTCCCAGTATTCGGTCTATAGCACTCTCGATCTCCATAGTGCGTACCACCAGATCCCTATCTCTAGGGCGGATCGTATCTATACTGCTTTTGAGTCGGGGCAGCGGTTGTACCAATTTACTCGATTGCCTTTTGGGGTAACAAACGGGGTCACTTGTTTCCAGAGGGCCATGGATGACCTCATTGCGAGGGAGCACTTAACCGATGTTTTCATCTACCTCAACAATCTTACGGTTTGTGGATATGAAATCCACATATCGCCCTGGCCGTGAAAATCGTATTCATACCAGCAAAGCGTTGCGTTCATGTACGACACCTTACACGCCCAGCGCATTAAGAATGAGAAAATCACTCGCTGGTGTATCGAACTCGCCGACTTCTGTTACACCATCAAATATCGCCCGGGGAAGGATAACCGGGCCGCCGATGCCTTATCACGACCGGCTACATGCGCGGGTATCACCTCTTTGGAGGGCCTACGTGTGCTGCATGCCACTGCGGGCCATCCCGGCGTAACGTGTTTTGCTCATTTTGTGCGGCGTGGCAATCTCCCATACTCGATTGACGATATCCGCCGTATCTGTCGCGACTGCGCTATCTGCGCGGAAATCAAACCGCGTTTCTATAACCCTCCCATGGGGACTCTGGTTAAGGCTACGAGGCCGTGGGAACGCTTGGCGATGGATTTCAAGGGCCCATTGCCGGTGTCGAGCAGCTCTCGCTATCTGCTCACTATCGTCGATGAGTACTCGCGATTCCCCTTTGCTTATACGTGCGCGGACATGACTGCTGCCATGGTGATGCGATGCTTACAGAACTTGTTCTCAATGTTTGGGTACCCGGCCTATGTCCATACCGACCGGGGTGCGGTCTTCTTGTCTCAGGAGGTGCGCGGCTATCTGCTCCAAAATAACATTGCTTCTAGTTACACCACGCCGTACAGACCCCAGGCTAATGGGCAGATCAAACGCTTCAACGGGATTATCTGGAGGGCCGTCATGCTCAACCTCCGGACCCTCGGCCGGGGCCTCGATAAATGGGCTTGGTCGCTACCTGCGGCGTTGAACTCGATCAGGGCTCTCCTGTGTACGGCAACCAACCAAACTCCCCACGAGCGACTTTTCCACCACCCCAGGAGCACGGGGTGTATACGGTCTTTGCCCAGTTGGCTCGCTGGGCCCGGGCCGGCCTACCTTAAATGGGCGGTTCGCGCGAGCAAGTACGACCCCCTAGTGGACAAAGTGCAGATTCTCCAGGCTAATCCTGAGCATGCTCGTGTGATGACGGCTGATGGCCGTGAGACTACTGTCTCCGTCCGTCACCTTGCCCCTTGCGGGGTCGCCGACCTGAGTAGGGAATCGGACGAACCCATCTATGAGACTATGGCCTCTCCCGACGCTCCCATCGCCAAAAGTCTACCGACCCTCCCCTCGCCGAGTCTACCTAGGCCCGACGACTTGGAGTTACCCCCTTCGTCACCCGACCCTGATGGCGCCTCCGACGCCGGGGACACAGGGATACGTGATGCTGTACCCGGGGAATTTCGGACGCGTGCTGGCAGAGAAATTCGCCGCCCGGCCCGATACGGTTGGGTCGACTGATGTTCCGCACCCTGTTCGTGCTGATGCTCGCTCGCTTCTAGCCGCACTGCCGTATAATTCTGACGGGGGGAGAATGTAGTGAAATCGTATTCGTACTGAACCCGGGGTGATGCTCGCTGCTCGTTGACACCGCTAGGGGCGCGACTATAAGACCCGCTGCTGCGGATGGTGCTCCGAGACTTCTCCTGTGACACGTTACATCTGGTAGACTCGCTAACGGTACGCCAGCATAGAATATTCAGCTTGCTTGCATTGAATGTTATGAATGGTCCCATGTGATGCCACATCGTATACTTATTGCATTTCCTGCATTACAGGATGATGTCATGATCTAAATGGAATTAAACCACAAGTTGGACTAAAGTTGTGTGGACCTGATTGGTTTTCCACAACAATATGTGTATATAATTTGTATAATATGTAACATATAATACATGTATAATCATGTAAATGATATATATATGTATATATATATATATATATATATATATATATATATATATATATATATATATATACATATATATATATATATATATATATATATATATATATATATATAATCACAATTCATGTGCATGTAAAATCACAAACGTGCATGTGTATGTATAATCATGATTCTGTGCAGTATGTTTGTGTATGCACTGCCGCCACCAGTCATCATCTCCACTCGCAAGTCTCTAAGACTGAACAGGAGCCTTCCCTGGTCTTGGAGCACCCATCTTCCCCCCAGCAAGAAACCACGACTCATGCACCAAGCTGTCTCCTTATCCATGCTGTGTTTCCCCCCCCCACCTATGTGTATAATCACAAATGAATCATGTAAATTATGAGTTTCACCGAATGACATCCCCACATGCCAAAACACGGCACGCTGCTGCCTGCCACCAGGCGCCATCTGCACATATGGTTCCACCGAGGCTCGGTCCCATCCATCCACGACTGGAGGGAGTCACACCATGGGAGAGAGTTGCCAAAAGGGAGTTGTCCTCAGTGGGAGGAAAAAGCGCACCTAGCTGAGGGAGTCGATAAAGCGCACTAAGCTGCATGGTTAAACCGTGTCTCAGTGCAACACCGGGCACCATGTGTGCGGCCCTTGGCCTCATCAAACCTGCTGCAGGCTGCATCGCCAACGCATGTCAACCAGCTCGACAATGGGCGCCACATGTGCGGTGCGGTGCTCTTTCCCACCAAAGCTGTTGCCCTCGTCGCGGCATTTACTCCCATCAAAGATGTTATTTGGCGCGATCTTCGGGCCCATCAGTTACCGATGAGAGGGAGGCAGCAACGCATGTGTGTGTGCTATATCCACGGGCAAAGCTAGAATGTACAAACAGTAAATGGCACGAACCCGGAACCTCTCAATCAGACATATTTCTTGTCGTCCTCTATTTCCACAAGTTTGATTTGCATTCAGTAACACAACAATTCTGATTAACCCTTCTGAAATTGCCACTCTCGTCCAAATGCTGAAAATTATGTTTAAAAGACCATTTTAATCACACATTTCACGCCAGGAACGGCAGGTTAAATGTTCCCGTGGAGCCGAAAGGAATCAGTGTAAACACAGACACAGCGCATGCGCGAAAGGCCTTGTTCAGCATTCATACATCATTTCGAAAGTCGAATATTGCTGAAGTCCGCTTCACGTGCGTAGGGATAGCAACTCGTTAAACCAAGGCAGGCAATCCAAACAACACTAATCTTTGTAATTCACAGATATTGAAACTGTTCTTCATGCGCACCTGAGCGTATTTAAAAGTTTTCATAAACTGAAACATTCTGACAAGGTACTCATTAGAGCTGAACTTTGGTTGTGTGAGGCTTTGAATGTGTGGACCGGAAACAAGGTATAATTAAACCTTTATTAAGTAGACCTTTGCTAATGCAGAAACTTGTGGGATTGAGTAATAAGACCTGGATGAAATGATGCCAAAAGAAAGGGAGGGAATGACGTGGCATAGGCAAGCTAAGGCATGGTGTGTTATATGGATTAAAAACGGAAATGAATAGGACATTAGAGAGAATAGAAGTGAATGTATAAGCCTGTGGGAGAATCTGCCTGTGGGGTGTGGGGAAGCAGGGAGAGGATGGGGGTTGGAAGGGGGAAATCAAATGTTCCACCATATTACCCTACCATATCGTCCTCAGCGGGAGGAAAAAGCACACCAAGCTGAGGGAGTCGATAAAGCATCACACGCATATGTAGATGTCATCAAAGTTTGTTACGTAACTTTATTCTTCGGTTAAACTGCTTTATGTCAAATGGTTTTGTTCATGACAGCAAAGCAGAATGTAACTCTTCTTTTGTGTCGTCCATTATTGTCTTTACCCTCCTCGACTTTCCTGTTCCTCCCTCTCACTATTTTTGGTAAATTAGAGTTTGTTTTGCCAGTGAGTATTTTTTCTGTGCAAGATTTCTCTTGAGTTGTGTTTTTAAAATTCGGGTTTTTAAAAATGTTTTTACTTAGTTTACTGCAATTAGAGCACAAACAATATTATTTTACTTTGGTAAGTAAAAATAATATTGTTTGTGTTCTGTCTTGTCACAGTAAAATACTTTTGATGAAAGTGGAATAAAACACACTGTTTGTGGTTCATGGAAATATATTTTCTTGTTTTTCTACATGGTCTAAAGATCATGAGAGCTGGCAGGATGGTCTAGAATCGAGAGGTATGCACACTCACCTCTAAGCAGTCTCACCCAGTTAGAATCCTGACCCAGTTTTACACTGTCATCCAGGTGTTTCACAGGCAAGTGATTCATCAATGTGTTTTTTCGTCACTCGTCTGCCGGCATTAGTAAGAGGATGTTAAAGACCCCACGGTGTCCTTCGCGGAGAGAGGGAGAGATATCACTGGCACCAGGGCTAAATTCCAAATTCCTGCCCTAACTACTGCTGTTTTGTATACTGAATCGAGGCTTGTGAAAGAGCTAACATTTATTTCACAAACAAATCAACCAGACAAACAAAATATATAAAAAGAGGGAGCGGAGGCCAAGATGGGGAGAGAAGGGGAAGCACACAAACACAACATTTGAGAGCAGGGAGATGTGTGGGAGGCAGAGGGCTTGGGGGGAGGAGGCGTGGGAAGGGGGGGGGGGGGGTGGGAGAAGTATAAAACACAAGTACACCAAGGACTTCCAGGACAGAAGTTGGTATTTCAAAAAAGTGGATTTGGGGTGAAATTAGCGGGTGTAGAAAAGATCAAGGTTTTGGATGGGGGAAGATAACAGATGGTGGTGAACAGCTGTTTTAAAGACCTGGAGGGTGGAGTGGGATTGAAGAGAGTGAGGGAGTTTGTTTCAGAGGCGGGAGAAAAGAGGAATGAAGGAGTGAAGGTGAGCAGAGAGTCTTGATTTTGGCAGTATAACCATAAGAGGGTTGCAGGCAGATCTTGTGCGACCTGTAGGAATATTTGGGGGACAGAGCCCAGAGAGAGCTGGGGGGGCAAGGCCAGAAAGGAGTCCGTAGAAGACGGAACGGCCACCAACCTGCCTGCAGTGAGTGAGTGAAAGGCCCTTGGAGTTAGCTTCATCGCGGGAGATTCCAATGATTCTGAACGCTTTGGTTTCAACAGCGTGAAGACGAGCTAGGTGTGAGGCAGGAGCACCAGCCCAGAGGGGAGAGCAGTATTCCATTGAGCTGCGGATGAAAGCCTTGTATGTGGTGAGGAGCTCAGGTGTGCCAAGGAAGGACTTCGCACGATGGAGGATTCCCAGTCGGCGACTGGCTTTGGAGGCAAGATTTGAAATGTAGTTTTCACAGGAAAGATCATGGCAGATAGTGAGACCCAAAAGCTTGAGTGACAGAACTTCTTTGAGAGGACTATTCAGAAAGTGGATGGGAGGGTTGTCCAGTCGGTCTTTTTGGAGAGACATCGTAAGAGTGTGAGATTTGTCAGGATTGAAAGACATGTTCCACTTGTTTGCCCAGTCTGTGATTTTGTCCAGGTCTGCAGAGAGTGAGGAGGCTGCAGGTTGCCGATCTGAGGGATGAGGAATGGAGCGACAGAGAGTAGAGTCATCAGCAAAGAGATAGAGAGGATTTTCGAGAGAGAGTCAGAGAGATCATTGATGAAGACCAGAAAAAGCACAGGGCCCAGAACACTGCCTTGGGGAACTCCAGCCTGAACAGGAAGAGGAGATGAGAGAAACCCATTCAGGGCCACACATTGACTACGACTCGAGAGGAAGTCCGCCAGCCATGCGTGGAGATTTCCATGGATACCAAAGGAGGAGAGTTTGGTGAGCAGAGCGGGGTGCCAGACCGTATCGAAGGCATGTGATATGTCAAGGGAGACAACTCTAATTTCCTGTTTGGCATTGAGGACCTCCATCCATTGCTGAGACAGGTCAACTCAAGTGGGAAACCCAGAAAAAAAGCTGTTGAATTCGGGTACCGAAAATTATTTTCGAGAATTTTTATTTTTTTTAATCGGCCCTTAAGTAACTTATGACGGGTCAAATAAGGGTTTTTCATGATTCTGAGTTGATTGTTCACATTTATATTTTCACTTTTACATTTACACACAAAGTAGCTTTTATTTCACATACATATATAATACTCAAGAGTTATTTCTCATTCACAATGTCAGAAGTTTCAACAGTCATTGTCTATGTCTTCTTCAGACTCAACAACATCATGGCTGCAGTTTCTGCATGTAATGCCATTACAGACTCCACAGGCCGAGATGCACGTGACCCCATTCTTCTTGCAGCTGCATCGCCGGTTGCTGCAATCTCCATGACAATTACAGCTCGTGAACTGCAATAGCTCCTCAGGAGCCGTGGGGTCCAGTGTTGGAACTGGCTCATACCCATGCACACCTATTGTCCATCCATAGTCACTGGGGTTCAGAGACATGCTCTGTAGAAGGATCCAGTCCCGGGTCTGCAGGTAGGCACGGAGTGAATGTTGTGCAGCTGCACCCTCTGTTGGAGGTAGAGTCTCTGGTTTGATCACTCCTGCCGCTGCCCAGAGTGTGTCACCTGGAGTGAGGAGTGGCTGATCATGAGCCAGGGAGGAGGAAAGCTCAGCGAGGGGGAGAAACATGATCGCGTTCGTTCCTATCTGTTTCCTGTTCGTAAATGGAATAATCTTTACTTCAGTTCCTCTCAGGATCTTAGCTTTGTCGAGTGCCTTCAACTTCACCCGGGGGAAAGCTGCTGTTGTCTGTGGATCTGGCAAAGGTGGTGCCGGAGAGGTGACTTCGATCCAACCCATTGAGTGAAAGGGAGTGTTTCCGTGAATAGAGACAATGTTTAAATCTATATTGTCTCCAACAAACTGAGTGACTGCATTGTTTGTTTCCCCAACCTCCATAAAGACCACCTGATCATTATTTGACAATTCACTTTCACTGGCCGGCACTTTGGCTGTCATCACTGATTGATCCTCAAGCGCAGCATCAACCGCAACCTCATCATTGATCTGTTCATCGGTTTCCTCCACAATGGTGTCAAGAGTGCCAGAAGTATCTGGAACATCATCTCCACTCCTACTATTAAGGAAGCAGTATTTGTAGTTTTGTGTCTCCGTGTAAGACTCAGTGTATCCCAGTCGGTGGAACTTGTTGAGCATCCATTTTGACCCAAATCTATGATCAAGTTGTATGGCAAGCCCCATTTGGTGTGGCAATACTCCAGACCGAGGTCGACAGGCCTTAATAAAATTCTGCCCCCAAACGGCAACTCTTTCGTCTGTCTTGACAATCGGTCTCAAGAACATCTGAAGGCTTGCAGGAACAAGTGTCAGCTGACTATCGATGTCAGTCATACTGTGTGTGGTGGGGTATGACTTTGGACCTAAATCAATCAAGGCAATATCATTGGATATGAACTTGAGTGCCGTCTTTATGATCTGAGTCTTCTCATCTCCATGGTCAAGATTAGCATGATGCGCTCGCAGAATATTGTCGGTGCCATCTTTGAGACAGAGTACATCTGCCCTTCTTTCCTGTGTTGTGAAATACAAGGTGTCTTCGTATTTCTCTAGAAGTTTTATCTTTAGCCAATGCTTTGAATAAGAAAGGCTCTTCTCTGGTGACTGATCAAACTCCTGCAGCTTTTCATGGACTTGGTCCATGTTCATTACCCCATGCTCTAATTCTGAGTCTAACCATTCGCAGAATTCAATAAAAACTGCCTCTCGCTCCTCATCAATACTCCTCTGTCCTCTCTTCCTTTTTCCTTCCTCATCAGTCTTGGACAAACTGTCACCTCTCGCAAACATAAGTTTGCATCGCAAATGGTACAGTGTTTCTTCTGCTACCAAGTCGTTGATCCCTTCCAGGCGTCCAGTGACTTCAGTGCCCCAGTCATCCCCGCAACTCCGTGCTGTCTTCAGCAAGCTTGCCTTCAGTGTATCTGCAGTCAAATTATCTGGCACTCTGTATTTCTTTCTAGCTTGTGCTGGATTATTTTTGTAGAGCTGGGCTGGTTGGTTGCAAAGAATGCATACATCCTTATACAGGAGGTCAACTGACTGTGATCTTCTAGAACTGCAGCCAGTTGATGAACTGAACTCACAAGTAGTGCGTCTTCTCTTCAACTTTGATGACTCTTTCTCTGCCTTTGATGCTCGAGCTGACTTCTTGGTGGTTGCATCAAAGTTGTTGTACAGATCATTTTTACACTTCTGGTGGTACCTCAGTTTTCCTTCCTTTTGAGCCTCCTTCATACGTTCCACAACAGTAACATTTTCGACAGTTTCTGCTTGTTTCAATAAAGTTGAGTATCCCTTTGGAGTTGCCTGTATGAGCCTTTCAGCTGGTGTATCCGAGCGTGCACAGATGAAGCAATTGAGCACAGGTGGAGTAACGTCTTCATCCATATTGCTAGACTCCATGTCCTGCAAAGTAGAAAATGAGATATATTTAGAAATTATTTTTCCACAAAGGAGTGTCTGTGGTGAAATATAAATGTTAACAATCAACTCAGAATCATGAAAAACCCTTATTTGACCCCTCATAAGTTACTTAAGGGCCGATTTAAAAAAATAAAAATTCTCGAAAATAATTTTTCGGTACCCGAATTCAACAGCTTTTTTTCTGGGTTTCCCACGGGAGTTGACCTTCAACATTTTAACACATGTTATTACACACCTTTACAAACATATTGGTGAAGAAATTTTTTGGTAACAATTTAGTTAACAGATTTTCACATGTTTCCCTTACTAAAAGGAGAATCACCTGCTTGAAATCTTATTATTTCTAACAACTTCTAAAAGGTGCAAATAATATTGTCCGGGCCATTTTAGGATTTCTGTGTGGAATAAGCTAAGATTTAGTAATTTTTTCAGCTTTTTTTTTTTTTTTCCTCTGCAAACCAAAGAAATACATTTGTGGATATCAAAAGATTGTTTAATTTCAACAATTTTCTAGAAGAAATGTTGCGTTATTTGAAAAAAGTGCAATGGTGCCAATATATTTGACAAGGACTGTATATAATATGATATTGAAGGAGCTGTGCTCCAACGCGAGTCGAAAGGATTGACGCGACCAAAGACGGAAATTCGTCCGAGTTGCTTTATTGCACGTATCAAACTCGGGTACTCTGAAAAGCCCGTTTATCGGGCAGCAATATATATACACATTTATGCCGGAGCGTTTGTCCGGGAAAAGCGAGACCGGGCATGCCCGGGTGTCAAGGGCGAGTCCTGGAAAGGCGAGTCTGGACCTGCCCGGGCATCCTGGGCGAGCCTTGGAAAGGCAAGGCTGGGCGTGCCCGGGCGCTCTGGGCAAGCCCTGGAAAGGCGAGAGCGGGCATGCCCGGACGCTCTGGGCGAGCCCTGGAAAGGCGAGAGCGGGCATGCCCGGACGCTCTGGGCGAGCCCTGGAAAGGCGAGAGCGGGCATGCCCGGTCGTTCTGGGCGAGCCCTGGAAAGGCGAGAGCGGGCGTGCCCAGGAGGTTCGGGCGAGCCCGGGAACAGCGAGTCCGGGCATGCCCGGGAGAGGCGCGTCTGGGCCCGTCCGGACGAGCCCGGCATGGCGATTGCGCCCTGGCCGCGTCCTGGCAGGTGCAAGGCGATTGTGTACACCCAGCGGTAACCGCTACACACGCCCCTCCAGAATCGACCTGCACCGGCAGGGTCAATTTAAGGGGGGTCCGGATGACCCGGCCGAAGCAACCCCCACGTGCGCCGGTTTGAGGCGGTCCACAGAAATCCGGTCCGACCGGCCGCCAAAGTCGACGACGAATGACTTGTTGCCCCATCGCAGGACCCGGAAGGGCCCGTCATACGGCGGCCGGAGTGGCCCCCGGTGTGCGTCATGACGCACAAAGACGTACTCCGCTGTGCGAAGCGCCGGGGGGATGTAGGACTGGGGGCCACCGTGGCGGGACGTTGGCATGGGGGCAAATCGTGGGGCGGCCTCCTGGAGGTCCGAGCACTGGTGTGCGGCGGACCAGGGACTGGTAGCGTCGGGCACGAACTCGCCCGGGACGCGGAGCGGCTGGCCGTAGACGAGCTCGGCGGCGGATGCCCGGAGGTCCTCCTTGGGGGCCGTGCGGAGGCCCAAAAGGACCCACGGCAGCCGGTCGGCCCAACCGTCGTCCTGAAGGCCGGCCATGAGTGCAGTGAAACCGCTCGCACAACCCATTGGCTTGGGGGTGGTAGGCCATGGTGCGGTGCAGAGTGACTCCCAATGAGCGGGCGACCATGCCCCAAAGTTCGGACGTGAACTGTGGGCCGCGGTCGGATGAGATGTCCGCCTGTGCGCCGAAGCGCGTGACCCAGGTGGCGATGAACGCCTGCGCCACGTCGGCGGTGGTGGTGGAGGTGAGGGGCACGGCCTCCGGCCACCTGGTGGTCCTGTCCACCATGGTGAGCAGGTGGGTGAACCCCCGCGATGGGGGCAGGGGACCCACCAGGTCCACGTGGACGTGGTCGAAACGCCGTTCAGGCACGGTGAAAGGTGCCAGCAGGGCCTGGGTGTGGCGGTGGACCTTGGCCCGCTGGCAGGCCGTGCAGGCGTTGGCCCAGTCGCGGACGTCCCGTCGAAGGCCGTGCCAGACGAAACGCGCCGACACCAGCTTCTGAGAAGCTTTCCGGCCCGGGTGAGAAAGGCCGTGGATGGAGGCGAAGATGCGGCGCTGCCAGGTAATGGGCACGATGGGGCGAGGCTGGCCCTGGGAGACGTCGCAGAGCAGGACAGTGTCCGCGAAGGGGATGTCGGCCAGGCGGAGGCCCATGTCCGCCGCCCGGAGGGCCTGCACCGTGGTGTCGGTGGTCTGGTCGGCCGCCATGAGCGTGAAGTCCACGCCGAGGTGGACCGTGTTCGCGCTGGCCCGAGAAAGACAGTCGGCCACGGCATTGTCTTTGCCGGCGACGTGCCGGATGTCCGTGGTAAATTCCGACATGGCGGAGAGGTGGCGCTGCTAGCGGGCCGACCACGGCTCCGTGAATTTGGCCATTGCGTAAACCAATGGCTTGTGGTCGACGAAAGCCGTGAACGGGCGGCCCTCCAGGAGGTTGGCGGAAATGGCGAACGGCCAGGAATAGACCGAGGAGCTCGCGGTCGAACGTGCTGTATTTTAACTCGTTCGGCCGGAGTTGCCGGCTGAAAAAAGCGAGTGGCTGCCAAACCCCGTCCACCCATTGTTCATGGACGCGCTCACCGCGTAGTTGCAGGCGTCCGTCGTGAGGGCGATGGGCGCGTCGAGCACCGGGTGAGCCAGCAGCGTTGCGTCGGCGAGGGCCCGCTCTGCGCTCGCGAATGCCGCTTCCATGGCCGCGGACCAGACGATGTCATGCTTGGCCGGCTTGCCCCGGAGGGCCTCGTAAAGGGGCCGCATGAGCTGATCAGCGCGGGGCACGAATCGGTGATAAAAATTCACCATGCCGAGGAACTCTTGTAGGGCCTTGATGGAGCGGGGACGCGGGAACGTGGTGATGGCCTCGACCTTGGTCGGCAGCGGCACGGCCCCGGTCTTGGTGATGCGGTGTCCCAAAAAGTCAATGGTCGTCGTGCCGAAGTGGCATTTGGCCGGGTTGACAATTAAGCCGTGCTCGCTGAGGCGACCGAACAGTGTTCGGAGGTGGAGGAGGTGCTCGGCGCGGGACGTGCTGGCGACGAGGATGTCGTCCAGATAGATGAAAAGAAATGGGTGGTCGCGCAGCACGCCGTCCATCAAGCGTTGGAACGCCTGGGCCGCGTTCTTGAGGCCAAAAGGCATCCTCAAAAATTCGAACAGGCCGAACGGCGTGATGACGGCCGTCTTCGGGACGTCGGCCGGCCGGACAGGTACCTGGTGGTATCCCCGTATCAGGTCAATTTTTGAAAATATGACCCGTCCCGCCAAACGGGCCCATAGTGGGTATGTGGTGCTCGATCCCATGTCGCACTGCGATGGCCGAAAACGTCGGCCGCGTGAGGGCCGGGAATTCCGCGAGCAGGCGAGCGAACTCTTTCGCCGTCGGGAGGGCGCATGGCAGTTCGGTCGGCATGGAGCTGCTCATCGTACACGCCAGGGAGCTGAAGGTCTCGGTGTTGACCAGGCGACGTCGTTTGACGTCGACCAGCAGCCCGTGCGCGCAGAGGAAGTCGGCACCCAGAAAAGCCATGGGGACGCTGGCGGTCACAAAGGTCCACTGAAAGTGCTGGCTGCTGAAGCAGAGGGTGACGTTGCGTGGGCCGAAAGTGCGTATGGCCGATCCATTAGCAGCGACCAAAGAGGGGCCGCAAACGGCGTTCCGCCTGTCCTGCTCGGAGGCGGGTATGACGCTCAGTTGGGCACCGGTGTCACAAAGGAAACGCCGCCCGGACGCTTTGTCCTTAATAAAAAGCAAGTTGCCCGAGTGGCCGGCGCTCATGGCTGGTAATGAATGCCGGCCCGGCCGTTTCCCGACTTGCCGAAAGTGCACGGGGGTCGGCATGTCCGAGCCTTGTGTCCGAACCTGGCGTGGTAATAACACCACGCCTGGTCAGGTGGAGGCCCCGGCCGTCGTGTTGGAAGCGGTCGGCGCGGCGTGGCGGCCGCCAGTTGCACCGGCAGTTCGGCCTCCAACCGCGCAGGGCGCTCGGGCGTCGTGGGCGTCGCCTTGGACGGCTGCTGGCTCCAGGTAGCCGCTCCGATGTGCTGGCCCACCGAGGAGATCTTGTCGGCTTCCCTGGCGAGGGCGCGGGGATCCGTGATCGACGTGCCAGCCAGGGCGAGGCGTACCGGGTTAGGCAGCTGGCGAAGGAACAGCTCGCGGAACAGAAAATCCGGAGAGTGCTCACCGAGCAACGAGAGCATGTAGTCCATGCGCTCGGACGGGCGCGTGTCGCCGAGCTCGGGCAGGTCGAGCAGGCGCCGTGCGCGTGCCGCCGGTGAGAGGGCGAAAGCGTCGAGGAGGAGCGTCTTAATCGCGTCATACTTGTCACCAGCTGGCGGGCGCTCGAGGAGGCTCAGGGCGCGGGCCGCGGTGGCGGAGCCTAGCGCTGCCACGACATGGTGGAAGCGGGTGTCGTCGGCGGTGATGCCTCGCAGGGCGAACTGGGAGTCCGCCTGGGCGAACCAAACAGCCGCGTGAGCCTCCCAGAAGGTAGGCAGTTTAAGAGCCACTGCCGTGTCCATGTTCGGGGTCACCAATGAAGGAGCTGTGCTCCAACGCGAGTCGAAAGGATTGACGCGACCAAAGACGGAAATTCGTCCGAGTTGCTTTATTGCATGTATCAAACTCGGGTACTCTGAAAAGCCCGTTTATCAGGCAGCAATATATATACACATTTATGCCGGAGCGTTTGCCCGGGAAAAGCGAGACCGGGCATGCCCGGGTGTCAAGGGCGAGTCCTGGAAAGGCGAGTCTGGACCTGCCCGGGCATCCGGGGCGAGCCTTGGAAAGGCGAGGCTGGGCGTGCCCGGGCGCTCTGGGCGAGCCCTGGAAAGGCGAGAGCGGGCATGCCCGGGAAAGACGAGACCGGGCGTGCCCGGGAGTTTCGGGCGAGCCCGGGAACAGCGAGTCCGGGCATGCCCGGGAGAGGCGCGTCTGGGCCCGTCCGGACGAGCCCGGCATGGCGATTGCGCCCTGGCCGCGTCCTGGCAGGTGCAAGGCGATTGTGTACATCCAGCGGTAACCGCTACAATATATATATATATATAGTAATTTTTATAATTTTGGCCGCTGCCCCGGGCAACTGTAAGTGCTGTTTTTGTGAATGCCTTGTATTATATTTACTAGGGCATTGCCCGTACTATATCTATATCTAAAATTATATCCCCCCCCTCTATTTACATGAAATGGTTTGGTCCAAAGCGAACGGCTTCCGGAGTTTGGTAAAGAAATCGCCATCGCGTGCACAAACGCGCAGGAAAGCGAATGAATCGCAAATTCGTTTTTATTAGTTTTAAAACATAGTTTAACGCCAACATAGTTTGCAAACGTGAAATAAATGAATACGCTCTCAAATGTGCCATCCGAGGCAGAGTGTGTCCGCCACGTTCGGCACACGCGATAGTTCGCTGCTCTCTGATTGGTTGAATCGTTTTTTGGACATAGCTCGGTAAGTAATTGTCCGATTAATATGAAACCTTGAAAAGGCACATCCTCGGGTCCCCAGCAATATACCTGGCAAGTTAAAAGTATATCGGACCCATGGTTGTCGAGAAACAGCGGTCACAGACAAACAAACGTACAAACGTACAGAGATTACTGGAATTATAGATAGACTAGGGCATGCCCGTACTATATATAAGCTAGGACGTGCCCGTACGTGGGTGCCCGTTCCTTGCAAAAAAAAAAAAAACTGCAAAAAAAAAAAAAACTGCAAAAAAAAAACAATGGTTTGGTCCATTCGCAACGACCACAGAACCCCCCCCCCCCCCCCTCTATTTACATGAATGGTTTGGTCCATTCGCAAAGCCAAAGCGAACGACCACAGAACCCCCCCCCCCTCTATTTACATGAATGGTTTGGTCCATTCGCAAAGCCAAAGCGAACGACCACAGAACCCCCCCCCCCTCTATTTACATGAATGGTTTGGTCCATTCGCAACGGCAAAGCGAACGGCGAACGGCTAAATCGCCATAGCTCGGTAAGTACTTGTCCGATTAATTTCAAACCTTGAAAAGGCACATCCTCGGGTCCCCAGCAATATACATGGCAAGTTTCAAGTATATCGGACCGGTAGTTGTCGAGAAACAGCGGTCACAGACAAACGTACAGACGTACAGACGTACAAACGTACAAACGTACAGAGATTACTGGAATTATAGATAGATGGTACATTCAAGGAAACATGTTTACATTGTGGTTGAAGTGGATCAGCACATTCAACTGTTACCTCCTTCGACAAACATGGTATGTGTGGAGGCTGAAGTTCAATTGTAATGCAAAAAAGAGACTATATAAATGAATTTGCAAATTAGCCATGACACCAGTCGAAAACGGTCACAGACAAGTTTCCATTGTCAGAACTACTTTTATATCGTGCGTGACCATCCTTGACCTCAATATATGCCAACATACCTCTTGTTATCAGGGCCCGTTTCAGTTAACATGCAGACTGTCGCCAGATTGGGGGATCACAAACACACCTGCCTCGGATGTCTCAAGCATGTTCAATCAGATTTCAATCCAGCAATCGTGGAGGCTAGTCCATGCGAGTGATGTTTTCCTTGTGAAGTGCAGCATTGGCAGCATGTGAATGATGTGGACAGGCATTGTCAAACACAAATATGAAGCTGGGACCTTACTGGTAGACCAGAGGGACAATTGCAGGAACAATGATCCAATTCCTTCTCCGACACCTTTTACACCACCACTCTAAATAATAACAAGATGACATCTTCGGCCAACTTGAATGCCAGCTCATACCGTCTGGCTGCTCCAATCAAACCGATTCTCCATTTTGTACAATGCAACTCGTGTTCAGCAGACATTTTTTGGCTTGATTATTCAGCAAGACCAAACATCTGCCTGCTTTTTTGTCCAAGTCAAACTGTCTCTGGTTTTTCTCTTTTTCAACTTTGCTATAATTGTGTTCACTCTTCATCTTTCTTTTATCATTTTGAACATTTTTAAAATCCGATTCTAAGCTGGACTCATTTCCCTATCATTCAGTACAAAATCTGGTTTTGTCTGGTTTAGAACAACATTTCGTAGCATTTATATCCATAGCATTTTTCTCCTTTTTTCTCTATTCTTCTTCTTCTTCTCCATCCTTCCTTGTTGCAATCTATAAAAACCGGTCAACAGCACCCATCATAAGGAATGGGTCTAATGATTTGTATTCACACCAACGACTAAAATAAACTTGTGTTACCACAACTCAACTTGCTAAAACTAATTTGGCACCAATATCTACAAAGCTTTCAGGAAGTTAAAGCAGACATTGAGGCCGCCCATGAGTAAGACGACGTTGCCAAACTTCGAGTTCGCCCAGACTATTTCCTTACCCCTGCTGTACAGAGGCTGATCAGCAGTGATGAGGGTGTTCTTCTGGCCGACATTCTCAGAAATTTCCATGAAGTGATTGATGATGGTAATCATGGTGTCATTTTTATCTGCTGGTGCCTGCAGGATTGGCAACATCCCGGCGGTGGTCAGTCGTAACTGGTGGATCCTCAATGCTGACAGCTTCATTGAATGCTCCCCAGCTTGGAAGGGAGATCTCTTCATCATAGATGCATGACACCACCCAGGCCATGTCTTTGGCATGTGCCCGGTTCCTCTCAGCTTTAGGAGACAAGTGGTCTATGTCAATGTCGTAGAGAGGGGGAGATGGCCTTTTGCCAGATGGGAGTGTAGCTTGGTCCAGGCTTTGGAACTCCTGTAGGTCATCAGTTTTCATAGATTTCGATCTCTTGTGTCTGCCACCCTTTTGACATGACTCTGCTGTAGAGGGGAGCCTCTCTGCCATATCATCAGTTGAGTGCTGTGGAAGATGTTCTTCCCATCTAAGGTTGACCGTAATATATCTATGTTGTCACAAGAGCAGTGAATCATTCTCTTTTTTTATGATGGTGTCAGGGATGTAGACACACTCTTTCGCAACATACCTCTCCAGGATGATCTGTGCGATGGTTTTGTCTATCCTTCTTACAGTGTCGATACCAATTGTGTGATTTTCCGCGTGGAACAGGTCTCGGAGTGCTTCTGAAAGAGTAGCTTGGTGAATTCTAAGACCCAAGCCCACATGCTTTGGTGTTAACTTTCTTCGGTTGGAGACTGCATACACCATGACCTGGGCAATGCTACACACACTCTGCTTCATTTTCTGATCCACTTCAACTCCCTCATCCACAGCATCCATTCCTCCAAAGAGCAATTGTAGAAACAGGTATGGACTATCAGGTACACTACATAACCAAAAGTATGCGGACACCCCTTATAATTCGTGGATTTGGCTGTTTCAGCCACACCCATTGCTGACAGGTATATGTAATCAAACACACAGCCATGCAATCTCCATAGGCAAACATTGGTAGTAGAATGGGCCGTACTGAAGAGCTCAGTGACTTTCAACGTGGCACCGCCATAGGATGCCACCTTTCCAACAAGTCAGTTCGCCAAATTTCTGCCCTGCCAGAGCTGCCCCTGTCAACTGTAAGTGCTGTTATTATGAAGTGGAAACGTCTAGGAGCAACAACAGCTCTGCCACAAAGTGGTAAGCCACACAAGCTCACAGAACTGGGCCGCCGAGTGCTGAAGCGCATAGCGCGTAAAATCGTCTGTCCTCGGTTGCATCACTCACTACCGAGTTCCAAACTGCCTCTGGAAGCAATGTCAGCATAACAACTGTTCATTGGGAGCTTCATGAAATGGGTTTCCATGGCCGAGCAGCCGCACACAAGACTAAGTTCACTATGCACAATGACAAACGTTGGCTGGACTGGTGTAAGGCTCGCTGCCATTGGACTCTGGCGCAGTGGAAATGCATTCTCTGGAGTGATGAATCATGCTTCACCACCTGGCAGTCTGACGGACGAATCTGGGTTTTGCAGATGCCAGGAGAACGTTACCTGCCCGAATGCATAGTGCCAACTGTAAAGTTTGGTAGAAGAGAAATAATGGTCTGGGGCTGTTTTTAATGGTTCGGGCTCGGCCCCTTAGTTCCAGTGAAGGGAAATATTAATGCTACAGCATACAATGACATTCTAAATGATTGTATGCTTCCAACTTTATGGCAACAGTTTGGGGAAGGCCCTTTCCTGTTTCAGTATGACAACGCCCCCGTGCACAAAGCGAGGTCCATACAGAAATGCTTTGTCGACATCGGTGTGGAAGAACTTGACTGGTCTACACAGAGCCCTAACCTCAAGCCCATCAAACACCTTTGGGATGAATTGGAATGCCGACTGTGAGCCAGACCTAATCACCCAACATCAGTGCCCGACCTCACCAATGCTCTTCTGGCTGAATGGAAGCAAATCCCTGCAGCAATGTTCCAACATCTAGTGGAAAGCCTTCCCAGAAGAACGGAGGCTGTTATAGCGACAAAGAGGGGGGGGGGGGGGACCAACTCCATATTAATGCCCATGATTTTGGAATGAGATGTTCGATGTTCGTGTGTCCACATACTTTTGGTCATTTAGTGTATGACACGATCAACATGTTCCTGATCAAGACCTTGCTATGTCTCGGAGTGTCCAGGAGTTTCAAGAAGATCTTGTCGAACTTTCAGAGCTACGTGTACTATCTCTTGGTATATATGCTGGTAGTGGCACTCATGCAGACATTATAATCTTCATCTTCACTAGACCCTGATGCATCGGTAGCAGGACCTTGTTCACACGAATGTGCCAATGCTTTGGAGATGATAATATCTGAGCTCTCTCCAGGGTACATCAGCAACGGGCCCCTTGACAATGGGCGCACATACCTGGCCTTTGATCCAAGGAGCCTTTGAACATCTTCATAGAAGGTTGTTCTCCTGGAGTATTTCATGGTGACGTCGGTGTCATTACATATGATCTCGTATGTGTCCCAGGCATCTCCCATATCGTATACGTGACCACGAGACAGGCCTACTATGAAGTGTTTGCACAGCTTCGTCATGCACTCATTTTCAGGCAATTGCTGCTCTTCTGACACCGTTTGTTTTCTCGTACGTCTCTCAAATGTCACCAAGCATGCCAGATGATAGCAGCCTTCAGCTGAAATAAGATCACTAACCGTTGACAGCTGTATACTCATGACAGGGTCATGTTTGGAACAATGGATCAAGGCATCTGATTTCTCCATTGTCTCGACCCTGTGAAGTTTCTTTGTGGTCTTATTTTGGCTAAACATGCAGAGGGTCCAGTCAATAGGTGGTGTTGTACCTCTATGCCAGCAAAATGAAATGCAAGTATTGATTGAAATGCAAAAAAACGTTTTTTCCATAATTTTACCTTTGTGACCTTCAGAACAAAAATTGAGAGTGGCATCCACCCACATCTTGTTCGGCATCCTCAGTACTACTTATCTAATGTGGTTGCCTGCTATTAACAAAAAACGCCATTAAATTTTTTCTGGAGGACTTTTCCATTTTTGGCCGGCCTACTATAGGTGCACTTTGGGTACCGGCAACACCATCTTTGTGACGTCGGTTTTCTTTCCGCACTCAGCGGGGCAATAACAAGACATTTCCTCCTCCACATGTATGTCAATGTATGGTTATTGGTTCATGCTCTGTCCTCTAAATCAGGGGTTCTTAACCTTTTTCCCTGTCAAGACCCCCAACGGATTGCCAACGATGTCCCCATACCCCCTTCACCAGACTGTTGACTGACCAAGGTACACCGAAGGTGCGCATAGCTAGGGGGGGACTGGGGGGATGTCCCCCTAGAATTTTTTGATTTCTCTGTGCTCTGTAGTGCATTCTGAGGGGTGTTTTTACTTTAATTGCCTATTTTTTGGATGAAAATTGGTAACTTATTACCCAGAAAATGGGCCAAGTTCGGGGATCCGCGCCTGATTACCAGTCCCATTAGGTTTCAGTGTGACTTCAAAATATCTCAATAGCTTAGTTTTACATATGGATAATTAGGAACAGAACAGGAAAGAAAATCATTAGGATTTCGTAGTTAGATTTCGTAGGTTAACATTTCCTTGTTAACAAAGAAACAAAACAAACTAAACAATCAGAATATGGAATCGGGGCACAGTTCGTGACAACGCCACTCACATATCATCGGACACATCAAGTCGATTTCCCCACTTTGATTTCAGGTTCAATAATGCAGAGAAACCTGTTTCACAGAGATACGTAGCAGTGAAGGGAACCAACACATTCATTGCCCTCTTCGCCAAGCTAGGGTAAGCTGCTATCTGCTCACACCAAAACTGCTTAAAATCCAGCCCAGCCTTTCCGAAATCAGCTTTCTTTCTTTGATCTTCTTGGAACTCGATCAAATCATCCTTCACTAAATCGTTGTCACTCATCGTAGAAATATCAAAGGAGAAAGGGTTCTGGATCCAAACGGATTCTGTGCTAAGATCATCAATATCTGAGAAGTAATCCTCAAAATTGGTACTTGGGACTTTCAAATGGTCTTTGACTTCTTGAAGTATTTCTCCAGGCAATGCCTTTTCATCTTCTCCATCAAGAAGAATATCGCCAAGGATTGGAAAGTTCGCCATGTTTCCGCTTTCAACACGGCGACTCCAAATAGGTAATTTCTTCGTGAATGCCACTAACTTTCCCCTGGCTTGAATAATGTCCACATCCATTCCCTGCATCGACATCTTCAAGTCATTGAGGTGCCTGAAAATATCGGCCAAATATCCCAGGCTAACAATAAAATGCTCATCTTCAAAACTGTTTGCAAGACGGGATTGTTGATGCCTGAGGAATTCGAGAATTTCTTCCCGACGTTCCACCACACGTGTGAAAACACGACCACGAGATAGCCAACGTACCTCTGTGTGGTACAATGAAACACAATGTTCCGCCACAATCTCATCACAGAATTTTTGAAATAGCCGATGATTTAATGCCCGTTTACGAATAAAGTTGACTGCCTGCACGACTATTACCATTTATTATATATTTAAAGTTGATATTTCATTGAATTTATTACAATTTATTATTATTATTTATTACGAGTCCCATACCCCCAGATTTTGGTACCCATACCCCCAAGGGGTATAGACCCCCCAGGTTAAGAACCCCAGCTCTAAATGCTGAGCATCAAGCCTGGAAGCATCAAGTACGATTTCTAAAGTCATAGTATGACTCGGCAAGAGTCCGGTTTTGAGTAAGTAACACCATTTACAATTAACAATGAACCTTACACCCCTCATTATCCTGGATTTTTTTTTTTTACTATAATCCGCTCCCTCCTAAGCCACAGTTTATTTAATCGCCAGCATAGGATATTTAATATACCAAATAGAGTGGAAAGAATATCAGAGAGATTGCTCTCCAAGCTCCAATCAACTAATCTCTATGTGTGGGGCAAGCCCCGAATACATGAAAACCTCAAGCTTCATCCAAATTATAAATTCTAAAGGAACCATCACCAGTTATGGTCAGATTGTATCCGGGAGTCACTTTAAAATCAGACCATGATGGTTTAATTTTTCAAGTCATTGGTTCTAATCCCCCGTAGTCATGGCAACAAGGCCATTTCCGGCACCCTTCCATGATTCTTCAGAACCCTGATGCAAAACAATGCAATGCGACCCGAACACTACAGACCAAAATCAACATAATCTTGGTAAATTACAACCTCAAGCTCTTTGTCTCAGCTGTCTTTATTAATAATTAATTTAATTAGAGGCCTATACCTTTTACAGAGTGCACACCTCCAGGCTATCGTACCATCTGCTGTCTTTCTGGAAAGGAGAATACATCCTCATTTCGGATTTGAGTGAGATCATGCTATATATATGACTCCTATAGGTCAGACTACTCTGACAATGCCCTTACCAATAATTACCTCCAGGTGTTAAGCAATTACCTATTACATCTATATTTACATTTGGCAGCTTATCGATCATACAATGTTGTCAGAATATTGCACGATCCAGCTCTGTATTTTTACTATTAAGTAAATACAAAAAGGCAATGTTTGTTTTGCTTTTCCAGTTCCTCAAACAAAGGAAGTAGATTTAATTATAGGAGCTTTTCTCACTGTTCTAGTGATTGATTGGCTTGGTTTCTGTGTTTTGAGGGTGCTCAATGTACATGATGCGAAATAATGTGATGGTGATCTAACATTAGGCTGCCCTTTCTCATTTGAGGTTAACTCATGTTGAACCATGCCCAGGTTTCAACCTTTTCCACCACTCACACACACTTTGGAATGAAAGACCTGTATCGCATAAATTTAATTGGACATCCCATTGCTTGACACAATATTCACCAGCACCTGGGAATTACCCAGAATGCGTTTCGCAGCTGTGACATCAGGATTTTTTAGGAGTTGCCACTACAACTTGATAAACCTTCAGAGATTTGTCATTCTCTTACCTATTATGATTATAGAGAACAAAACGTTGACGTTAACCCTGAACTACGATCTCACAACTACCTTCTCACACCTACCCTGAGCTTGAGCAAACCTGCAAGGAAAAATGGGAGAAACTCCTTAAATCCAGATGTACAAAGCTGACACAGATATACCCAAGAAGACTCGGAGCTGTAATCGCTGCCAAAGACGCTTCTACAAAGTATTGACACAAGGAGTTGAATACTTGTACAAATTTGATATTTCTGTATTTCATTCTTAATAATTTGCAAAAGTTTATTTTAAAAATCCACTTTGACATTATATAGGGTATTATGTGTAGATCAGTGACAAAAATGTCAATTTAATCCATTTTAAATTCAGACTGTAACAAAATGTTTAAAAAAGTCAAGGGGTTTGAATATTATTATGTTTGTAGGGGGTAGACAATTATTACCTTAGAGCCAGGTAGAGTGTATAGATTAGTGTGCTCCGACTGTCGTGAAGAAGAAGAAACCACATGTAATAAGTCGGAAATTTGTGTAGCTTGTAGCTCGTGGAAGGGCTTGTATCTTCGTCCCCATGAGAGGGATGGGGTATGTTAATTAGAGAGGGATTATGGGTAAATTAATCCCCTGTATGTAATAGCCTGTTATCTTTTCCTGTGTTCCTTATGACACGGCACTACACGCCATAGCCATGCTAAGCAATCGACACCATAATTAATGACACTAATTAAAAACCAACCGGAAACCAGGCATCGAACACTACCGCTGGTGCCGCAGCCGCTACATCACCACCTCAATCAAGTAGAGCCGTGGAGCCACGCCCGGAAGAACAGTGATTGGTTCGGAATTTGGGTCAAGTAAGGATGGCTAAGATGGGAATCGCTGATAGGAGCGGACACGGAGACGTCGTGGGATGACGTCAGAACCTAAAGTACAAAAATAATTGGAACGGCGGACATTTTGCTCTTCTCGTTCTGGTTCTGGTTCCCAGTGTTCTTTGACACTATGTATTTGTATGTGCAGTCCATGAGACCTCGACCTCGATGTATTATATATTATTTGACTCAGATGAAAGAATAGGTCAGCTTGTAGTAAATTTGGCCTCATTCCTTGCTAAATGATATCTGATTCCTTGCTGAATGATATCTGTGTAGTGAAATTATACCAAGGTGAACCCAGGGTGTGCTCGCTTCAAAAGGGGCGTCTATAAGACCCGGGACAACCGGGGCGCACGGACACTCCAGCGGAACTCACTGTGACATAGTCCTGTAGTTTGAATGGTATGTACGCCCCTAAATGCTGCGCTGACTGTCCTCTCTATTGGACCATTGCCATATTGAATCGACCATTGCTCATGAAATACTCTGATTTTAATGCCTGTTGCATGAATGTATTTTTACAGGATGTACTTCAGATCTAAATGATATTAAACCTACCCAGAGGTCAAGTCGTGTCTGAGCTTGATTTTCATGACAATCTGATTCCTTGCTAAATGATATCTGATTCCTTGCTAAATGATATCTGATTCCTTGATAAATTATATCTGATTCCTTCACAAATTATAACTGATTCTTTGCTAAATGATATCTGATTCCTTGCTAAATGATATCTGATTCCTTGATAAATTATATCCGATTCCTTGCTAAATGATATCTGATTCCTTGCTAAATGATATCTGATTCCTTGATAAATTATATCTGATTCCTTGATAAATTATATCTGATTCCTTGATAAATTATATCTGATTCCTTGCTAAATGATATCTGATTCCTTGCTAAATGATATCTGATAACTTGATAAATTATATCTGATTCCTTCACAAATTATAACTGATTCTTTGCTAAATGATATCTGATTCCTTGCTAAATGATATCTGATTCCTTGATAAATTATATCTGATTCCTTGCTAAATGATATCTGATTCCTTGCTAAATGATATCTGATTCCTTGATAAATTATATCTGATTCCTTGATAAATTATATCTGATTCCTTGCTAAATGATATCTGATTCCTTGCTAAATGATATCTGATTCCTTGCTAAATGATATCTGATTCCTTGCTAAATGATATCTGATTCCTTGATAAATTATATCTGATTCCTTGCTAAATGATATCTGATTCCTTGCTAAATGATATCTGATTCCTTGCTAAATGATATCTGATTCCTTGCTAAATGATATCTGATTCCTTGATAAATTATATCTGATTCCTTGCTAAATGATATCTGATTCCTTGATAAATTATATCTGATTCCTTGATAAATTATATCTGATTCCTTGATAAATTATATCTGATTCCTTGCTAAATGATATCTGATTCCTTGCTAAATGATATCTGATTCCTTGATAAATTATATCTGATTCCTTGCTAAATGATATCTGATTCCTTGCTAAATGATATCTGATTCCTTGCTAAATGATATCTGATTCCTTGCTAAATGATATCTGATTCCTTGATAAATTATATCTGATTCCTTGCTAAATGATATCTGATTCCTTGCTAAATGATATCTGATTCCTTGCTAAATGATATCTGATTCCTTGCTAAATGATATCTGATTCCTTGCTAAATGATATCTGATTCCTTGATAAATTATATCTGATTCCTTGCTAAATGATATCTGATTCCTTGCTAAATGATATCTGATTCCTTGCTAAATTATATCTGATTCCTTGCTAAATGATATCTGATTCCTTGCTAAATGATATCTGATTCCTTGCTAAATGATATCTGATTCCTTGATAAATTATATCTGATTCCTTGCTAAATGATATCTGATTCCTTGCTAAATGATATCTGATAACTTGATAAATTATATCTGATTCCTTCACAAATTATAACTGATTCTTTGCTAAATGATATCTGATTCCTTGCTAAATGATATCTGATTCCTTGCTAAATGATATCTGATTCCTTGATAAATTATATCTGATTCCTTGCTAAATTATATCTGATTCCTTGCTAAATGATATCTGATTCCTTGCTAAATGATATCTGATTCCTTGCTAAATGATATCTGATTCCTTGATAAATTATATCTGATTCCTTGATAAATTATATCTGATTCCTTGCTAAATTATATCTGATTCCTTGCTAAATGATATCTGATTCCTTGCTAAATGATATCTGATAACTTGATAAATTATATCTGATTCCTTCACAAATTATAACTGATTCTTTGCTAAAATATATCTGATTCCTTGAAAAATTCTAACTGATTCTTTGCTGAAATATATCTGATTCCTTGAAAAATTCTAAGTGATTCTTTGCTAAAAAATATGTTTTGGAGAGGAGAAGGGGTAAAGGGTCAGGTGGTAAGGCCTGAAGACATCACTTTGCCAACATTATATTATTATGGAATCAAGTTGATGTTTTAGAGCAGTTAATTCGCTCAGGATAACTTCCTGTTGGCCTATACACCAGAAGCAATCATGTTAATCCATGCCATCTGTCTGTGCAGTACCCTAAAGGCTATTAAGGCTTTTGTAAATCAGCATCACACGTTTGAATGCTCATGCATGTTTGATGCCTTATTTACTTCACTAGCTTCCACCTGGAATTTTATTATTACCGTTGTATGTGTATGTCCATATTTACTTTTGAACAATGCGTGATCACATCAACCTTCTTAAGTTATTATTCTTTCTCAGTACTGGAAAGGATGAAAAATAAATAATTTTTTTTTTTCTGCATAGATAAAATAGTTAATTTTTACCTCCGCCACCAAAGGTGGATGGAGGTTATGTTTTCACCCCTGACTATCTGTTTGTTCCTTGCGAAAATCTCAGATCTTTCAAGGACAGTATATTGATTAGTCTTGTGCGTTGTTCTGTCTGTTTGTCTCTTTTTGTCTTGTTTTTTTTTCTTTGTTTTGTTACTTGCAAAATCGAAGATCGAAGATTTTTTATCGAATATTTTTTCGAAGATCTAAGAAGCAAAATCGAAGATTTTTCCAAGTATATTGGTCGGTTGCGTATTGTGGTTCTGTCTGTCTGTTTGTTTGTTTGTCACCGGCCTACAGGTCACAATTCTAAACCGATCGTCACGAAACTTCACCAAGTTGTATAGGTCGTCCCAATTAATAAGATATTGTTTTTGGGGTCAAAAGTCAAAGGTCATCTGGAGGTCAAATTTCTAAAATCGCCTTTTTAAATCCGATTGACTTGAAAATTGAATAGCATTTGTATATTGAGTCACTAAATTGGGAAATGAACTATTTTTTAGGTCAAAATGTCAAAGGTCAACTCAAGGTCAAATTTTTAAAATCATCAATTTTCAACCGATTGACTTGAAAATTGAACAGCATTTGCATATCGAGTCAATACATTGGGAAACACACTTTTTTGAGGTCAAACGGTCAAAGGTCAACTCAAGGTCAAATTTAAAAAATCATCAATTTTCATCTAAAATGCTGTCAATTCTCAACCGATTGACTTGAAAATTGAACAGCATTTGCATATCGAGTCACTAACAGGCATTTTATGGCCATTTTTCAAGAGCGGGGGTTAGCCATACCGAGTCACTAAATTGGGAAACATACTATTTTTGAGGTCAAAAGGTCAAATGTCAACTCAAGGTCAAACTTCCAAAATCATCACTTTTTATCTGAAAAACCGTCAATTTTCATCCGATTGACTTGATAAATTGAACCGCATTTGCCCATTTAGTCAATAAATAGGGAAACCAACTATTTTTGATGTCAAAAGGTCAAAGGTCAACTCGAGGTCAACCTTCCAAAATCATCATTTTTCATCTGAAAAATCGTCACTTTTCTTCCTATTGACTCGAGCTTTGATCAAGATTGTCAATTTAAATCTTGATGAAATGGACAATTTGCTGTATCAATGGAATTTTTTTTCTGGGGGGTTGGGGGGGGGGGGCGGACTTTGCAAGTATCGTGCTCCGCATGACGTCTTCTTGTTTGTCTGTATGTCAGTCGCTTACAGGTTACAATTTTCAACCGTTCTTCACGAAATTTCACCAAACGGTAGAGTTGGTTATAAACAAGAAGCCTATTGCTTTTGGGGTCAAAAGGTCAATAGCTCAACATCGGCCAAAGGTCACCAACGTTGTCAAATTTCTAAAATCCTCAATTTTCATCCAATTGACTTGAGATTTGAAGAGGATTTGCATATATGGTCACTGAATTCAATCACTAATATTTAAGGTCAACATAGGCCAAAAGGTCAACATAGGCCAAAATTTTAAAATTCTCAATTTTCATCCAATTGATGTGAAATTTTAAGAGGATTTGCATATCTGGTCACTGAATTCAACCACCAACTACTTTTGAGGTCAACATAGGCCAAAAGGTCAATATAGGTCAAATTTCTAAAAACTCTCAATTTTCCTCCGATTGACTTGAAATTTGAAGAGGATTTGCATCTCTGATCATTGAATTCAACCACCAAGTATTTTTGTTGTCAACATAGGCCAAAATGTCAACATAGGCCGAATTTCTAAAATCCTCAATTTTTATCCGATTAACCTGAAATTTGAAGAGGATTTGCATATCTGGTCACTATATTCAACCACCAAGTATTTTTGAGGTCCACATCAGCCAAAAGGTCAACATAGGCCAAGTTTCTAAAATCCTCAATTTTAATCCAGTTAACTTGAATTTTTAAGAGGATTTGCATATCTGGTCACTGAATTCAACCACTAAGTATATTTGAGGTCAACATAGGACAAAAGGTCAACTTAAGCCAAGTTTATAAAATCCTCAATTTTCATCCAATTAAC
The DNA here is from genome assembly GCF_964187855.1 of Myxine glutinosa. Classification (NCBI taxonomy): domain Eukaryota; kingdom Metazoa; phylum Chordata; class Myxini; order Myxiniformes; family Myxinidae; genus Myxine; species Myxine glutinosa. Next base: position 308,508,533 of record NC_136261.1, read on the forward strand.
TTGAAATTTGAATAGGATTTGCATATCTGGTCTCTAAATTCAACCACCAAGTTTTTTTGAGGTCAATATAGGCCAAATTTCTAAAATCCTCAATTTTCATCTGATTGACTTGGAATTATAAGAGGATTTGCATATCAGGTGACTGAATTCAACCACCAATTTTTTTGAGGTAATCATAGGCCAACAACTTATTTTAGGGATTTCCAATTACGTGATATGCACACCATATTTCTTGTTTGTTTGTCTGTTTGTTTGTCTGTGAACAGGATATCTCAAAAGGTTGTGGACGGATTCGGACGAAATTTGGCAGAGAGGTAGTGTGTGTGACACAGACGAAATTATTAGATTTTGTTGAAGATCTGAATATGAATTCGGATAGGAGAAACATTTAATTTTAAGTGATTCTTTACCATTGAGTGATTGGGCCAAAAGCGATAAATAACATTATATTTGAAAAAGTTGTGGACGAGTTATGACTAAACTTGGGGGATGAGTTGGTTTAGGTGACAAGAACAAGCCGATTAAATTTTAGTTCAGGCCCGAATCCAGATCTGGCCTAACAGTGAGATACAAGCCATAAACTGTTTAGCCTGGTGGAGGTATGCACTGTACCGAGTACCGTTCTAGTTTAAACCGTTCTCTCAGCCTCATGGATTAGCATGTGTATACATCATGTGCAAGATGAAAAAATTATAAGAAATCATTGTACCTAAACGTGAATGATAACAACATTGTGAAATATATGGATTATATATTTGGGAGGGATTCAACCACAAACTTGGTCTGCCAGGTGCGTCATCACTGCCCAGTGAGTACGCTCACGTGGCAAAGGTTGTAATAGGATTTCAAGGTCTATTTCTATTTCAAAATTTGAAAAAAAAACTATTTCAAAAAAAGTAAGGTCTATTTACCAATGTTCATCCAATGTTGGTCCAATGTCGGTAAAAGTGCTGCCTTGTTCGTCAATCGTTGGTCCAATGACAGCAACATGGCGTAACAGAGATGGGACAATGGCCAACGTTAACCCAATGTCAATGTGTTAGCTGGGTGAGGTGTGGCTGATGTTGTGGTGTCCCAATAGAACCAAGCCGGAACTAAGAATGTGTCCAGATACCACCAGCCAATGGTGTACTCTTTCAGAAAGAACCTCAAGGTCTTGAACATCCACCAGCAAATGGGATAAGAGCGATCCTATCAAGGACATTGATGGGCAATGGGTCAAGCTACATACTACATAGGATTTCAATCGCTAGTGACATCATCATTGAGTAGGTGCAGTGACCTTGACCCAAGGCAAGCCAAACTAGTATTTTCCTCCAATGGTTAGGCCTCATAAAGTCGCTCGTAACTTAAATACATGAAAACAAGGTTTTTGTGACAGAGTAGTGGATTAAGGGTATTTACCATCAATGAATCATTTCCGAATGTCACTTTCATAAAAAAATGAAATAAAAAGATTTTTAGTTAATCAGTAAATAAATAAACAAAATAAACAAGTAAAAAAAAAAAAAAAAAAAAAAAAAAAATATATATATATATGCGTTTTCACTCGAAGCAAATTATATAACTCATTCTGCTTGCACTTCCTTCCCTCGTTCATTCTTATCCCTTCCTTTTCTCAATACCTCCAAATTGAACCTTAATTGGGTTAATTCCGGGATTTTGTTTCCATTCTCAGTTTATCGGAGCTTCGGCCGGAGTACGTGCTGGAGAATGTGCACCTAAAGTACGTTCTCATCTGCTGGCAGAGAGGTAGTGGCAGAGGGTAGACCCTCCACCCATACCTGCAGCATTACTCTCCTCTGTGCCTTCAATAAGCATTTATTTAACCTCTCCTGTGATATCTGTCTCTGTGTATCAAAATTAGGAATAACAAGACGTCCAGTTTGCAGAGATTGCCTCCATACGACCATCGACTCCCACTCACATCCGTTAACAGTGGCAAACCCCTCCTTGTCAGTACACTCCCCTTTGTCATCTTCTACATACCCACGTCCTCCTAACAGCCACCCCATTCTCTGCGTCTGCCTCTTCAGCATCCCTCCACTTTATATCCCCCTTCCTGCATCCCTGTCATCCCATCCCTTCCAGTAATTCCCACCATCCCACTCCTCCCAGCTTTAACTCCAACCCAACCATCCTAGCTTCCCCCCACCTTGCCCTCTCCTAGCTCCCACACACCCTTTCCACTTTCCTGCACCCTGTAAACAGTGCCTCCTCCCCTGTCCCTAACTGTGTGGACCTCAAACCTCTGAGACCTCTGCTCCAACCTGACCGATCTCTCACTCCAGGCCGCTGATAAACTGGACATAACCTCTCTTTCCTCCCACAGGATGTCCCTGACTCCTTATTGTCTCTCCCTGGCTATTGTCTCCTCTAGTTTGATAGGACCGAACCCGATCCTGGCGGCAGAGTTGCACTTTACATCAAGAACTCCATTTCTCAATGTCTGTGTAAAGTTCTTACACGTATAAACCCCCAGCAGTACCTTTGGCTGCCTCTTCCATTCTGCTCTGACCTCGTGTTTGTCTGTCATGTGTTGTACCGTCCTCCCACCAGTGATGACTCCATTTACATCTCTCAGTCAATATGGACCAACTATCAACCAGCCACCAAATGTTGGCAGGATGTTCTGCAGTGTGTGAAGAAGATATGTTGCATCAACAATAGTAACATCGGACTTCTCTGGAGCAGTACTATCAAACAGCAAGCTCTCAAGTTTGTGCATCATATTCGATTTATCTGTTTTATTATCCCGAGCACAAAGCCAAAGGTGGGGTGAAGCAATTGGGTCACTTTGTCTGTCTGTCTACAGACGTCAGTCTATGATGGAGGAACAACTTCATTTCAATTGAATGTTATATATTTGGAACACTAAGTACGAATCGGAACATGAATCAGAACACAAACCTGCAGTTTAGCAGTATCTTGGCTATGAGTTTGTCAAATTGTACAGAATCTCATCCCGAGCAAAGAGCAAAGAGGAGCAAGAAAGAGCAATCAGATTGAATCAGATTGAATTGACATTGAGATTGGACCGTGCAACGTGCCAGGGAGAGTTTCAGTATTTTTTTGTCACAATTGTCCCATATTAATACCATTGACAAGTCATCTTCTTGCAGCAGTCCATCGGGGTGACCCCAGTCTGTCAGTTATTTCAGTAGCTCACTCAGTTTCAAGTTCATCTACAATGTGGTAGCTGATGGAATTCTATTCAGGATGTCTATGATTTCATGTGTACCAGTGGATGTTCTTCATTCCAAGTCCCATGGCAAGGTGTTTACCTGGTTTGTTTCTGCTTCGACTGGTCACCAACACAACATCATCATATGAACGAACTGAACAATCCTCAAACTTATTCTGAAGTTATTCTTATTCTGAAGCAACAGCTGAATCAGTATATATAATCCTGGAGAAGGTCAGAAGGTTTTTGGGTCTTTGGAGTCCTTGGGGTCTTCTGGGTCTTTGGGGTATTTTGGGTCCTCTGTGTCATTTGGGTCCTTGGGATTGTTTGGGTCTTTTGGATCCTCAGGGTCTTCAGGGTCTTTCGGGTATTTTGGGTGTTTGGGGTCCATTGGGTCTTCAGGGTCTTTTCGGTCTTTGGGATATTTTGGGTCTTTGGGGTCCATTGGGTCTTCAGGGTGTTTTCAGTTTTTCAGTCTTTGGGGTTTTTTTTTTTTTTTTTTTTTTTTTTTTTTTTTCGTATACAATATCGAGGCTCGTGAAAGAGCGAACATTAATCACACAGAAAGACAAACCGACACATAAAACATATAACATAGGGAGCGGTAGACAAGATGGGGAGAGAGGGGGAAGGACACAAACACAACATTTGAGAGCAGGGACCGAGAGACATGGAGACATCGAGAGATCTGAGAGAGGGCGAGGGCTTTGGGGGGGGGGGGGGGGGGCGTGGGAAGGGGGCAGTGGGAGAGGTATAAAACATATGGACACTGCCAGGACTTCCAGGAAAGAAGTTGGAATTTCAAACAAGGTGGATCTGGGGTGAATTAGCGGGGGTAGAAAAGATCAAGGTTTTGGATGGGGGAAGATAAGAGATGGTGGTGAACAGCTGTTTTAAAGACCTGGAGGGAGGAGTGGGATTGAAGGGAGTGAGGGAGTTTATTCCAGAGGCGGGAGAAAAGAGGAATGAAAGAGTGAAGGTGAGCGGAGAGCCGAGATTTCGGCAGTTTAACCATCAGAGGGTTGCTGGCAGATCTTGTGCGACCTGTAGGAATATTTGGGGGACAGAGCACAGAGAGAGCTGGGGGTGCAAGGCCGGAGAGGAGTCGGTAGAAGACAGAAAGACCACCTACCTGCCTGCGGTGAGTGAGTGAAAGGCCCTCAGAGATAGCTTCATCGCGGGAGATTCCAATAATTCTGAAAGCTTTGGTTTCAACAGCGTGAAGCCGAGCTAGGTGTGAGGCAGGAGCACCGGCCCATAGGGGAGAACAGTATTCCATTGAGCTGCGGATGAAAGCCTTGTATGTGGTGAGGAGCTCAGGTGTGCCGAGGAAGGACTTCGCACGACGGAGGATGCCCAGTCGGCGACTGGCTTTGGAGGCCAGCTTGGAAATGTGGTTTTCCCAAGAAAGATCATGGCAGATAGTGAGACCCAAAATCTTGAGCGACAGAACTTCTTGGAGAGGATTGTTGAGAAAGTAGATGGGAGGGTTGTCCAGTCGATCTTTTCGGAGAGACATAGTAAGAGTGTGAGATTTGTCAGGATTGAAAGACATGTTCCACTTGTTTGACCAGTCTGTGATTTTGTCCAGGTCTTCAGAGAGTGAGGAGGCAGCAGACTGCCGATCTGAGGGAAGAGGAATGGAGCGGCAGAGAGTGGAGTCATCAGCAAAGAGATAGAGAGGATTTTCGAGAGAGTCAGAGAGATCATTGATGAAGACCAGAAAAAGCACGGGGCCCAGAACACTGCCTTGGGGAACTCCAGCCTGAACAGGAAGAGGAGATGAGAGAAACCCATTCAGGGCCACACGTTGACGACGACTAGAGAGGAAGTCCGCCAGCCATGCGTGGAGATTTCCATGGATACCAAAGGAGGAGAGTTTTGTGAGCAGAGCGGGGTGCCAGACCGTGTCGAAGGCACGTGATATGTCGAGGGAGACAGCTCTAATTTCCTGTTTGGCATTGAGGACCTCCATCCATTGTTGAGACAGCAGAAGCAGCATGTCCAGAGTAGAGTGACCTGGTCTGAAACCAAATTGATGATCAGAGATCAAGCCATTGGAGAAGAGGAAAGATTTCATATCAGAAGCAATGATGGATTCCATGACTTTGCTGATAATTGGGAGAAGGCTGATTGGTCTGTAGTTGCTAGGATCTGTTTTTGCACCTTTTTTGTGCAAAGCGGTGATGTTGGCTGATTTCCAAGCAGATGGCAGTTGACCTTGAGCAAAAGAGAGGGTGAAGAGAACAGCGAGAGGGTGAGATAGAGCAGCAGAGCAGGATTTTAGGACCCGTGGGCTGATGCCGTCGGGTCCAGTTGCAGAATCAGAGTCGAGGGTTGACAGAAACTTTTCCACCTTGTCAGGAGGAAAGGACACGGAGTCCAGGAGCAGCAGGGTACGACTGGGTATGGTGGGTACAGAGAGGGATGGGTTTGGGACACAAGATTTAGAGGCAAACACAGAGTTGAGGCATTCAGCTTTTTCACGTGCGGAGTCAGCTGTATAGCCGTTTGAGGTAAGGGAGGGGATGGAGGGGGAACAAACACCAGAAACGGATTTGACCAGACGCCACCAGGATTTGGAAGAGGGAGACAGATAAGAGAGTTCGGTCTTGAGAACGGAGAGATATTGTTTCCTGGCTCTCCTGAGGGTGGACACACACTTGTTTCGGGCTTTGTGAAAGGAAATGAGATTTCCTTCCGTTGGATTTGCTTTCCAGGAGACGAAGGCAAGTTGTTTCTGGGCAACAGCCTCACCACAAGATTCCGTGTACCATGGACGGGAGGAAGGGTATGACAACTGAAGACGAGATGGGATAAATCTGTGCATGAGAGAGAGCAATTTACTTTGGAAGAATTCCCAGGATGAGTTGATGTCAGAGGTGGTAGAGATGGGAGACCAGTCCAGATGATTGATGGCTGCTTGAAGACCGTGCCAGTTGGCCTGAGTGAAATGCCAGACTCGTCGACGCTGAGCAGGCTCCCTGAGGATGGTCAGAGAGATGTCCACTTTAACAAGGACATGATTGGATCTTCAGAGTACTTGGGGGTCTTCTGAGTCCTCGGGGTCTTTTGGGTCCTCTGTCATTTGGGTCCTTGGGGTTGTTTGGGTCTTTGGGTCCTCGGGGTATTTTGGGTCTTTGGGGTCCATTGGGTCTTCAGGGTCATTTCAGTATTTTGGGTCTTTGGGGTATTGTGGGTCTTCGGGGTATTTTTGGGTCTTCTGGGTATTTTGGGTCTTTTGGATCTTCATGGTCTTTAGGGTCTTTTGGATCTTCATGGTCTTTCAGGTCTTCAACAGTCTTCAGGGTGTTTTGGGTCTTCGGGGTATTTTGGGTGTTTGGGGTCCATTGGGTCTTTTGTATCTTTTTGGTCTTTTGGGTCTTCGGGGTATTTTGGATCTTCAGAGTACTTGGGGGTCTTCTGAGTCCTCGGGGTCTTTTGGGTCCTCTGTCATTTGGGTCCTTGGGGTTGTTTGGGTCTTTGGGTCCTCGGGGTATTTTGGGTCTTTGGGGTCCATTGGGTCTTCAGGGTCATTTCAGTATTTTGGGTCTTTGGGGTATTGTGGGTCTTCGGGGTATTTTTGGGTCTTCTGGGTCCTTTGGGTTTTATGCTCTTCATTGTCTTTTGTGTCTTTAACAGTCTACAGGGTGTTTTGGGTGTTGGGGCCCATTGGGTCTTTGGGGTCTTCTGGGTCTTTGGGGTCTTTTAGGTCTTTTAACCGATTGACACACAGTCGTGTTCAAAGATTGCCCCTGAAACCTTAACCCCCCCCCACCCCACCCCACCCCCACTCAATTCCCTCCTAATGCACTACTCAAAGCCTTTAAAACCTATCCACACACGCACACTGTGTTTCATATGGTAGAATATATATATTGTATATATATTGTTACGGTTTTTAGAACCTTCACTTGTAAATAATAATAAGCCTTATAAATATCCCCCTTTGTAAAGGTTGCACCCTAGTTAGGCCATGTACAACACATAGGACACCGTAGAAACCTCTCTAGTTATTTCATTAGTCTATGTTTCAGTTAAGGATCTGTTTCCAATAGTTGAATCTGCGTTGTATTAATTAAATAAGAGTAGGCCCCAAAGTTCCTTTCAACAGCGGTGCGATGGTTTTCTATCCCGCAAGCCGCCATAAGCCACGTGGCCGAGTTGGAGAAGAAGGGGGAGGAGCGCCAGGAACGAAGGCGTGGCTCATCAACGCACCATCAAAGGTGGAGCCATGGAGCCCTCACCAACCAACCAGGGTTGAGGTGAGCCCGCCAGTGGGTGTGTCCTAAGAAGCGGCGGCTTGATACGTAAAAGGCCAATATAAGCGCGGCCGAGGACTACTTCGAGAGATAATCGGCAGATGAGTGAGGGAGCCCGAAGAATCAGAGTGGGAGAAGCGAGGAGTCCGGTGTGGTTGTTGCACGAACTGGTTGGGCGCGCGCTCCGTGGAAGATCAAGCTATTATGTCCGCCGAAGCATTTCCTCCCCGCTATAAGTAAAGTCCGCTCACGGCCAACGATACACGGAGCTGCCTGCTGAGGTTTTCGCCACAGAGCCGGAGCGTGGATTGGGGCCGAAGCCTGGACGGCTTCCCATCGGCCGAACGCTACCTGGACCCTTCGCCTCCTACCATCCCTGCCATCCCATCCTCCCGTGTAAGTGTGTTTGTTCTGTCCTGGGCGTGTTAAATAAGACTGTATAAGGCTGCCCTGTGCTACTGCTTCTTCCTCTTCAACTGTACATTACCTTTCATTTCCTCTTCTAGTACTGCATAAATAAACCAGATTTGTTCTTTCTTTACCCCTTGGTTTCTTCTCATCCGATCGCTTTCGTCCTGTCCCCAATTGAATATACGTGGCACGATTTGGCCAACGCTCAGGTTCGGGTTAGTGTTTGCTAACAGCTCGGATTTCAGACTGCTAACCGCTCGGCAAACTCCATCTTGTCCCGGTCCGAGCAGGGAATTATATCCCTGCTTTGTGGAGGGATTGGCAAAGGTATTTGGAAACCCGTTGACCAATAACCCTGGCCAATCTCACCCCGCAAAGGAGCGTGTAATTTCCAGGACTGGGGGAATCGGCCCGTGTAAAAGACAAGGGGATTAACCCCCCCTTGGTAAGGGGAGCGCTGACCCCCGGATCCGCAAAAATTGGTGTCCGGGAGTGAGATTTGAAGCCCGAACCCAATTTTTAATATTGTGGAAAAAATTTGGTCAAAAATTAGGAGCGGCCAAATTTTTTATTAAAATCCAAATTATGGTCGTGCCATGGATAGTCAAGGCGATCGGATGCAGGTAGGGGAGAATGAGGGGGTAGAGTCAACCCAGGACCCCAAGGAACAATTGGGAGTAATGGAAGAGGAGGTCGAAGAAGGTGGGGTAGATGGGGTTGCAGGCGCACAAAATGGCGGTGCCTCGCACATGGCCGCGGCAGTCGAGCCCGCGTTGTCAACGGCCTGGGATCCATTTTTTGCACAATTGCTGACATTTAGGACCCAGTGGGATGAAGAAAACAAAATGTATGCCCAGGGGATCATATCCACCAGTTAAATTAACAAAATGGGTGTCCAAATGACTAATGAACTAAAAGAAATGAGGGCAGAGTCAAAAAGGGAGGAATCCAGGGGTAACATGGAAAAATTGGGGAAGGACATTGGGCGCAAGTTGGGCGAGAATGTCCCAAGGGTACGCAATGAGGTAACACGGCTTGAGAAGCACGGGAGAAGCGAGTTGGAGCAAGGCACAGCCGGGTGGACCGTGGTAGAGATCGCGACCCGGGGTATGGGGAAGCCGGCGACCGCCGAAGTAGAAAATAAAATTTTAATAGAGCCAGCGGTCGTCGAGAAAAAAGAAAAAGAAATAACCGAAGCAATAGTGGAAATTGGAAAGACGCCGGACTTAGAAGAGCACTCGCGGGGTGAAGGAATGGAAATTGTGCAAAGTCCGTGCTCACATCATGATTCCGTGCTTGACCCTTATAAAGATTTGCAGGTGCGTGTGGAGAGGAGGATCCCAAAGGTGAGTCGGGCTGTACATGGGGCTAAGAGATTTGGCGGGAAAGTGTTTGCCGCAAAAAGAATTTTCGCGCGCTTGGGATCGAGACAGCACCGGGCATTTGTGGAAGGTCCCTCACACGTGGTGTAAGTGGAAATGGCGCGCGTGTAAGAAAAAAGTGTGCATCGAAGAGTGAGTGTGTGACAGAGTATGGGAGTGATACCAAGTGCGAGCGTGAATGCACATCGGAGTGTGATAGTGGGAATGATTGTGACATGGAGAGTGAGTTGGTTGTGGCGAGTGAGAGAGAATGCACACCTGGAATGGTTGAGCGTGTGTGAGAATGCACACCTGAGTTGGTGGTGAAGCGTGTGATTGGGTGTGCGACGAGGGAGTGCACACCCGTGGTGAGTGTTACAGAGGATGTAACCGAGGAGTGGGCGCAAGGAGGTGTGTTAATGAAGTGTGCGAACGATGAGTGTGCGCAAAGGTGTGCGAGGAGGTGTGCGGTGGTCAGGTGTGTAACGGTCTATGAGCGGAATGAGTGTGCCTGGGTGGCGTGCACGGAGAGAGAGTGTGGTGACGAAATGTGCGGAGTGTATGGAGACACCTTGATGTGTGAGGAGGAAAAGGAACGCATGGTGTGAGCATGCGAATAAGGCATCGACGCTGACCGGGTTAGCATCTAGCCCGACGTATAGCCGACGCGAGCTCTTGGTGCGTGGTGTTCGTTGTGTGCTGCGGGAGCCGGCGGGGATCGGTGTCGCGTCACTCCTGATCAGGGCGCCCTGCACGATTCGGGCCGGGTCCCGCCCTGTACGGTCGGTGCCGCGCTTTTATAGGCAAAGCGATCAGCCCGGTTCGCGAAGTAGGAGGGGTCGGAGCAGCGCCCCCTTGTGGTGGCGGCGTTCCGACCGGGCAAGGCTGGGCCATCACGCTTGGGAGCGCAGGGCCCTGCACCGGGATGGTGCCTTGAACCTTGGCCCGACAAAACCTCCTCCCCTGAATACGAATGCCGGACGGACCCAACCTGCAGGCGTCAAACCACCCGTATTCATTGCTCGGCTTTGCGAAGCCGAGCTTTGAAAATGCATTGACGCACCGAGAGGCTCAGAATAATGGAGGATTAATGGTAGCAGTAGTGATGGTGAATGGTAGTTTTACCATTCACCTCACCTTGGGGCACATGAGCATTAGTTTATGGGGATTGGCAGTACAAACTAGCCCGGGGGGGGTTAGGTTATAATGTATAGGGATTTAGAAAGATGACCATAGGTAACTTTAGATTTAAGTAGTGACATGATACCTGTAGAGGGGACGTAGAGAGATTAGTATGGATGACAACGACGAGGGAGTGCTTAATATAAGGGAAAACGGGGAGCACGAGTTATAGAAGGGCAGTAGTTAGATCAGATGATGCAGTGGGTGATTGTGCATTGTATTGATTGAATGGTCCTGGAGGAAAGGAGGGTGCAAGTGCCACCAGGTGTGTGGCCACCAGGTGTGCAAGTGAAGTACAGAGGTATGGAGAATGGTTGCATGGAATAAATGGTCTGGAGTGAATGGAGCATGGAATAAATGGAGTATGGAATGGGTGGTGTGGAGTGAGTAGTGTGGAATACGTGGAGTGGAGTGGTTGGTGCGAAAGCAGTGGATGGGGAAGGATGGACCCCCTTCACGAATACCAGGGGAGGGTAGTTTAAAAGTAGGTAGAGGGAGTAGGTAAATTGTGGTTGGATATTGGCATCTGTGGTGCGTGTAGTTGCACAGAAGTGTTGTGTTGGGTGCATTAGTGGAGTAAATTGGCTGGGCGTGTGGCCTGTTAGTGTGTGTGATTAAATGGGCACTCTGCCACTGTTAGTCTGTCGGTCAGGTGAGGCCGCAGGTAGGCTCTGGGAGCCAGTAGTGTTCAATGGGGCCCGAGGATCCGGAGGACGGACCCAGGTAGCCCGACGCCAGAGAGGGCGGTAGGGGGTGAGAGCGCCAGAGGGCCTTCCCCAGGTAGGTTAGGGTAAGGAGCAGGTAAGCTCGGGAGGCAACTACAGTGGCAGAGGTGTGCAGGTGAGCGGACCTGCTGGGAGCGCCACACGACCCAGCCTGGAAATTGTGCGAGGGCACAGGGATTAGAATCGGGGGAGTGAGACCCCAAATTGGTGAGCGCCACAGTAAGTTCAATGGGAGTTCGGTTTTTAGAACCACATAGTGTAAAATGGCCAATGGTTTGGCAGGGAAAGACCCCGGGTAGTGTAAAGTGTGTTAAAGTCATCTAGAAGGTAGTTTAGGATTGAAAGACTCTTCGCACCATCCGCATACACTCACCAAGGTGACAGGACTCCACACCACCATTTTTTGCAAATGTCTGGGCTGTAAGACGCATCATGACGTGGCAAATTTGGTTTAGAGGGATTGATGACGAATTTGGATTAGGGGAGATATGGGGAAGACAGGATGTAGAGACGAATTTGTAAATTGTGTAAATACGGGGTAGGGGCAAGGGTAGATTAGGTGATGGGGGGGGGGGGGGGGGGGAGAACGTACGCTAGGGATGAGCTTCTCCACTCGTTCTCCAGCGCACCTCACCTTGCATTGCCTTGTTTTAACGTGTACTCTTGCGATCTTGCCCCGCTGCTTGCTTGTCCTCCTTCCGCCACTCATGGATTTGTTCATTTTGGGCCCGGTGGGAGTGCGCAGGTGCCCGCAGTTGTGTGCCCGTGCCCTCGCTGCTGCCTGCCTGGACTGGTACACCACTTTATGGACCACACGTTTTTGTGGCCAAGCACCACTTTATGGACCACAGGTCTGTGGCCGAGCACCACATTTATGGACCCCACCTTTTGGGGCCTGGCACCTCTGCTGGGGACCGGCCATTGTGGCCAGCGAAATCTTTGCTTGCAGACCACGGTTGAGGTGGCACCTAAGCCATGCAGGTGGACCACCCTTAGTTGGCCCCTGCTGGCCATAATTAAAAGAAAAGCGGACGCATTGTGTGCCCTTTTTATTTTCAAATAGGCCGCAAGCATAGAACATCAAGAACATCGGCCCAGCAGCCAAGAACATTGGCCCAGCTGAGAAGACATCATCGTTTATTAATAACAAATGTGATGAATGTGCACTGGATGGTGCTGACTGTGGTGCTTTTGGTGCTTTTTTGCTTATTGGTGCTTATTGGTGCTGGTGGTATCGGTGCAGTGCAGTGCATGCCTTTCCTCTTTTCAAAAGTTCGTCTTTTGTTTCCCAAAAGACAGGTCCTGGGTTCGCGTTTGTAAATAACAAATAGTGTTCTTGTAAATAATGCTCCCCACCATCAATGTGTAGTTTCAAAATAATTCCGTAATTCGGTTATTCTGTGGGCGTGAATCTGTTAGGTAGAATGCAACGCAGCAGGCGGGACATACTTAATTGTTAAAACTGCCGCACTCAGGGTAAGGTTAAAAGTAGAGGGTTACTGCACCTGAGTGTCACACTAAGTTAAAGTTTTGTCGGCATGGGACGTGCCTGGAGGAGAGAAGGGTGCCGTGTTACGGTTTTTAGAACCTTCACTTGTAAATAATAATAAGCCTTGTAAATATCCCCCTTTGTAAAGGTTGCACCCTAGTTAGGCCATGTACAACACGTAGGACACCGTAGAAACCTCTCTAGTTATTTCATTAGTCTATGTTTCAGTTAAGGATCTGTTTCCAATAGTTGACTCTGCGTTGTATTAATTAAGTAAGAGTAGGCCCCAAAGTTCCTTTCAACAGCGGTGCGATGGTTTTCTATCCCGCAAGCCACTTGTTTCACAAAGACATTTTGCTGGATATGTAGATAGCTCACCAGTGAGGAATTCCATATATCTGGAATGGAGTGATGTCAATAACTCAGCTCTCTCAATTTCAATGACATCGTGTCTGATGTAGGATTTAAACAAAGAAAAAGCTGTCTAATGTGCTGCTATTTTGGTACCCTTAACTTTTCCATAAACTTGGGATTGTCTTTTAGCCTCGTCAAGATATGATTGCTTGCATGTATTGTGGTATTTTATATCATTGGATTTCATGTCAGTTCTTCCTACATTCCAGCATCATCTCATCATGGAGCTTCAGCGCAGCATCTTTGATGGCCCTATCACCCACTTCGGTTTCAAAACTGTTTTGGGTTTCCTGTTTACCCTTGCCCAAGGACTTTGAGACATTTCCACAGAATATGCATGCAACTGAAAATATTCCAGTAAAACTCGTATGTGGTGGCTGATGTCAGATATCATAATAAATGCTGTTTTTGTAAGTTACTTTCACCTACACTAGTTCTCCTGATGGCAGTAAAGTGTTCATAACACTCCTTGTGATATCCAGTGGAGTTCTCATAAGCATCAGGAAGTTTCACATCAAAGTACTTCAGGATATCTTGGTTTGAATTCTTCTGAGTGCATCAAAATATTTCACCTTGTCCCAAGTAGTATCATCAAATGCCTTTGGTTTGTTACCCAGAGCCTTCTTACTATAACTCGGTGTAGAGTGCAGACACTGTATTTGTCTTTCTTGGTACTCATGGTAACTCTCGAGGCTAATTTACAAAAAGGAAAGAGAAAGGAAAAGCATGCCATGCAACCACCACCACAACAATTACCATCACCACTATACATAGACTACAATTACACAAGCAACAATTCATGCACTAAAAGTAAAAACATTCCTCCGATACAATAATTACATCAGTGAAAATCGAAAACAGTGTGGGGATAAAAATGAGGAACAGCTATCACCAAAATATTGTATAATCTAAATTCATTACTACATTTTAGATACATTCAGATAAAATTCTACTCGAGTAAGTCTGTTTAACCATATTTGGGCATGAGTGATTTTGCGCAAAATACTTTTGAGGATGCCAACTTTAACGCTAATTTATGAAAAAGCGCACAAGTAGATTTTTGTCAGACAGCCAGATTCATATTCCTGAGAATCTTTTACCCTAGAAACAATCCTCAAACTTTTTTGGGATATAGCAGTCAAGTAAAAGTGTGCCAGCTCTGGGACTATATATTGCTATTCCTCTGTCCCAATTCGTTTATTAACTCCGCCATTGAAGGTGGACGAAGGTTATGTTTTCACCCCTGTTTGTCTGTGTCTGGAAACAATATATCTCAAAAAGTTGTGGACGGATTCGGACGAAATCTGGTGGAGAGGTTGGGTATGTGACATGGACAAAATGATTAGATTTGGTGAACAATTCCCGATCTGGATTTGAGATTTCAAAAAGTGATTCTTCACCATTGAGTGATTGGGCTAAAACCAATATATATAGCACGATATCGGAAAAAGCTGTGAACGTATTTGGACGAAACTTTGTTGACAGTTTGGGTATGTGACAAGGAAGAATTGTTTAAACTTTGGTGAAGATTCGAATCCGGATCTGAACCAGAGAATTTTAAAAGTGATTCTTCACCGCTGAGAGATAGGGCTAAAACCAATCTCTTTGCTGAAGACTCCACCTTCTGCTCTAACATACGTCATCCTTCAGATAGGCAGGTAGCAGCCTCTTTTCTCTCTTAAGACCTTGATATAATCATAAGCTGGTCAAACATTTGGAATTTGTCTTTGAATCCTGAAAATTTTCACACTTTTACTCTCTCTCTCTCCAAAAAGAACATATGGTAAACCCTCCCATTTACTTTCTTGACAATCCTCTTGAATATTTTTAGTCACTCAAAGTCCTCGGTCTCATTATCAGCCAAGATCTTTCTTGGGCAAACTACATTTAAATGTTCGCCTCCAAAGTCAGTTGCCGACTGGGCATCTTCTGTCATGCAGTCTTTCCTCGGCACATCTGAACTCCTATCTACCTACACGGCCTTCAACCACAGACTGATGGAGTATTTTGACTACCCTCTGGCTATTGCCCATATCTCACACCTTGCTCAGCTTGACACCATGGAAACCAAGGCCTTCAAGATTATTGGAATCTCCTGTGATGAAGCTGAGACGATGGGCCTATCAAATTCATATCACAGATAGGTTGGATTTCTCACTGTCTACCTTCTGGTCTTGCACTCTCTGCCCTTTCCATGCTCTATCCCCTCTGGCTTCTGCAGGGTGCACATGGTCTGCAGGTAATCCCTTCTGGTGAAACTCTCAAAATTCAGAATAGCTACTCACCTACACTCATTCGTTCCTTTTTTCCCGCCTGTGGAACCAACTTCCTCAGACATTGGTGGTCGATCTCAAGGAACCAACTTTCACATTCTCTTCAATTGCATTCTTCCCTCCAGGGCTTCAAGAGAGATAATCCCCCATTCACAACCAAGATATTTTCTACCCCCATTTACTCTCCCCAGGCCCACCTTTTACCAAGTTTACAATTCTTTCTTCCTGAGAATTTGCAGCTGTGCTCATGTTGTTCATCCCATGCATCCTCCCATTCTTCCACACAACTATTATTTGTCTGTCTCCTTCTATTTTGTCCTTCAACCCCGTTGTTACGTCACAACCTGTTCCATTTCCTTGTTATGTCTTCCTACATGAGCCGAGCCTCACCATTGTATGCCCACTAACAAAAAGCTCTCCCTATCCAGGCAATTTTGCCAATTGTGCTTTGTGATGATTTCCTCTTTCCTTCTTCTCGGTCTCATCTCTGTATAAAATGCCACACAGGTGTGATAGGCTGAACGGCCATTCCTGTGTCTTATTTTGCACCGGTAAACAATAAACACCCTCATATTGATATAGACTCTTGTAAACCTGGCATCTGTAACCATTACACACGATGCCATTGCTATTATCAGTATGTACACAGCAGCTTGTTTACTGTTCCTTCATAAACTTCCGATGTGTTTGTGCCCAAGTAACTGCTAAACCACATTTGTTTGCTCTGTTTGGCGTTCAAACATCATTACTACTGTATTCTCCCATATATGAGCATCAAGACACATAAAAGGGTAATAAGGAATATCGGTGAGAGGTTAGAATAACACAATAGAAAACTATATCAGGAAATGGGGAAAAGAGGATAGCAGAGATCTTCATGATTGGGGAAAGGTACAATACACTAACTTTATCACTTCCTTCTGTTCAAGCTATCAATCCACAGTTGCGATAGACGGGGAAATATGTCAAGTGTCGAATGTCTAGAGCAGAGACCAAATTATTTGTCAGTGGCCAATGACTTTGCATCTTACTATAATTCACCAAATGTCCGTCCGTCTGTCTGTCTGTCTGTCCATTTGAAGGTACCGCAAAAACAGCTGAATCGATCGCAACGATATTTTGGGTGGGTAATCCTGGGATCTCCAGGAGTAAAATAGGCTATTTCGTTTTTCCAATTTCAGCTTTGGTCTCCAGCATTCTCAGGTTTGACTCCCGCATAACATTCGCGTTCGCATAACGTTCATTGTGACGATGTTGTTTTCCCAGGTGCCGCACAAACGGCTGCACCGATCGCTGCACGGCTGCACCGATCGGACTCAGTGACCTCGGACAAAGACCTTTTATAAGGACATGGGTTGAATCCCTGCTTGAGAGAATTCCATCCCCCTCCCTGCCATCACGGCCGTCTCTCCAACTCACAATCCCACGAGATATGCAGAAAAGACGACCCAAAACCAATTATCTTCTTTTCGATTCGTATATAAACATCATTAAAAGTAAATAATGACCTCGGCCAAAGTTCAAACGACGTTTAATCTCTACATGAGAGAATTCCACATCGCTATTTGGGCGGTGTATACGCTAACAGATAGCTGTCTCCATCGATCTTGCCAAGGCCATAACAGCTATCGGCTCAAAATCCTTTTAACTGTTGATTTGGTAGTTTTTACAATGAAGGAAACACGTATCGGGAGTACATACGACATAGTGATTGTGAATGTGACAGCTCTGAGGCGTCTTTCACTTCGCATTGCAGTGACGGTGAGCACCAATATGGCGGCTGTAAGATTAAAATCTGGCTTCAAGCTCCCTCACCACCCAAACAAGCCTTCAACCAGACATATTAACATGCTCCTCCCCCTTCATTTCCGTTCTTCAAAGCAATGCGGTAAAAATTGTTGTATCGCCATTATATATGACGAGCAACGGTACCCGCCCTAAGGGCGGGGCTTCAGTTTGGAGGCGCGATTTATATAAACATCCGTTAAATATCACACGCAAATCATCAAAATCTAAACAGTATTTTTAGAATCTCAATTTAAAAAACCGCATCACTGTTCATATCGGTAAATATTATTCCATCGTGTTTGAAATCGTGATATCAACCGTTGATATCACGATTTGAAACACAATGGAATAATATTTACCGATATGAACAGTGATATGGCTTTTATTGAAATTCTAAAGATACTGTTTAGATTTTGATGATTTGCGTGTGATATGATTTGACGGATGTTTATATGAATCGTTTAAAATAAAAAAAAACCCTTAAATTTCTGATATTTTACCTTTTCATTTGGGCCTCCCAATTGAAGCCCTGCCCGTAGGGCGGGTACCGTTGCTAGTACCGTTAAAATTAATCCTCTGTGTGTACTGAATTGTGAGAGATGAAGCATTACCTCAGGAATGCCAACAACATCAACCTATACAAACACAGAGGAGATTGATCGTCTTGCATCACCCGTTGTGGGATTGCCATGCTTTCATTTCCTGGCAAGATACTTGCTCATAATACTAAATCAGCTGATCATAATTGTATCTGCCAAGATATTTCCTCGGAGTCAATGTGTTCTCTGATCTGGACACGGCAGAGTTGGCATGACCTTCACTGCTCGGGATTATAGAGGAAGACCGCTTTATTGTCGTTTTCTTTTGTACCAAAGGCATTTGTCAACTGTCAAACGAAAAAGACTCTGGAAAGCGCTTTGAGGCGGCATCCGCCCTGGGCAGGTATTTCAACACAATTTCGTTCCAGTTTCTCTGGTATTGGGAGTTTTTGTTCTCGATAATGACGACACATCATAACTACGAACGTTCACAACCATATCAAATACATTGACAACCATGTACGAAACTCATGGAAGAGCTAGTACACTGAACCAATCAGGAAGCAACAGAACAAAAGCAACAGTAGAGCGAGGGGGGAAACAACAACATCAGGGATGAATGACAAAATAGAGGGAGATTTGGACAAATAATGTGTGTGCGGAGGAGTGAGAGGATGCATAGGGTGGACAAGATGGATACAGAAGCAAACTCTCATGAAGGAAAAACTAGGAATTTGGAAGGACATGAGCTTGGGAATTGGGGAGGTATAAAGGGGGTAGAAAAGATCATGATTTTGGATAGGGGCTGATCTGAGATGGAGGTGAACAGCTGTCTCGAATACTTGGAGGAAAGAATGAGATTGAAAAAAAAAATGTGGAAGTTGGTTCTGCAGGTGGGAAAAAGAGAAACAAATGAGTGAAGGTCTGCAGTGATTCATTATTTTGGGAGTTTCACCAGAAGTGGGTTGATGGTAGACCGGGGTGTGTGCCCTGCAGTAACCTATGGGGGAAGAGGGTTGAGAGACACATGGAAAGAGCAGAGGATGCAGGACCAGAAAGGAGGTGGTAGAAGACAAAGTGACCACCTACCTGTCTGTGATGGCAAAGTGAGGGGGAATGTTTTCGTGGGTGGGGTGAGGGGCGAAGCATTGAGATGGTGTGTTGAGGAGGGACACAGAAAGGAGGGACATGAAGCTTTGATGGGTGGGATGGGGGAATCGAAAAGAGGGGACATCAAGTGGAGGAATGCTGATCCCAAATTCCCAAATTGGACAAAGAGATAACGATCATCTTAAATAGGAATAAGAATGTTTGTTGAAGGCACGGAAACGTAGGTGCGGTAGAAGGGTTGGAGGACCAAGCGATTAGATGACGTACGGTTTTGGAAAATAATCTCTGTGAAGTAGTAAAAGAGGAATAAGAAAAATCTTAAAAGTTATTTCTGATAGAAGGAGAACGCGTGGCATACTCCTGAATCCTGATGGAGAAATAAGGAATTGATTGGAAACATGAAAAACAAGTACAAAAAGTTTTAATTAAAACAAAAGCCACGTCGATGTTACACAATGCCTAGATGCAGCTGTGCCTATAACGTCGATGTTATAGGCACAGGACATTCCTATTGATTCGATTACTTGATGTTATTTTTGTGCAAAGTGAAAATATATCTCGGCAATTTCCCGTGTGTGGCGACGAATTTTTAATATATCTCGGCATTTTCCCATCTGTTATTTCAGGCGGTGTATGACTGACCATGCTGCGATTTAAAAAATATATATCTCGGCAATTTCCCGTGTGTGGCGACACGTGAACGAAGCTATGCTCCTCTCTCCACATTATTGTGACGACGTATAAATTAAATATTTCATCGTGACGATTGTCATCAAATGGACGAATTTTTAATATATCTCGGCATTTTCCCGTCTGTTATTTCAGGCGGTGTATGACTGACCATGCCGCGATTTAAAAAAAATATATCTCGGCAATTTCCCGTATGTGGCGACACGTGAACGAAGCTATGCTCCTCTCTCCACATTATTGTGACGACGTATAAATTAAATATTTCATCGTGACGATTGTCATCAAATGGACGAATTTTTAATATATCTCGGCATTTTCCCGTCTGTTATTTCGGGCGGTGTATGACTGAGCATGCCGCGATTTAAACAAAATATATATATCTCGGCATTTTCCCGTCTGTTATTTCGGGCGGTGTATGACTGACCATACCGCGATTTAAAAAAATAAATCTCAATGGACTTGAAGTTACAGGCCTTTGAGAATTCATTTCATTCTATAAAGGGCAACTTTCATCGGATTTTCTTCCCGTTTTTTTTCAACCGAGTCTAAAACTATGTTAGCGACTGTGAAAAATGAAATGATATATCGAATTTGATTTGAAATAAAACTGTGTGAGAGAGGAAGACACCACGGGCCTACAAAACAGGCCTCAAAGCTATGCGAGTTAATAAAATGGTGGATATTTGTTTATATGAAGCCTCTCCCAGAATGGGTGGAGCTATGGTTCCCAGAATGGGTGGAGCTTTGAGGTTTTGTCTTCTCTGCAAGAACAAGAAGAAGAACAAGAAGAACAACAACAACAACAGCAGAGGGCACTCTATGACCAGTGTCTGCGACGTGGCTAAAAAATTTCATTTAAGAATTGGAATAATTTAATCATTTATATTCAATGGAGATTCAATTTGGAGATATTACCAAAAGAGGGGAAAAAAGAATGGAGAACAGGAAGTAGAGGTAGATGGAAATTAAAGTAGAATCCCCGCTAACATTTTTGCGTTGCCACAACGTTGCTACAACGTTTCACTTTCGTTGTTGCCACCTTTTGCTCTAACGTCCTAAGAACATTGGAATGTTGAGTTTTGTTTATGTTTCCACAACGTTTATCATGACGTTATGCTATCGTTATTATAACTTTGCAGCAACGTTTTTATAACGTTATTGCACGTACGTTTGCACAACCATGACAGGAACATTTACACAACGTTGCAGGAACGTTCAAACGTTGGGTTTTGCTGACGTTTCCACAACGTTTTATCATAACGTTGCGTTGACGTTATTATAACTTTGCAGCAACGTTTTATAACGCCATTGTAGGTACGTTTACAGAACCTTTACGGGAACATTACCCAACGTTGCATTAACGTTATTATAACTTTGCAGCAACGTTTTATAACGCCATTGCAGGGACATTTACATCACGTTTTTTGTTTCATAACTTTACGGTTTAACATTCAGAAATCAATAAAAACAGGACACTGAGATTTTGTTTATGACATTTATTTTGGACTTGTTTTTTTGTGTTTGTGTGAACAATGAATTGAAATTTATATTGTAATTTGGAAGCAGGTCGGCTGGGCAGGTCGGTGCTGTTCTTCACAAATCACCATCATCTTCACACTTGCAGTCCATCTGCACTGCACACCTGAAGCAGTCGACATCTGAAAAAAAAACAAACAAAAAAAAAACATCAATGAAAGTGCTTTTTAAATTATCAAGAGGGGAGAGAATAATCATTCTTCATAGTTATCCAAAACATGTATTACCCTTTTCTTGAAGTATATATGAAAGGACATAGTTATCCAAAACATGCATTACCCTTTACTTGAAGCATATATGAAAGGTCATAGTTATCCAAAACATGCATTACCCTTTTCTTGAAGCATATATGAAAGGTCATAGTTATCCAAAACATGTATTACCCTTTTCTTGAAGCATATACGAAAGGTCATAGTTATCCAAAACATGTATTACCCTTTTCTTGAAGCATATATGAAAGGTCATAGTTATCCAAAACATGTATTACCGTTTTCTTGAAGCATATATGAAAGGTCATAGTTATCCAAAACATGTATTACCCTTTTCTTGGAGCACATATGAAAGGTCATAGTTATCCAAAACATGTATTACCCTTTTCTTGGAGCATATATGAAAGGTCATAGTTATCCAAAACATGTATTACCCTTTTCTTGAAGCATATATGAAAGGTCATCGTTATCCAAAACATGTATTATCCTTTTCGTGAAGCATATATGAAAGGTCATAGTTATCCAAAACATGTATTACCCTTTTCTTGAAGCATATATGAAAGGTCATAGTTATCCAAAACATGTATTACCCTTTTCTTGAAGCATATATGAAAGGTCATAGTTATCCAAAACATGTATTACCCTTTTCTTGAAGCATATACGAAAGGTTATAGTTATCCAAAACATGTATTACCATTTTCTTTAAGCACATATGAAAGGTCATATGAAAGCATATATGTAGTTGTTTTACCCTTTACTTGAATATATGAGCATATATGAAAGTTTATATGCTTGAAGCATATATGCTTGAATGAGCATATATGCTTGAATGCTTGAATATATGAGCATATATGCTTGAAGCATATATGAAAGCACATTATCCAAAACATGTATTACCCTTTTCTTGAAGCATATATGAAAGGTCATAGTTATCCAAAACATGTATTACCCTTTTCTTGAAGCATATACGAAAGGTCATAGTTATCCAAAACATGTATTACCCTTTTCTTGAAGCATATATGAAAGGTCATAGTTATCCAAAACATGTATTACCGTTTTCTTGAAGCACATATGAAAGGTCATAGTTATCCAAAACATGTATTACCCTTTTCTTGAAGCACATATGAAAGGTCATAGTTATACAAAACATGTATTACCGTTTTCTTGAAGCATATATGAAAGGTCATAGTTATCCAAAACATGTATTACCCTTTACTTGAAGCATATATGAAAGGTCATAGTTATCCAAAACATGTATTACCCTTTTCTTGAAGCATATATGAAAGGTCAAAGTTATCCAAAACATGTATTACCCTTTTCTTGAAGCATATATGAAAGGTCATAGTTATCCAAAACATGTATTACCCTTTTCTTGAAGCACATATGAAAGGTCATAGTTATCCAAAACATGTAATACCCTTTATTTGAAGCATATATGAAAGGTCATAGTTATCCAAAACATGTATTACCGTTTATTTGAAGCACATATGAAAGGTCATAGTTATCCAAAACATGTAATACCCTTTATTTGAAGCACATATGAAAGGTCATATTTATCCAAAACATGTAATACCCTTTATTTGAAGCATATATGAAAGGTCATAGTTATCCAAAACATGTATTACCGTTTATTTGAAGCACATATGAAAGGTCATAGTTATCCAAAACATGTAATACCCTTTATTTGAAGCATATATGAAAGGTCATAGTTATCCAAAACATGTATTACCCTTTACTTGAAGCATATATGAAAGGTCATAGTTATCCAAAACATGTATTACCCTTTTCTTGAAGCATATATGAAAGGTCATAGTTATCCAAAACATGTATTACCCTATTCTTGAAGCACATATGAAAGGTCATAGTTTTCCAAAACATGTAATACCCTTTATTTGAAGCATATATGAAGGTCATCGTTATCCAAAACATGTATTACCCTTTATTTGAAGCACATATGAAAGGTCATAGTTATCCAAAACATGTATTACCGTTTTCTTGAAGCACATATGAAAGGTCATAGTTATCCAAAACATGTATTACCCTTTTCTTGAAGCACATATGAAAGGTCATAGTTATCCAAAACATGTATTACCGTTTTCTTGAAGCACATATGAAAGGTCATAGTTATCCAAAACATGTATTACCGTTTTCTTGAAGCACATATGAAAGGTTATAGTTATCCAAAACATGTATTACCCTTTTCTTGAAGCACATATGAAAGGTCATAGTTATCCAAAACATGTATTACCGTTTTCTTGAAGCACATATGAAAGGTCATAGTTATCCAAAACATGTATTACCCTTTTCTTGAAGCACATATGAAAGGTCATAGTTATCCAAAACATGTATTACCGTTTTCTTGAAGCACATATGAAAGGTCATAGTTATCCAAAACATGTATTACCGTTTTATTGAAGCAAATATGAAAGGTCATAGTTATCCAAAAAATGTATTACCGTTTTCTTGAAGCATATATGAAAGGTCATAGTTTTCCAAAACATGTAATACCCTTTATTTGAAGCATATATGAAGGTCATAGTTATCCAAAACATGTATTACCCTTTATTTGAAGCATATATGAAAGGTCATAGTTATCCAAAACATGTATTACCCTTTTCTTGAAGCATATATGAAAGGTCATAGTTATCCAAAACATGTATTACCCTTTATTTGAAGCATATATGAAAGGTCGTAGTTATCCAAAACATGTATTACCCTTTTCTTGAAGCATATATGAAAGGTCATAGTTGTCCAAAACATGTATTACCCTTTTGTTGAAGCATATATGAAAGGTCATAGTTATCCAAAACATGTATTACCCTTTTCTTGAAGCATATATGAAAGGTCATAGTTATCCAAAACATGTATTACCCTTTTCTTGAAGCATATATGAAAGGTCATAGTTATCCAAAACATGTATTACCCTTTTCTTGAAGCATATATGAAAGGTCATAGTTATCCAAAACATGTATTACCCTTTTCGTGAAGCATATATGAAAGGTCATAGTTATCCAAAACATGTATTACCCTTTTCTTGAAGCATATATGAAAGGTCATAGTTATCCAAAACATGTATTACCCTTTTCTTGAAGCATATACGAAAGGTCATAGTTATCCAAAACATGTATTAGCCTTTTCTTGAAGCATATACGAAAGGTCATAGTTATCCAAAACATGTATTACCCTTTTCTTGAAGCACATATGAAAGGTCATAGTTATCCAAAACATGTATTACCCTTTTCTTGAAGCATATATGAAAGGTCATAGTTATCCAAAACATGTATTACCCTTTTCTTGAAGCATATATGAAAGGTCATAGTTATCCAAAACATGTATTATCCTTTTCTTGAAGCACATATGAAAGGTCATATTTATCCAAAACATGTATTACCCTTTTTTTGAAGCATATATGAAAGGTCATATTTATCCAAAACATGTATTACCCTTTTCTTGAAGCATATATGAAAGGTCATAGTTATGCAAAACATGTATTACCCTTTTCTTGAAGCATATATGAAAGGTCATACTTATCCAAAACATGTATTACCCTTTTCTTGGAGCATATATGAAAGGTCATAGTTATCCAAAACATGTATTACCCTTTTCTTGGAGCATATATGAAAGGTCATAGTTATCCAAAACATGTATTACCCTTTTTTTGAAGCACATATGAAAGGTCATATTTATCCAAAACATGTACTACCCTTTTCTTGAAGCATATATGAAAGGTCATATTTATCCAAAACATGTATTACCCTTTTCTTGAAGCATATATGAAGGTCATAGTTATGCAAAACATGTATTACCCTTTTCTTGAAGCATATATGAAAGGTCATAGTTATCCAAAACATGTATTACCCTTTTCTTGAAGCATATATGAAAGGTCATAGTTATCCAAAACATGTATTACCCTTTTCTTGAAGCATATATGAAAGGTCATAGTTATCCAAAACATGTATTACCCTTTTCTTGAAGCACATATGAAAGGTCATAGTTATCCAAAACATGTATTACCCTTTTCTTGAAGCACATATGAAAGAGACTGCTGTGGAGTGGAAAAACAAAACGTTTTTGTTTGCTTTCATTTTTTGAATCGAGGAGGGGAAATAGGATAATGTTGAGGAGGTGGAAGTAAAGTAGTTGGGAAGAAAGAAAGAAAACGAGGAATACGGAGACAAAAGGGACGTGGGATTTTCACAATTTTTCCAAGGGGAGGCTGAAGTAGGCCTTGACCAACCCAAAAATTAATTCAACAAATACAGCACAAACTAGAACAGTACTCGGTGGAGCGCACACCTCCACCAGCCTGAACAGTTTATGTTTTGTATCCCACTAATAACCGGATCTGGATCCGGTCTGGAACCAACATCTAATCGCTTCTTGTCGCCTAATCAACTCTTCCACCATGTTTCGTCCGAATCCGCCCACAACTTTTTGAGATATCATGTTATATATCGGTTTAGCCCTATCTCTCAGTGGTGACGAATCACTTAAAAATTGTCAGATCCAGATCTGGATCCGGATCTTCACTAAAAGCTGATCATTTCTTCCTTGTGACATACCCACCATCTCCACCAAATTTCATCTCAATCCGTCCGAATCCGTTTGAGATATCCTGTTCACAAACAGACAGACAAACAGGGTGAAAGCACAACTTCCATCAACCGTTGGTGGTGCAGGTAACTCGAACAGCATTCGCTGGAGCACATACCTTCACCAGGCTGAACAGTTAAAGTTTTCTATCCCACTGATAGGCCGAGCCTACATCCAGACGTTGTTTTAACCAAAATCTAATCGGCTTCTTCTTGTCACCTTCCCAATTCATCCACTATGTTTTGTCATAATCCGTCCACAACTTTTTGAGATATCCTGATAAGTATAGTTTTTGGTCTTATCTCTCAATGGTGAAGAATGACTTAAATTTTTTTTCCAATTCTTGTATTCAGATTCGGATCTTAATCAAAATCGAATCAATTAAGCCTTGTCACACACCCAACCTATCCAGCAAGTTTCGTCTGAATCCGTCCATAGCTTTTTGGAATCTCCTGCTCACAGACAAACAGACAGACAGACAAACAGTCGTAAAAACATCGCCTCCGTCCACCTTTGGTGGCAGAGGTAACAATGGCACATAAAAACACCATTTTTCATTCTTTGGACTTGTTTTAAGTCGCTTTATGTTCCATTATACATGTTGGTCCCTCTAATCATTGTTTCATCGATACTCACTTTCAAATAAACCATAGTCGATATAACAACTTGATTAGCTCGTTCTAGACCACGAAGTGGTGTTCTTGGAGAACGGGCAGAGAATTACGAAACAAAAGGAGACAAGCACTGCAGATGTAGATGTACAAGCAGGGCGACCAGGTCCTTTCTGCTTGTGGGACATTTTTTTTATTTTTTTGTATACAAGATCGAGGCTCGTGTAAGAGCTAACATTAATCACAAAATAAAAAAACGGACACATAAAACACAAGATAAAGGGAGCAGGAGACAAGATGGGGAGAAAGAGGGAAGCACACAAGTACAACAGTAGAGAACAGAGACATTGGGAGATCTGTGGGAGGGAGAGGGCTTGGGGTGAGGAGGCGTGGAAAGGGGGGGATGGGGTGGGAGAGGTATAAAACACATGGACACTGCTAGGAATTCCAGGAAAGAAGTCGGAATTTCAAAAAAAGTGGATCTGGGGTGAATTAGCGGGGGTAGAAAAGATCAAGGTTTTGGATGGGGGAAGATAAGAGATGGTGGTGAACAGCTGTTTTAAAGACCTGGAGGGAGGAGTGGGATTGAAGAGAGTGAGGGAGTTTGTTCCCGAGGCGGGAGTAAAGAGGAATGAAAGAGTGAAGGTGAATAGAGTGTCTTGGTGGATGGCCTGGCCTTTGTCCGCTGACCCAATTGTGCTCGTGGACCTTCACCGAAGGTGGACATTCTGCTTCTCTGCTCTTGGGAGAGCACGTCGCACATTGAAGTTGAAGAGCTATTGATTCCCAATAAATCCAAATATCCATGGACTTTTGCTGTCTCTCGCTCATCTGGAACCTCTGTTGAAACTGTCCAACATAAATTCCGTAACTCTCGCTCCCTATTTTACCCTCAGAATCCTTTAACAAAAGCAGACATTTTAAATACCTAATACTGCCATGAAAGAAACAATACTGTCATGTCGATTTTTTGTTTTAACCCTTTTTGTGAATGCTTCTGTGTGTTGTACTTATGAGTATAAGTTTTTAGCCATTCCACAGCTGTGTATG
The DNA here is from genome assembly GCF_964187855.1 of Myxine glutinosa. Classification (NCBI taxonomy): domain Eukaryota; kingdom Metazoa; phylum Chordata; class Myxini; order Myxiniformes; family Myxinidae; genus Myxine; species Myxine glutinosa. The sequence continues at coordinate 308,535,960 of NC_136261.1, forward strand.
AGCATGACATGATTTTACGATTTTCAATTGTCCATTTGTTTAATCCATACTCCACTAAATTATGCTTTACTGTGTAATGCGTACAAATTAACTTCACACCACACCTCAACAGTTTGCTTCCAGGATTAGAATTTGATCTACTTCATGTTTGGATATATCCACATTCTCATTTCATTATCTATATGTATATATATATATATATATATATATATATATATATATATATATATATATATATATATATATATATATATATATATATATATATTGTCCAATCAGAAGTTGAACATTTCATTGCTGGACATCTGATTCCAGCGATTAGAAATAACTTTGCATAAGTGTGTTTGTTGTTTTAGTCGAATAATAAAATATAAATTTGTTTCTCTGACAACTGGTTAGAGGATCGTTTAATTGATGAGATTGAGGCCCACCAGTAAACGCTGAATAGCCCCAATACTATGTAAAAAAATCTCAGCTTTTCTTGGACATGGAGATCAGGCCGCAACTTTGTGACCAGGCCGCAAGGAGCTGCTCCATCGGACCTCTCACAACATATTACAGGAAGCGTTTCAGCTCGTCACAATACCATACAAACAATAATATTGCAGGTTGAATTTTTTTGTTCGACTTTATGAAAATACACTCGATGGACAAATCTTTTCGTGGTTCATTTTCCTATCGTTTAATAAAAATCCTATTGAGATAATAAAAAATAATTTGTTTGCATTGTCTTGATACATGTTTTTCACCAATCATTTAATGACGAAACTTGGAGTGAAAATAGCCGAGGGCATTGAAATAGTTCAGATCACACAACTAATGGGGCATTCCATTTAAAATGAGCAGCTAATGTAACTTTAAGTGCTGTGCATCAGGCCCGGGCTGTGTTGCTAACCACCGGCGGATTACATCACCACTAATGCGGGGATGGCGTCATTGCCTTTGAATTCCCACATTGGAGCTCTTACATTGGACAGATGGTTGCCTTGTGTCGAGCTGGCAATACATCTAGTTGCATTAAGCAATCCAGCTCCACATGCTGTGTTAAGTTTTGCCTTTGGAGAAGATTGGTGGTGGATGATTGTATATATATATTGTTACGGATACGGGGGACGGTTCTCCCGTTAGCAAGGGGTGATTAGCCCCTTGTCCTGTTAAGCTGGCCGTCTCCCCGGTCCTGGTACTTGTAACGCCCTCCCGCGGGATGGAACGGATCAGGGTTATGGGTCCAGGGTTTATCCCGAATACCTTTATCCGTCCCTCCGCAGAACAGGGAGACAAGTACCGCTCGAACCCCGGTTTTAGATGGACTAGTTGCCGAGCGGTTTTAGCAACCCGACGTTCGAGCCATTAGCAGAGACTAACCCGATCCTGAACGTTGGCCAAATCGTGCCACAGGTATTCAATTGGGAAAAGACAAAGATGAAGGATGTGAAGAAGAAGAAGACAAAAGGTTGGAAATACAAATATAATTTATTACTACTATTATGTACAATTAAAAGAAACCAAGGGAGAAGGAAGAATAAGAAAATAAAGACAGAAAGAGGGACGGACCAGAAGGACACAGTGCAACACTAGCTTACCTATTAACAGTCTTACTTAAACCCCAGGACAACACAGAAGATGGACGAACAATCAGACTTACATGGGGGATGATGGCAGGAACGAATGGCGGGAAGGGTCCGAGTGGTTGGGATGATCGCGGCTCGAGTTGGGCAGCCGCCGGCTCTCCTCAACCGTCTCTTGTACGGCGACGTTGCTTCGAGGCTGCAACTTGGTTCACCGCTCAAAGCTGCCGTGGTCAAAAACTGCGGTGGTTTCAAAGCTCCGTCGGTTCAAGCTGCTGTGGTGTGCCGCATCTGACGTGGGGGCCTTGCGTGACGGGTTCTCTCTCTCTCTCAAAGGCTTGCTGTCTCTCTGCCGGTTCTCTGACGCAACTCTCAGGACTCTTCACAAAGGCTTCCACGCGCGCTTATATATCGCCTCCGGCGATCAACCCTCCAAGACACGCCCATCGCTGAGCTCGCCTCGGTCTTGATTGGTCGCGAGGGCTCACCGATCCCGCCCCGAGCGGAGGCGTTGGCAAGGCCACGCCTTGTTCCCGGCGCTGGGCTGACTCCTCCCACCTTCTGCTCCGAGATGACCTCGTGGCTAATGGACTCTTGCAGCAAAAAACCACAACCCCACAGCAGCAGCAGAATGCAGCAAACCGCTCAATGCAGTTGGCAATTGACGAAAGGGGATTCTACCTTATTTGAATTCGGTGCAATGCAATGTTAACTAGTGGGAACAGAGCCTTAACCTACATATAATAAGGAGATAACTGTATAGAAGGATATATGATTGGCTACGTGATTGTATATGGAATAACTACGGGAACGACCTTTGACCTTTATACACAACAAATGGAGGAAGGAGGGTGATACTTTACAGCGATCTTCATTACACTTACAACCATAATAAAAAAAACACAACAATTCTCAAATCCACAACACTGCACCCTCCTCCACTTAGGCACATCCCGGGCCTATTAAACTTTTACCTTTCGTGTGGCACATAGGTGTAGTTCCCTCTACATTTAACCTGACCCTGAGTGTGACAGTTTTAAAACACAAATAAATATGTCCCGCTGCTGCATTGCACCCTGCCTAACAGACCTACGCCCACAGCTAACCGAATTGCGGAATTGTCTTCAAACTACAACATGAACGATGGGGGAGCATTATTTACAGTTAACGTTACTTATATTTACAAAATGCAACCCAGGACCTGTGATTGTTCTTTTGGGGGGGAAGACAGCCTGTGCTGCATCGACGCACCAGAAAGCACCAAAGCACCATCAAGCACCAATCGGTGCACAGTCACCACAGTTCATAATAAAAATAAACCAACCCTGCTGGTGGTCTTGCTCTTCGGCTCCCTCTGCTGGCTAATGCTCTTCCTGATGTTGTCTTTATTCTTTGCTGGCGGCCTATTTGGATGAATAAAAAGGCACACAATGCATCCATTTTTTATTTATTTATGGCCCACAGGGCCGACTAGGGGTGGTTCACCTGTGTGGCATAGGTGCCATGTGACCAAGGTCTGCCAGCAAGATTTCGGGCCATCATGGCCGGTTCCAGCATAGGGTCCATGCCCCAACCCGTAGGGTCCATGAGTGGTGCTCAGCCACAGACATGTGGTCCATAAGGTGGTGTATCGATGCAGACAGCTGGATGCGGGAGTTTCGGGCACACAATGGCGGACTCCCGCATGCTCCCCTCGGCGCCCAGTGGCGCACAGTCCTCGGGTGGGAGACAAGGGGGGGGGGGAAAGAAGACAGGTGAGCGAGGGGTAAGGTCACAAGGGTACACATCAACAAGGCAATGCAAGACGAGGTGCGTACGGAGAGAGAAGTGAGAAAGCTCGTCCCTACCGTACGTCACCCCCCCGTTACCTACTCTACCCTTGCCCTTACCCCATATGTACAAAAAAAATCGAACACGTTTACAAATTCGTCGCTACCGTCATGTCTTCCCCATATTTCCCCCTAATACCAAATTCGTCCCCACAATCCCTCTAACCAAAATTTGCCATCACCAATTCATCATCAATCCTCATAAGGAGGGAGAGATGGAACACAATGCACAATGTCACACCCACGTCATGATGCATCTCACATTCCAAACATTTGCACAATAAAATAACAAAAAAACATGGCATGGTGTGGAGTTTCATCACCTCAGGTGAGTGGATGTAGATGGTGAGAGGAGATTTCAATCCTAACTATCTTCTAAATGACATTAACACACTTTACACTACCCGGGGTCTTTCCCCTGCCAAACCATTGGCAATCTTACTCTATGTGGTTTTAAGAACCAAATTCCCATTGACCAAACTGTGGTGCTTCTCAATTTGGGGTCTCACTCCCCCGATTCAACTCCCTGTGCCTTTGCACAATTTCAAGACTGGGTCGTGTGGCTCTCCCAGCAGGTCTACCCACCTGCACACCTCCACCACTGTAGTTGCCTCCGAGCTTACCTGCTCCTTACCCTAACCTATCTACCTGGGGAAGGCCCTCTGGCGCTCTCCCCACTCGGTGCCCTCTCTGGCACTGGGCTACCCGGGTCCGTCCTCCGGATTCTCAGGCCCCATCCACAACTCTAACGGCTCCCAGAGCCCACCTACGGCCTCACCTGGCAGACATCCTCACAGTGGTGGAGTGCCCAACCAACTACACACACTAACAGGCCACACGCCCAGCCATTTCCACATCACTAATGCACCCATCCAAACTCCATTCTTCCACACGCACCACAGATGCCAATATCCAACCACAATTTACCTGTACCCTCTCCCTATCTCTTAAACTACCCTCCCTGGGTATTCGTGATAGGGGTCCACTCTTCCCCCATTCACACCTTTGCATCATCCACTCCACTCCACAGTTTCCACCATACTCGCTCCACGACCATCCATTCCATACTCCATATATTCCACACAACCATTCTCCATACACCTGTAGTTGCACACCTGTGCAATCACTCCTATACCTGGTGCTTCCTGCACCCTCCTTCCTCCCTGGACCATTTGGTCAACACAACACACAATCACTACTACTCACTCATACACTGCTTAATTCACCTCCACGCTCAAAACCATTGCCTCAGGCACCCAGATTTTCCCACGCTCACACACACATCTCTCCCGAGCATTGCCCCGCAATTCCTCATTTCACCGATGTCAATACTCACTCACACGGCATCATCTAATCTACCTGGTGCCCTGCTAAAACTCGCGCTTCCCCGTCGCCCCTTACATTATTGCGCTCCCTCGTCATTATCATCCAACTACCCTCTCTATGTCCCCAACTACCTGTCCACTATTGCTACCTAACCTTACCGTTACCTATGGTCATCTTCTCTAGATCCCTATCATTTTATCCTAACCCTCCCGGGCTAGTTTTCACTGCCAAACCCCATAGCTATTGCTCCTTTGCCCCCGCTTTGAGAGATGGCAGAGTTGCCATCCCACCACATCGGGCATCTCCCACTACCAATTTTGCTCTCAAATTTCAGCCAATCAAAAAAATTTTTAATCACAAATTCCCTATTCCTACCAAATGTCCTTTAACTTGAGCCTCGGTGCATTGTTACATTTTCAAAGCCCGGCTTCGCACAGCCAAGCAATGAATTTGGGTGGTTTGGTCGCCTGCAGGTTGAATCCGTCCGGCATTCACGATTCTGGGGAGGAGGCATGCTCGGGCCGAGGTTCCACGCATCATCGCGGCTCGGAACCTATGCGGTCTCCGGCCCGACGACCGAGGCTCGCCTGGTCGGAACCCCGTCCCCGCCAGGGGGCGAAGGTCCGACCCGGCTCCCTTCCCCCGGAATCGTGCCGATCGCTGCTCTGATGCGGCTCCGACCATTCAGTGCGGGGCCCGACCCGAATCGTGCGTGACGCTCCGTAGCGGGGCAAAGCAGCATCGATCCGCGCGAAGCTTCGCATCCAACAAAGCGCGATCCGCGCGAAGCTTCGCATCCAACGAAGCGCGCCGTGCACCGAGCGCCCGCGTCGGCTATCCGTCACCCTAAACGCTACCCCGTTCAACGTCGATGCCTTACTCGCATGCTCACACGCACACGCGACCCTTTCCACACTCACCAAGCCCGGCGTTCCAACGCCGCCCGTACATTCCACACACTCCGTCCATTCCACCAACGCACTCCCTGTTACACACCACACCTCTCGCGCACCCTCTTGCGCACACTCGCCGTTCGCACACTTCGGTCCACACCTCTCCTCCGTTACGTCCTCCGTAACACTCACCATGGGTGTGCACTCTTGCATCCACCCACTAACGCGCTCCGATGGGCTCTCCCACACCCGCGCACCCGCGATTGTGCACAATCCATTCCTCCCTGCCGCGAATGCTTTTCTAAGCCCCCAGTCTCTCCAATTTCAATTATACCCACTATTGCTTTTTCTTTATTCACCACGACGACCGCTGGTTTTATTAAAATTCCCTCTTCTACCTCAGCGGTCGCCGGCTGCCCCATACCCTGGGTCGCGATGTCTACCCCGGTCCAGTTACCTGTGCTTTTCTCCGACTCACTCAACCTGCGCTCCTCGGGTCGCGTTACCTCCTCGTGCCCCCGTGTGCTCCTCCCGCCCAACCTGCGGTCAACTCCCCTCTCGGCTTCCCTCACCTCATATGCGGCTTGCCCCCTCGCCAACACCTCATTCATTTCTTTGGCTTGGCCAACTATGCCCCCCAGTTTGTCCCCTAATCTGCTTCCGAATCCCTCAAATTTGCTTCCGAGTCCCTCCAATTTGCTTCCGAGTCCCTCCAATTTGCTGTCTAAACCCTCAAATGTATTTCCCATCTGTTCACTGGTACCCCTCGCTTCGTCCCTCATTGCCCCCATTTGGCCCTCCATTGCCCCCATTTGGCCCCCCAATGCCACAAGTTGGTTTCCCATTCGTTCCAATTGTTCCCCCATCCCCATTTGCACGGCGGCCTGCAGCTGCGCAATGAGGGCTTGCATGTCTATCCCTCCCACTTGCGCCATGGGCGCGGCTACTACAGCGCCACCATTTTGTGCCTCTGCCACCACGTGCACGAGGGCGCCATTTTGTGTGCCTGATACCTCCTCAACCACCTCCTCATTGTTCTCCTCCGCCATTTCTCCCACATACATTTCCCCGAGGTCCTGGGTCGACTCTACACCCTCTACTTCCCCCAACAACATCCCGTCGCCTTGACCATCCATGGCACGATTTTCAAATTTAAGATTTTATAAAACACAATTTTTGGGCCACTCGTAATTTGAGCGCGCTAAGCGCTTCAGGTCCGAATCCCACTCCTGACACCAATTGTTACGGATACGGGGGACGGCTCTCCCATTAGCAAGGGGTGATTAGCCCCTTGTCCTGTTAAGCTGGACGTCTCCCTGGTCCTGGTACTTGTAACGCCCTCCCGCGGGATGGAACGGATCAGGGTTATGGGTCCAGGGTTTATCCCGAATACCTTTATCCGTCCCTCCGCAGAACAGGGAGGCAAGTACCGCTCGAACCCCGGTTTTAGATGGATTAGTTGCCGAGCGGTTTTAGCAACCCGACGTTCGAGCCATTAGCAGAGACTAACCCGATCCTGAACGTTGGCCAAATCATGACACAGGTATTCAATTGGGAAAAGACAAAGACGAAGGATGTGAAGAAGAAGAAGACAAAAGGTTGGAAATACAAATATAATTTATTACTACTATTATGTACAATCAAAAGAAACCAAGGGAGAAGGAAGAATAAGAAAATAAAGACAGAAAGAGGGACGGACCAGAAGGACACAGTGCAACGCTAGCTTACCTATTAACAGTCTTACTTAAACCCCAGGACAACACAGAAGACTGACGAACAATCAGACTTACACTGGGGATGATGGCAGGAACGAATGGCGGGAAGGGTCCGGGTGGTTGGGATGATCGCGGCTCGAGTTGGGCAGCCGCCGGCTCTCCTCAACCGTCTCTCGTACGGCGACGTTGCTTCGAGGCTGCAACTTGGTTCACCGCTCAAAGCTGCCGTGGTCAAAAACTGCGGTGGTTTCAAAGCTCCGTCAGTTCAAGCTGCTGTGGTGTGCCGCATCTGACGTGGGGGCCTTGCATGACGGGTTCTTTCTCTCTATCAAAGGCTTGCTGTCTCTCTGCAAGGTTCTGCAAAGGCTGCAAAAGGTTCTCTGCAAAGGCTGCCGGTTCTCTGACGCAACTCTCAGGACTCTTCACAAAGGCTTCCGCGCGCGCTTATATATCACCTCCGGCGATCAAGCCGCCGGCCTCCAGGACACGCCCATCGGTGAGCTCGCCTCGGCCTTGATTGGTCACGAGGGCTCACCGATCCCGCCCCTAGCGGAGGCGTTGGCAAGGCCACGCCTTGTTCCCGGCGCTGGGCTGACTCCTCCCACCTTCTGCTCCGAGATGACCTCGTGGCTAATGGAGTCTTGCAGCGAAAAACCACAACCTCACAGCAGCAGCAGAATGCAGCAAACCGCTCAATGCAGTTGGCAATTGACGAAAGGGGATTCTACCTTATTTGAATTTGGTGCAATGCAGTGTTAACTAGTGGGAACAGAGCCTTAACCTACATAGAATAAGGAGATAACTATATAGAAGGATATATGATTGGCTACGTGATTGTATATGGAATAACTACGGGAACGACCTTTGACCTTTATACACAACAAATGGAGGAAGGAGGGTGATACTTTACAGCGATCTTCATTACACTTACAACCATAATAAAAAAAACACAACAATTCTCAAATCCACAACACTATATATATATATAATAATAAATGGCAGCATCCGTCTGTCCGTCCATCTGTCTGTCTGTCTGTCTACTCCATAACTCCAAAACCATGAAACCTAGTGGCCCCAAACTGCATGCATACACCTGGGCCTCCAACAGATTGAAATGATGAAACCTGGGTGTTTGAGTGTGTAAAAACACCCTCTTTGAAGATGATTTACTTAGGGCTTAGGCAGTTAAGACCGAAAAATAGGGCGTATCGTTCATTTTTTCAGGAAAGCACCAAATTTGGCACAGATGGAGTATGGACCTATACAATTGTTTTCCTGAGGGGCGCCCAAAAATTCAGAACCCCTGGTGGGCGCCATATTGAATTTCAACATGACCGCCCTCTGTGACCTATTTCCCTCAATAACTTCTATACTATGAGCGATAACACCACAGTTCCAGTGTCTTACCCCATGTTTTCATGGTATCTGAATCCAATGGGATCAATTGCATAAAGATTGGCATCCATCATCTTTAATTTCAAGATGGTCACCATGGTGTTTCCATTTTCCTTGAATCTCTCATAGTATTTTAGGTAAAATTTCAATTCCAAATGATACACATTGTTTTATTGGTCTCTGATAACAATGGAATGGTATTAATTAATCAAAGTTACATGGGGTAAGACACTGGAACTCTCCTCAGGAAAACAATTGTATAGGTCCATACTACATCTAGCACAAAATGTAATGTAAATTAATGAGGTGCTCATAAGAAAAAACCCCGAAAAAGCCTTACCAATATGGCGGCTCGCCAACTTGGTCAGCCCACTGCCACTCGCTGGGTTCTTAAGCTGCCATTTTGTTTTGGTCTATTCAAACGTGCCTTGCCTTGGAAACACGACCAATAATTATCATTACATAATTGAAGCATATCATCAAAATCTGGATTTGGATATGAGGATTGGATGCTGTAGACTAAATAATGTCCAAATCTGGAGTGAAATCTGACAAAATTTACCATATCTAGCGATTTTTATAACTAAGTGTATATATTCATTTACTTAAACGAGGCTGTCATTCTCCTTCTGGGGTTATTTTTGAATTTAACTTAATAATAACTTTTAACTTAATTCATACTTCCATGGGATAGGGTGTCACTCCACTATACATGTGATCTGTTTTTAAAATTCCTCAGCCATTTTAACCAGAAGCAATCAGCTTGCTATCTATCGCTTGCCAAGCCTGCCATTCCTTATCCCCCCTTTTGTTGGAGTGCTTGCTGGAGTGCTCAAGCAGCTTGGCGATGGGTCTACAAAATAAGTCAGAAATACCTGTGTACTTAATTAATTAGTCACAAGGCCTGGGAAGTTTGGGTGTGCTATAACCCCCTTTTTAAATATGATTTACCACCACTTGGTGAACGCTATTCATGTTGCTTTTGCAAGCCTTGGCATTGCAGTAGGCAGAGCTCCCTTTTTATTTTTCCGTACCCATTTTTTTATTGACTAACATTTTTGTGCGATATACGTTCATTATATTAATATATAGTTATATTAATATACCGACAAAAATATACTTACAAAAAAAATAAAAATCAAACGTCGTGTTTGGAAATCAAATCAAATGTCCACCATGTCGAACTCTATCATTGCAAAAGTAAAGTCGACATTTTGTCTGCTCTCAGTGGTTTCCACATTTCACTGATTTCTGTTTGATTTTCACATTTATAGAGACTATTTAAAGCTAAATATTTGTGGTTGTCGTTTTTGTGTTTGGAGTATTTCATCTGTGCTGTCTGTGATGAAATTGTATCCAAGTTGCGACTCAGGCGTCATTACCGCTTCGCTCCACTACGTGGCTATTATAAGAACTTAGCTCCGAGTTGCGAAGCGCAGTCCTGAGACATTTATCAAGCTTTATCCACGTGTATGCTTAGAATGGTAAGGGAACCACTTTTCATGTCGCTTGCTTGCGTGCTTATAGCGTGAAGCCGGTGTTGTGAATGAACGCGTACGTATTATGTTGAAAAGTCAGATTTTTTCTGGATCCCTTGGCTTGAGAATTTCGAAGCTTTGACGCACCAAATCGCTCAATGGAGGCCGCCATCTTGCGGATGCGGAAGTATGCATAACAAATTGAAAAAAGTTCAATAGGAGTTTGTTTCACCCGTCATTTTTTGATTCACAATCTTATGCACCTCTAATTTGAAATTGAAATACTTTAAGACCAACCTCGGCCCGCACGGGACTGGTTATCTTCAACGAAAGTCGTCACCAAACACCGGAACCAATGAGATTCGAGCATTTGAAAAAATATTTAAAAAACCAAATCACTCAATGGAGGCCGCCATCTTCCGGATGCGGAAGTATGCATAAAAAAATTGCGAAACAGTTCAATAGGAGTTTGTTTCACCCGTCTTTGTTTGATTCACCATCTTATGCACCTCTAATTTGTAATTAAAATACTTTAAGACCAACCTCATTATCTTCAACCAATGAGATTCGAGCATTTGAAAAAATATTTCAAAAACCAAATCACTCAATGGAGGCCGCCAACTTCCGGATGCGGAAGTATGCATAAAAAAATTGCGAAAAAGTTCAATAGGAGTTTGTTTCACCCGTCTTTGTTTGATTCACAATCTTATGCACCTCTAATTTGTAATTAAAATACTTTAAGACCAACCTCGTTATCTTCAACAAAAATCGTCACCAATCGAACCAATGAGATTCGAGCATTTGAAAAAATATTTCAAAAAAGCTTATTACGCGTTTCGGAGGGTGAAAACGGCATCAAATATTCTAAAATCGACGAAGAATTATTTTTTAGAAATCTCGTGGCCGTAGGGTTTAGTTTTTCACGGCCGGAAATATCCGAAGTTGAGACGGAATTCGCCGAATTAATCAAGAAGTAAATTTTATCAATTTTAATCTCATCCAGAATGCAAATGGTATCATTTTAGGTCTGAATTTGCGAAATTTTGTGAGCTGACCAATCAGCGATCAGCTTAGGTCAGCCAATCAGCACCATCGACACGGTTTGATTAATGACAGTCACACATTGCCGTTGAAACAGCGCTATCGTCTGATCTGTCGGCACTGATCTTACTGCAAGCTAACTTCTTCTGGTGGAGGAAGCCGCAGTGCCCGGAGAGAACCAGTCCTGACAGCGACTGAAGTTAGAAGACTACCCTCATACTGTGAAAACGTATGTTAAGCCCAGTTAAAATTTCTTAAAATAGGCCCTAAGCTAGCACATCGTATAGTTACTTCCTTAAGCTTCTTGTGACATTTATTGTATGTAGGTATTGGGGAGGACTGTCTGCTCTTCTCTTTTACCTGGTCTGACCAGGTACGGTACCTACTACATCTACCAACTACCTAACCTACTGATGCCATAGTGATGGGTAAAATAGTGGCAAGAGGCTTCGGCTTCGCCGGCTCATTGCGGCTTTGCAGTCGGGTACTAGTATGCTTGAGATATATTGATCCTATGATTGCTAATTCTCTTTCAGATATTGCTGGTGTTCGATACAGATTAAACTCACCTTTGGAGACCCTGTTGTAGATCTGATTATTCTTACAACACTTAATCTGTATCGAGCTATTGCCATAATCCAAGATCAACATGACCCACAAGCTTTTACAGTTGCCCATGTTTGGAGCGGACCCACAAACTGCGGAAGCTCCGAGCCAGCTCAAGCACTGGCTCAGTCTGCTGACCAGCTACCTGCAAGGGCATAACAACATCACCGACGAGGTGAAGCGTGCAGTACTGAACTCCCATGTGACCCATGTCGTTCATGACTACATATCTCATTGTGCGACATTCGACAATGCCGTGACTAAACTGCGCGCCATCTATATCAAGCCACGGAATGTTATTGACACGCGGTACCAGCTCGCCTCCAGGAAGGAGGACGCTTCGGAGTCCCTCACTCATTTTGCCCAAGAATTGCGGCGTCTTGGCAAAGAATGTGCGCATGAGACCCGAAGCCACGAGCAAATGTGCGATGATTTGATGTGTGATGCTTTTATTTCTGGGCTTTACTCGACTAGCATCTGGTGACGTCTGCTGGAAGAACCTAACCTGATGTTGAAACAGGCCCTCAATCAAGCTATTGTGCTTTTCGAAGCACAGGCACAATCTGAGGTGTACGGATGGCCTTACATTACAGCGGGGCTCACTGAAGAGCGGCGCTTGGAGACCAAAGCTGTTACGGAGTTCGCTCCTCCCGACACACTGCCCGAGGCGGCTGAGGCACTCAGAGCCGAAGGTACGAGCCTCGCCACGACTACCTTGGCCGGGAGCAACGCTAAGTGCTTCTTCTGTGGAAATAGAAATCGTCTCCGTACTGCTTGCCCGGCGCGCAAAGTTTCTTGTCATTCTTGTGGCCGGAAGGGTCATTTTGCCAAAGTATGCCGATCGGGGTGCGCGCGGCACACCCGACCAACATTGGCTGGCATCAACTCGACGCTCATGGCACGCGCATCACCCCTGGCCATTCCGGTGCAGCCCGGACCTCAGGGGCTTACCAGAGCCGTCGTTCCAGTCCTGATTGAAGGGAAAACAGCTGGAGCTTTGGTCGACATGGAATGAGCCGAAAGCTACGTCGATATGGGCCTCGTCCGCCATCACGGGTGGCCTCGACCTTGGAGGATCGCGCAGAATCTACATGGCATCGCAAGCTTTATGGATGCGGACAAGGGGCAAATGTCGTGTTAAGTTAGTTATTAATGGTAAAATGTACCCTGATGTTCGCCTAATGGTACTGCCCACCTTATGTGCCGAAGTTCTATTAGGGCACGATTTTCTCGAGCGCGACGGCCGCTTAGAAATGAGATTTGGGGGAGATGACACTCTCGGTTTGCGCCCTGGCAGGAATGTCTATTGAACCGATGACTTTGTTTCCGAACCTGACTTCGGATTGCGCCACAATTGTGATCAAATCCCGGCGCTATTCCCGGGCTGATACTCAATTCATTTCTGAGGAGACGAGCAAACTCCTCCGTGAAGACATAATCGAGCCCAGCCGTTCTCCTCGGCATGCGCAAGTTTTGGTCGTGCGATCCGAAAATCATCACAAGCGCATGGTAATCGATTATTCGCAAACCATTAACAGATTTACGCTTCTGGATGCCTATCCGCTACCAGGATTGGATTCTCTGGTTCGACAGGTCGCCCAATATGGCGTGTACAGCATTCTCGATCTCCGGAGTGCTTATCATCAAATCACTATTGCTGACAATGACAAAATATATACTGCTTTTGAATCAGGACAGAGGTTGTATCAGTTTACGCGTCTTCCTTTCGGATTAACGAATGGGGTCGCGTGCTTCCAGAGGGCTATGGACGACATCGTTGCAAAATAACAATTAACAGACGTTTTTGTGTATTTGGATAACCTGACGGTCTGCGGCTACGACCAGGCTCATCATGACGCCAATTTGAAACGCTTCCTCCAGGTGGCGCGAAAGTATTGTTTGACGTTTAATGAGGACAAATGTCGCTACTCCTCTAGGACGATTGATCTCCTGGGGTACACTGTGACCCAGGGAACCATAACACCTGACAAGGAACATCTCTGCCCTTTGCTCGACATGGCGCCACCGCATGATCGTGCTTCTTTAAAGCGTGACCTCGGGCTGTTTGCACATTATTCAAAGTGGTTTGAAAGTTACTCCGAGAAGCTTTTTCCTCTCATTGATTGTAACACGTTCCCTCTCCCTCCCGCTGCCAAGGTCGCCTTCCAGGCTCTGAAGTCGGACAAAGCTGGCGCTGCTGTGACTTGTATCGACGATAATGTTCCCTTTGTCCTTGAGAGTGACACGTTGGATCACGCCATCGCTGCTACTCTCTCTCTCAAGGGGGGAAGCCTGTGGCGTTCTTCTCAAGGACGTTATCCTCCACTGAGAAACGTCATTCTTCTGTGGAAAAGGATGCGTATGCGATAGTTGAGTCGATTCGTCGTTGGAGACCCTATTTGCTGGGTAAACGCTTCGATGTCATTACCGATAAGCAGAGTGTAGCTTTCATGTATGACACAAGACGTGCCCAGCGCATTAAAAACGAGAAAATCACTCGCTGGTGCATAGAGCTTGCTGATTATAGCTTTGGTATCAAGTATCGCCCTGGGCGGGAGAATCACGCAGCAGACACTTTATCCAGACCAGGTGTTTGTGTGAGTTTAAACTCCTCCGATGATTTACGCATTCTCCATGATACCTTGTGTCACCCTGGGGTGACTCATCTGGTTAATTTTGTGCAAAGCCGCAATTTGCCCTACTCTGTCGAGGACGTTCGTCATTTATGTCGCTCTTGTCCAGTTTGCGCCGAACTCAAACCCCGCTTCTATAAACCCGACATGGGGACCCTGATTCAGGCTACTTAGCCCTGGGACCGATTAGCGATGGACTTCAAAGGGCCGCTACCTGCCTCCGGGGCATCTCGTCACATCCTCACCATTGTGGACGAATACTCTAGATTCCCTTTCGCCTTCCCGTGCAGCGATATGTCCGCGGCTACGGTTATCTGATGTCTGCAATACCCGTTTTTGATGTTTAGGAATCCGGGATATGTGCATACCGACCGAGGAGGACAGAGGTAGTATCAGTTTACGCGTCTTGTCACAAGAGTTCTTGTCACAGGATGTGCGGGCCTTTCTGTTGCAGAGTAATATTGCGTCTAGCTACACCACACTGTACAGCCCCCACGCTAATGCTTGCGTGGAGCGCTTTAGTGGCACTATATGGAGGGCCATCTCTTTGGGCCTCAAGTCTCATGGCCTGCATCTGGACCAATGGACTGGTATGGTGCATGGAGCCCTTCATTCAATCCGCTCGCTCCTATGCACGGCTACAAATGAAATTCCGCACGATCATTTATTTTGTTACCAGCGTCGCACGGGATCTGTCCGCCCTCTGCCTGGGTGGCTCGCTCAGCCCGGTCTGGCCTTTCTCAAACGGGCGGTTCACACGAGCAAATACGCCCCACTCGTTGACAAGGTTCAGATCCTTCAAACTAATCCTGATCATGCTCGAGTCCAATTGCCAGATGGACGTGAGTCCACTGTGTCGGTCCGTCAACTCACGCCCTGTGGGGATCTCGTTGGGACCGAGCTCTGCTCGGGGAACCCGGTGTTGGGTAATTCGCCCTCGCATCTACCCTCTCACTCGCCTGAGCCGCCAGAGATAATTGCGCCACCCCCGTCACCATCGACTGAGAGCACTCCTGATGGAGTCGATCAAGATGCTGCTACCGAGGGCCCCAACGTGTACCACACACGCAAGGGATGAGAGATTCGCCGCCCTGGTCGTTTTGGCTGGTCGTGATGTAACTCACATGTACTCAGCTGCTAACTGTAGTTATACGCTTGATGCTAACCGGCTTGCCAGTGAAGTTTTAAACCCGGGGAGAAATGTGATGAAATTGTATCCAAGTTGCGACCCAGGCACCATTACCACTTCTCTCCACTACGTGGCTATTATAAGAACTTCGCTCCGAGTCGCGAAGCGCAGTCCTGAGACATTTATCAAGCTTTATCCACGTGTTGCTTAGAATGGTAAGGGAACGACTTTTCATGTCGCTTGCTTGCGTGCTTGATTATGATACTCTTATTGCTTATATGCTTGACATATATTGATCCTATGATTGCTAATACTCTTTCAGATATTGCTGGTGTTACGTGGTCCTCCCGGTAACTACCTGGTCTTGGTGACCCCCGGACCGTGGGAGGGACCCCGCCAGAAAGATATATGGTTTATACGCTTTCGTAACGCAATCAATATGAATTCCGGTCAAGAAGAAACCCCACACCAAGGATCCGGAATAATCAATAATATATTCACTGAGCAATCAACCCATCAACAATGCACAATCAATATTACAACCATGTGAACTCATCTACACAAACTCTAAGATGGCCATCTTAATCTTATACATTCCTCACGTGAGCCCCACTCCTGACTCCCTCCGTGGTCAATGTCTCTCCTCTCCGCACACGGGCGGTTGAACGAGCCCCGGGCGGACGTGCTCTAAACGTGCCGTCTCGGACTGGGGCCGCGGCTGCAGCGCACCTCCTTGCCAAGCCACGGGGCAAAACCCAGCGCGGCGGCCAACGTGCGCGAGGTCCCAAGTGCGACCCTTACGCGTCCTTGTAGATGGGCAAAAACCCAGCGCGGCTTCCGACGCGAGCGAGGCCCAACGTGCGGACCCGTACGCGTCTTTGTAGACGGGGCAAAACCCAGCGCGGCTTCCGACGCGAGCGAGGCCCAACGTGAGGACCCGTACGCGTCTTTGTAGACGGGGCAAACTGTCCCGGACGCTTGGTTTCGTGCACGAACTCACGGTGACTGGACGTGTCAAAAGGTATTTACCGCCCAGGTAACTCCTCTCGCCAGACGTTTCGCAACGGCGCGTTTTCCGCGCAGCGTAAGGTCGATTCCACCTTCTCGTCGTCGCGGGGCGAGGAAGAAGAAGCACCGTCCTTTTTTCTCCTCGTGTCTTTTCTTCTTCCGTTTCCGGCCACTTCCGTTTCCGGCCACTGGTTCCGAAGGGCTCCTGACCCTCCCATCACAACAACCCTTAATATAATACACACGGATAAGCAACCTGAATGGTAATTTACATACATTCACCTAAATATGTAACACTCCCCCCCTTCAAGAAAGAAAGTTTGAACCCAGCGAAAACTTTCTTTGCCGGCCAATTTGGAGAAACAAACCAGATCACTCAACCCCCCCACATTATCAGTTCCCCCCGGGCACAGTTATCACTTAAAAATAAAGCCAGTTAAGCCACTCGATAGCACTTTTCCGGGAGGCCAAGCCGAGTATTCACTACATGGATGCCTTTAGGAACGCGGAGTTCACGGTTAGTCCGTGCAGGAAAGTTCTCTACATGGGCGCCTTGAGGAACGTGGAGTTCACGGTTAGTCCGTGCAGGAAAGTTCTCTACATGGGCGCCTTGAGGAACGTGGAGTTCACGGTTAGTCCGTGCAGGAAAGTTCCCTACATGGACGCCTTTAGGAACGGCGTTCACGGTTAATTCGTGTAGGAATCTTGGCTCGGCGGCTCCGCCGCCTTCAGTGCTTCAACTTCTCAGAACGTCCCTAATAATTAGGGTGGGACCACTGGTCCCTGTAGTCCCCTGAATACCGGTCTTCTTCTCGGCCACTACTTTGCCAATTCTTCCTTCGGGAGCGGCCGTAACTCAGGGAGCCTCCATAATAATATTGACTGCGGCCACCACCAAAACTACCGCCCAGTTGTCCTCTCCTGTAGACCTCTCGACGCCTACGAAATGCCTTCCCTACTGTTATGGTCCGACCCTCCAAATCCTTGCCATTCCAATTCTTCTCTGCCTCTCTGGCGTCTTTTGTGCTGGCAAACGTGACAAAGCCGAACCCTCTTGACTGTTGCGTTTCCCAGTCTCTTACCAACCGCACTTCCACCAGCGGCCCATATCTGTTGAAGACAGAGGTCAGAACTTCTTCCTCTGTTTTGAAGTTCAGTCCCCCTACAAATAACTTGGCACTTTTGTCACCATCCCGAGCTGGTGTGGTGTTATTTTCCCTGCTGGGCTCTTTATCAACCCTCAGGTTACCATAAACTTGACCCCCGGCCAAATCATTCCCGAGAACCACAGATACACCCTCTACAGGAAACGTGGCTTGTAAACCGACGGTGACCGGTCCTGACACCAAATCGGACTCCAACTGGATGACCTGAAGGGGAGCACTAACACCGCCCCCGATCCCCTGTAAACGAACACTATCCCTCGTTGCCGTCTCCTCGGACCATGGCAAAATGCCTTCAAGCATTAAAGATTGATGGGCCCCTGTGTCTCTCAATATCCTAACCGGTCTCCGGTGAGTCGAGGCTCCATCCAGTGACACAAACCCCTCGGAAATAAATGGTTGGTAACCCTCTTGATGGCGATTTCTTACGCTAGCCATCGCATTCGGAGTTGTAATAGTCGGACTCCGCTCTGGGTTGTCCCTTTTCATGAGGTAACAACTGGACATCAAGTGTCCAGGTTTTTTGCAAAACGCGCAAGTAGGCCCGGAGGAAAAACTCGGGGTCTGCCTCGGGCCCCCTGAACTATAAGTTTGTCTTGGGCCCGCATCCCTCTGATTTCGAACCGGTGGGGTATCATAGTTGTCCCCATAATCATCTCGAGGCCGCCGCCATGTATGGTCGTTCTCCGCACCTGCTGTTCCCCACCTCCCCTGCGGAGATCTAGGCGAGGAGTTAGGTTCGTGGACCCCTATTCGGTGGGTTAAGGCATAATCATCTGCCATGGTGGCTGCGTCCCACAACTTTGGTACTTTCTTTTCCTGCAGGTACACTTTGATGTCCTCGTGGACACACTGCTGGAATTCCTCCACCAGGATCAAGTCCCGCAATGTTTCGAAGTCTTTCCCGACTCCTTTTGACTCACACCACCGATCAAACATGTTTTCTTTCACTCTGGCAAACTCCACATGGGTCTCACTCTCCCTCTTCCTGGCATTCCTGAATTTTTGCCTGTAAGCTTCCGGAACCAACTCATAGGCTTTGAGGATGTGCTTCTTCAGTACCTCATAATCTGCACATTGGTCCATTGGTAGCGCCGAATAAATTTCCTGAGCTTTCCCCACCAGCACACTTTGTACGAGTATGGTCCAGGCCTCCTCCGGCCAGTTTAATTGTCGAGCCACTTTCTCAAAGTGTGGAAAAAATTTCGCGACTTCTTTTTCACTGAACGGTGGAACCAGCCTCACATGTCTGCCCACATCCCAGGTTTTCTGGTTAGGTGTCGACCCCGTCAGCAAGGGTGGTGCCTCTCCCCGTTCTCTCATTAACTCCAGCTCCTTGAATTTGATTTCTTGCTGAAGCTGCATGTCACGTTCCTTTAATTCCCTTTCCGCTTTTCTCTCCTCTGCTTCGAGGTCCCTTGCAGCTCTCCTTTCCTCTGCTTGTTCCTTTTCTCTTCTTTCCTGGAGTTCTCTTTCCACTCTCCTTTCCTCTGCTTGTTTCTCTTCTCTCCTCTCCTCTGCTTTCCTTTCTTCTTCTGCTCTTTCCTTTTCTGCTTTCCTTTCTTCTTCTGCTCTTTCCTTTTCTGCTTTCCTTTCTTCTTCTGCTCTTTCCTTTTCTGCTTTCCTTTCTTCTTCTGCTCTTTCCTTTTCTGCTTTCCTTTCTTCTTCTGCTCTTTCCTTTTCTGCTTTCCTTTCTTCTTCTGCTCTTTCCTTTTCTGCTTTCCTTTCTTCTTCTTTTAACCTTTCCTGGAGTTCTCTTTCCACTCTCCTTTCCTCTGCTTGCTTCTCTTCTCTCCTCTCTTCTGCTTTCCTTTCTTCCTCTGCTCTTTCCTTTTCTGCTTTCCTTTCTTCTTCTTTGATCCGTTCCTGGCTCCGTAATTGCAACTCCAGTTTCCGGAGCTCCACGTCTTCTGGTTCTTCGGGTAGCCACTCCCAGGCTAACTCGTCCCATGTTCCTAATCCCACCATAGATTGTATCACCGTGGCCTGCAACTCTGCCTTCCTCAAATTAGTTCGGACCTCCAAGTTAAAATGTTTGGCCAATTTCAAGAGATCCGACTTTAGCAATGCTCGGAACTGTGCCTCACTCGGGGTTACCCCAAAGTTCTGTGCCACAAACGCCATGGTGCCTATCGTTAACACCTGTTAACCTTCACCCCAAGACTTTCCCCAATTTCTCAAAAAAAATATTACCAATTAATAATTAATTAATAAATTTTAATTACCAAAATTATTATTATTTTATTATTTTATACACTTTTAGATCCCGGACGTAGACCCAATTGCGAAACCGCAAATCGTAATTTGGACGAGCCCCCAATTCTGTTACGTGGTCCTCCCGGTAACTACCTGGTCTTGGTGACCCCCGGACCGTGGGAGGGACCCCGCCAGAAAGATATATGGTTTATACGCTTTCGTAACGCAATCAATATGAATTCCGGTCAAGAAGAAACCCCACACCAAGGATCCGGAATAATCAATAATATATTCACTGAGCAATCAACCCATCAACAATGCACAATCAATATTACAACCATGTGAACTCATCTACACAAACTCTAAGATGGCCATCTTAATCTTATACATTCCTCACGTGAGCCCCACTCCTGACTCCCTCCGTGGTCAATGTCTCTCCTCTCCGCACACGGGCGGTTGAACGAGCCCCGGGCGGACGTGCTCTAAACGTGCCGTCTCGGACTGGGGCCGCGGCTGCAGCGCACCTCCTTGCCAAGCCACGGGGCAAAACCCAGCGCGGCGGCCAACGTGCGCGAGGTCCCAAGTGCGACCCTTACGCGTCCTTGTAGATGGGCAAAAACCCAGCGCGGCTTCCGACGCGAGCGAGGCCCAACGTGCGGACCCGTACGCGTCTTTGTAGACGGGGCAAAACCCAGCGCGGCTTCCGACGCGAGCGAGGCCCAACGTGAGGACCCGTACGCGTCTTTGTAGACGGGGCAAACTGTCCCGGACGCTTGGTTTCGTGCACGAACTCACGGTGACTGGACGTGTCAAAAGGTATTTACCGCCCAGGTAACTCCTCTCGCCAGACGTTTCGCAACGGCGCGTTTTCCGCGCAGCGTAAGGTCGATTCCACCTTCTCGTCGTCGCGGGGCGAGGAAGAAGAAGCACCGTCCTTTTTTCTCCTCGTGTCTTTTCTTCTTCCGTTTCCGGCCACTTCCGTTTCCGGCCACTGGTTCCGAAGGGCTCCTGACCCTCCCATCACAACAACCCTTAATATAATACACACGGATAAGCAACCTGAATGGTAATTTACATACATTCACCTAAATATGTAACACTGGTGTTCGATACAGATTAAACTCACCTTTGGAGACCCTGTTGTAGATCTGATTATTCTTACAACACTGACCACCCAGAGATGTCTGTAGACACCCGGAGTACAAATAAACGCTTTTTAGCAGTTAGAACTGCTGCTAAGCTCAATTCCGTAGCTTTTTTTTTTTTAAATCTAGCTCAGGTTAAGTGTCTCCAGCCATCATCACCTATCATTCTCATTGCATATCATTCTCTTTGCTAACTACACCTCTCTCCTCACCTTTTCTACCCCCTAACAACCTCCCCCCCCCCCCCCCATCTCTCTCTGACCACTCTTCGCTCTACCCTCCTAATAAAGTGCCACACACTCCTTCCACACAGCTCTCGCTCCCACCCTCTCCTTGCTCCCCCTCCCTTCCGGAGTTTATAGCGCAGCGACGTGTGATGAGGCGTCACTCTCTCCTCCCCTCCCCCCTCCCCCTGCTTCCTCGCTCCACCCTCCTCCCCTTCTGTCTCTCTCTCTCTCCCCTCTCCTCCTCCTCCCCTTCCCTCCCTCCCTCCCCCTTCCTTCCCCCCTTCCCTCCCTTCAAAAATGATTACCAGCTTACGAAGATGACTGAGCCATTTGAGTATCCTGTGCTGGAGTGGTGACCTGTCTATAGGATTGTGTCCTTTAGCCAAGAAACTGCTTCAGCAGCCCTATTCATCTGATGATGCAAAAAGGAGTGGTCATCATCATATATATATATATTGTCGCGTGGACGGTTCTATTAAAATGGAGCACAACACTAATGACCAATTGAGCGCTAACCAGAGGCGTGATAAACCAAAGTCGTCTGGCGGATAAAACACGAATGAAGAAGAAGATACCGACTTACCTGTTCTGGCTGCAACGAACGTCTTCTACCTGCAAAATAACTCAAAAGGAAACTACGTTCAGAAATGTACAAACATAATAAAAGGATTTATTATTGAAAGAAGATCCGATAAAAAGAAGAACACGACGGAAAAATTAACCCCTTAAATTGGAGTACTACGACAGAACACAGATACAAGACGAAGGATAAAGGGACGGGATGAAAAGGAATTCATTTTTTTATGGGTACTCAGCTCGGTCCGGCTTGATTATTTGGCCGACGATCCCTTGCCTCTCGCCTTGCATGGAGAAGTGGGTTTTGGCGGGAACTTGCAGACTAGTGGTGCGGCCTTGCACGCGCGCGCTCTGCCACTCGACGCACATGCCTCCGTCGAGCCCAACGCACAGCAGTCCGGCAGCCTTCCTTCTGTGGTGTGATGGGGTAACGCTTGTTGGGATGTCCCAGGCATGACGATCACGATCCACTCAGCACTCAGAGACCGATGAGCGAGATAACCAATCTCAGCTGTAGAACACAGAGCACAGGGAGACCAGGAGGGAGAGAGTTAGGGAAACTGAGGGAGTCCAAAGCAACATGAGGGAGACGAAAAGAAGCAGGGAGCAATCCTTTCCAAAACCCAGGAGCAGAGAGAGAGAAAATGTCAGACGCACTCCCTTTTATCATCTCCCCTTGGCCAATCAGCTGTCTCCTTCTTGCCTCTGAGCTTCAGCTGCACGCCGATTGGCCTTCCCTACCATTGGTGTGATCTCCCCATCAAACCCCTCGACCAATCCGTCGCGAGGTGGGCGTGGCCTCAGCCGGCCTGAACAATGTTTTATCGCTATGTTGGCGCAATGCGGGGGCGCTTCCTGCATGCATTTCCTGTGAGTTTTATTGGGGCAATTATTAATTAGGGTAACCAGTGGGCACTGGTGATGGTAAAAACAGTAGGGATAATTACGGAGGTTTCACACACAGGGGAATTAACATAATCCCTACACGAGTTTATACGCCCCATTCCTCGTAATCGGGACAGAGATACCGGTACACCTTAATCCGACATTCGGGCTAAACAAGTCCGTACTTATGTACATCGATGTAGTTGTTTCTACCCACTATCATCGGAGCACCTACCCATACAGATCTACCTGAATCTATATATTAGTACCCCAAAATTCATAACAACATATATATATATATATATATATATATATATTGTATATATATATATATATATATATATATATATGTATGTATATTGTTGCGGTTTTGAGTTTTGTACAGTCAGTATAATAAAGATTAAAATTTCCCCCTCATAGTTAGTCACACAAGCAACATGTAGTCTCGCGATAGTGTAGTTATTTCTTAGTATTTGTGAGCTTAGTCCTTTTCCTATGTTAGTTCTGCGTTGAGTAGAGTCAGGAGAATAGGTCCTACTTCTACCGACTATCCAGCCTCCCTAGCCTCATGCCCCTTTGCGCTGACTTTGGTTCATTTTGGGCGAATTAACACGAGGCAGGCCTAGGAGGGTCGGGGCGGAGTCGAATGAGGGGCGGCAGAGGGGCTGACGGTAAGTACGAGCCGCCAATCAGGGCTCAGAGGTGGTGGCGGCAGCACTGCGTCACAGGGCATGGTTGGAAGGTTTTAGAGGGTTCCAGAAGGTTTGGGGGCGTATCTATATAACCCATCGTGCAAAGCCCCCAAGAGGACTTGAGGACTTGAGGACTGAAGGACTCGACTCATGGCTGAAAGAGGACTCGACTCGACTCGCTGATGACCAAAGGACTTGAGGACTCGCTGATGAACGGAGAACTCGCGCGCACTGACCAACCAAGAGGAATCGTTGATGAGCAGGAGTTGAGAGCGTCAAGGAACTGTGAGAGATACGCGGGTGAAGAAAGACGCACATGAACCGGATTACGCGCTATTATAAAGTGACGCGCGGTTGAGCTGGAGGCCGATCCGCATACAGTGCATTAAGTCGCGCGAGTGATAACGGCTGTGTAATCGCCAGCCGCGCTGAGAGACGCGCATTCTCATTATCCCTCATCGGCTGCCTTTGTTCGGGAGACGCGCTACGAGGTTCCTTCCACTGCCTGCTGCCATATTCGTGGGACGTGCTGGGACCGTGGAGAGCCGGACGGGGCCATTCTTGGACGACCACGTCGATGCGTTTGGCTGAACATCAACCCATCTGCAATTCCCTGTGTGAGTGTGACGGGCCCGAGTCCAGGAGATAAGATAAGACTGATTAAGTGCTGCCCTGTGTCTCTGCATCCCGATCATTGAACATATGTGTGGGAATAATTAAACCTGTGTTCTTCCTTTTTCCATTTGATCGTTCTTGTGATTTCCTCATTGGCTAAGCATGGTACGAATAGAACCGCTCGAATCTGGTTCCACGACCTAATATAAACTACATGGACCATGTGGTACTCCATCCGCTCAATGTACCCAAACCACATGTGGCTCGTGCGAGGCTTGCTTCCTCATTTCCGTGGCGGCGCAGGGATTTAGGTACGAGCAAGACTTGGTCCCGAAACCCTACTTTGCGTTTGTTTGGAAGGGGCGTTTCAAGTCTCGGTTCCACCAAGCCCAGAAGGAACAAGGGGATTAATCCCCCCTTGGTAAGGGTAAGAAGGGCGGCGGAGAACTGTAACAATTGGTAGTCAGGAGTGGGGATTTGGAACCCTCGACAAAATTTTGGACACCAAATTTACATATTGGCCGTAACATTTGGTGTCCGGGAGTGGGATTTGGAACCCTAGCAAATTTTTTTGGACGAATTGGCCCCAAAATTGCGAGCGACCAAAATTTAGTATTAAAAGCCAAATTAAAATCGTACCATGGCTAGTCAAGATGGTCGAATGCCGGTGGGGTTAGATGATGAGGAGGAATTAATGACCCAGGACCCCCGGGAAGAGTTGGTAGAAGAGGAGGACATTGATGAGGGGCCGGCAGCAGGGGTAAAAATTGGCGGTGCCTCGCACGTGGTGGCGAGAGCCGAGCCCGCGGTGCCAGCGGTGTTGGACCTGTACATGCTCCTAACTCAATTACGAGCAACCATAGAAATGGCAAGTGACAAATCCACCGGGACATGAAAAAAATGGGTGGTCAATTGAAAGAAATGGGGGACAAATCCACCCGGGAATTGGAAGAGGTGAAAAATGGGTTGGAAAACAAAATGGACATCCAAAAGAACCAATTGAAAGAAATGGGGGACAAATCCACCCGGGAATTGGAAGAGGTGAAAAATGGGTTGGAAAACAAAATGGATGTCCAAAAGAACCAATTTAAAGACATGAGGGACAAATCCACTCGGGAATTGGAAAACTTTATGGCAGCGTCGAAGAAGGACACAAAAAAAGCAGGGAAGGACATAGGGCGCAGGTTGGGCGAGGAGGTCACATTGGTACGCGACGAGGTAACGCGATGTGAGGAATGCGTGGAGAGCGAGGTAGAGCAGAGCGTGGCTACGTTAACCAAGGGTATAGAAATCGCGACTCGGGGTGTACAAGAGCCGACGGCCGCCGAATTGGATGAGGAAATTTCATGCGCGCCGGCGGTCGTCGAAGAAATAATGGAAATAAAAGAAATTATTGGGGCCGAAGAGACGGCAGAGATAGAAAATGAATCGCGGGAGGTAGAAATGGAATCCGCACAAAGTCTGTATTTTCACCGTGATGTCGGGCTTGCTGACCAAATGAAAAGTTTGCAGGTGGTGCTGCCGGAGATGAAGGTCCCCAAGGTGAGATGTAATGGCATGAATGTGTTTGGCGCGAAAAGGTTTTTGGCGCGCTTGGGATCGAGACGAAACCCGGGCGGTCGTGGAAGGTCGATTGTGCGGTGTACGGGGGCGAATGGCACGGCGGCGCGTGTATGAGAGAAAAGTGTGCACCGGAGCGGGAGTGTATGCGAGAAAAGTGTGTTACAGAGTGCGAGGGAGAATGCACACCAGACTGTGTGTGGGAAGAGTGTGTAACAGGAGAGTGTGTTACAGGAGAGTGTGCGAAGGAGTGCACACCAGAGCATGTTATTGGGTGTGTACCAGGAGAGCGCACACCCGTGGGCGTTACGGAGTGCGTAACGAGAGAGAGTGTAATGGAAAAGTGTGCGCCAGGGTGTGCGCGAGGGTGTGCGAATGGGTGTGCAACAGGAGAGTGCACACCCATGCGTGTTACAGAGTGTGTAACAGAAAAGTGTGCAGTAAAGGAGTGTGTGGAGGAAAAGTGTGTAATGAAGTGTGTGAACGGTGTGAGTGCACCTGGGTGGTGTGCACCAGAGTGTGCTTTAACAGAGTGCGAGAAAGAATGCACACCAGACCGTGTGCAGAAAGAGTGTGCTGTAACAGAATGTAGGGAGTGTATGGGAGGCGCTGGGACTCACCGAGGGCTCACCGAGGGCTCTGTGCTGTAACAGAATGTAGGGAGTGTATGGGAGGCGCTGGGACGCCTTGGTGTGCGAGTGTGGAGTGGGTCATGAGGTGTAGTGTCGCGAGGTGTGGAAAAGTGTGTAATGAAGTGTGTGAACGGCATGAGTGTGCCTGGGTGGTGTGCACCAGAGTGTGCAATAACAGAGTGCGAGAAAGAATGCACACCGGACCGTGTGCGGAAAGAGTGTGCTGTAACAGAATGTAGGGAGTATATGGGAGGTGCTGGGACTCACTGAGGACTCACCGAGGGCTCTGTGCTGTAACAGAATTGTGGGAGTGTATGGGAGGTGCTGGGACGCCTCGGTGTGCGAGTGTGGAGTGGGTCACGAGGTGTGGTGAGAACGTGGCTCAAGCATCGACACAGACCAGGGTAGCGTTTAGCGCGACGGATAGCCGACGTGAGCCCTCAGTGAGTTGTTTGTGGCAGGGACCAGCGGGGATCGATGCCACAGCCGTGTCACAAGGACCGACGTGCACGATTCGTGCCGGCCCCCACCCTGTATGGTTGGTGCCGCGCCGTGGTGGTAAATGGCGAACGGCGAGTTCAAGGGGAGGTAGGAGAGTTCGGAGCCACGCCCCCTGTCGGGTGCGGTGCTCCGACCGTCGGCGGTTGGGCCATCGTGCATGGGACCACGAGGCCCCGCGCAGAGATGGCGCCCTGAACCTCGGCCCATCCATACCTCGTCCCCTGGATCAAAAATGCCGGACAGACCCGACCTACAGGAGACAAACCAACCGCACGGATCGCTCGGCCTTTCGAAACCGAGCTGTGCCGATGCATTTCCACACGAAGAGGCTCGAGTGCAGTGGACGAATGGCAATAGTGTACCCTATGTGGGGGAATGGTAGTTTAACCATTCCTCACACGATCCAGGCCCATGAGCATTTGATTAGGGGGATGGCAGTGTTAGCCACATGGGGGGCCAACAATGGTTACCTCCATGGGGCACCGAAACTAGCCGAGGGAGGGCTCGGATAATTGTTAGGGATTTAGATGACAGTAGAGGACATGAGATTTAAGTAGGGACATTTGTATGGTAGTGGGGACGTAGAGAGATTAGATGGATGATAATGACGAGGGAGTGCATAGTTTAATGGGATGACGGGGAAGCACGAGTTTTCGGGGAAAAGCAGCTAGCTAGATGATGCTGTGTGTATGAGGAATTGCTTGCGAATAACCGGAGTTGTGTATGGAGAACAAAAGGAATTGTGTTTGAGGTGTATGGGAAAAGGTGTGCGAAAATTGGTGTGCGAGAAAAAAGGTGTGTGAAATCAATGGTGTGTGAATAAATGGTGTGGAATGCTTGGTGTGGAATAAAAGGTGTGGAATGCATGGTGCGAAGGAGTGAATGGGGGGAGATGGACCCATTCACGAATACCCGGGGTGGGTAGTTTAAAGTCAGGTGGAGGGCTTAGGTAAATTGTTTGGATATTGACACCTGTGGTGCAGGTAGTGGCAATGAAGTGCTTTGGAGGGTGCATGAGTCAGTGAAATGGCTGGGCGTGTGGTTTAATTGGTGAGTATGGTTATTGGGGCACTCCGCCACTGGTAGTTTGTCGGCCAGGTGAGGCCGCAAGTAGGCTCTGGGAGCCAGTTAGGGTAGGTTGTGAGTTGTTCAGTGAGGCCCGAGGATCCAAGGGAAGGACCCGGGTTGCCCAATGCCAAGGAGGGCATCAGAGGGGTAAAGAGCCAGGGAGGGCCTTCCCCAGTTTAGGTAGTCGCAGGAGCAGGTAAGCTCGTGTGGCGACTTCAGTGGCGGAGGTGCGCAGGTAGTTGGACCTGCTAGTTGAGCCACACGACCCAGCCCTGAAATTGTGCAAGGGCACAGTATGAAAATTTGTGGGAGTGAGACCCAAATTTCAGGGGCACCGCAGAGTGGTCAATGGGAGTTCGGTTTTTAGAACCACATAGTTTAAAGAAGGCCAATTGGCAGGGTATGACCCCGGGTAGTTAAAATGAGTTAATGTCAGTAGAGTAGTTCGGATGAGAGAATTCCCTTCGCGCCATCCACAGCCATTCACCGAGGAGGACGAAGCTCCACACCAAGACCAAGTGAACGATTTGAGTGTAAGATGCATCATGATGTAATGGGACATTGTGTTTGTTCCATTCCTGGGAGGGATTGGGAGACGAATTTGAATTAGAGGGGCATTTGGGAGACAAGACGTAGAGACGAATTTGAAATTGTAAATACAGGGAAGGGCTAGGGTAATGTAAGCCGACATTGGGGGGTACGGACGGATAGGGACGAGCTTCCTCTGCTCACTCTTCCGCGCCCCTTTTGCTGCATTACCTTTTTTTTTTTTTTTTTTTTTTTTGTATACAAGATCGAGGCTCGTGAAAGAGCGAACATTAATCACACAGAAAGACAAACCGACACATAAAACATATAACATCGGGAGCGGTAGACAAGATGGGGAGAGAGGGGGAAGGACACAAACACAACATTTGAGAGTAAGGCCCGAGAGACATGGAGACATCGAGAGATCTGAGAGAGGGCGAGGGCTTTGGGGGGGAGGCATGGGAAGGGGGCGGTGGGAGAGGTATAAAACATATGGACACTGCCAGGACTTCCAGGAAAGAAGTTGGAATTTCAAACAAGGTGGATCTGGGGTGAATTAGCGGGGGGAGAAAAGATCAAGGTTTTGGATGGGGGAAGATAAGAGATGGTGGTGAACAGCTGTTTTAAAGACCTGGAGGGAGGAGTGGGATTGAAGGGAGTGAGGGAGTTTGTTCCAGAGGCGGGAGAAAAGAGGGATGAAAGAGTGAAGGTGAGCAGAGAGCCGAGATTTCGGCAGTTTAACCATCAGAGGGTTGCTGGCAGATCTTGTGCGACCTGTAGGAATATTTGGGGGACAGAGCACAGAGAGAGCTGGGGGTGCAAGGCCGGAGAGGAGTCGGTAGAAGACAGAAAGACCACCTACCTGCCTGCGGTGAGTGAGTGAAAGGCCCTCAGAGATAGCTTCATCGCGGGAGATTCCAATAATTCTGAAAGCTTTGGTTTCAACAGCGTGAAGCCGAGCTAGGTGTGAGGCAGGAGCACCGGCCCATAGGGGAGAACAGTATTCCATTGAGCTGCGGATGAAAGCCTTGTATGTGGTGAGGAGCTCAGGTGTGCCGAGGAAGGACTTCGCACGACGGAGGATGCCCAGTCGGCGACTGGCTTTGGAGGCCAGCTTGGAAATGTGGTTTTCCCAAGAAAGATCATGGCAGATAGTGAGACCCAAAAGCTTGAGCGACAGAACTTCTTGGAGAGGATTGTTGAGAAAGTAGATGGGAGGGTTGTCCAGTCGATCTTTTCGGAGAGACATAGTAAGAGTGTGAGATTTGTCAGGATTGAAAGACATGTTCCACTTGTTTGACCAGTCTGTGATTTTGTCCAAGTCTTCAGAGAGTGAGGAGGCTGCAGACTGCCGATCTGAGGGAAGAGGAATGGAGCGGCAGAGAGTGGAGTCATCAGCAAAGAGATAGAGAGGATTTTCAAGAGAGTCAGAGAGATCATTGATGAAGACCAGAAAAAGCACGGGGCCCAGAACACTGCCTTGGGGAACTCCAGCCTGAACAGGAAGAGGAGATGAGAGAAACCCATTCAGGGCCACACGTTGACGACGACTAGAGAGGAAGTCCGCCAGCCATGCGTGGAGATTTCCATGGATACCAAAGGAGGAGAGTTTGGTGAGCAGAGCGGGGTGCCAGACCGTGTCGAAGGCACGTGATATGTCGAGGTAGACAGCTCTAATTTCCTGTTTGGCATTGAGGACCTCCATCCATTGTTGAGACAGCAGAAGCAGCATGTCCAGAGTAGAGTGACCTGGTCTGAAACCAAATTGATGATCAGAGATCAAGCCATTGGAGAAGAGGAAAGATTTCATATCCGAAGCAATGATGGATTCCATGACTTTGCTGATAATTGGGAGAAGGCTGATTGGTCTGTAGTTGCTAGGATCTGTTTTTGCACCTTTTTTGTGCAAAGCGGTGATGTTGGCTGATTTCCAAGCAGATGGCAGTTGACCTTGAGCAAAAGAGAGGGTGAAGAGAACAGAGAGAGGGTGAGATAGAGCAGCAGAGCAGGATTTTAGGACCTGTGGGCTGATGCCGTCAGGTCCAGTTGCAGAATCAGAGTCGAGGGTTGACAGAAACTTTTCCACCTTGTCAGGAGGAAAGGACACGGAGTCCAGGAGCAGCAGGGTACGACTGGGTATGGTGGGTACAGAGAGGGATGGGTTTGGGACACAAGATTTAGAGGCAAATACAGAGTTGAGGCATTCAGCTTTTTCACGTGCGGAGTCAGCTGTGTAGCCGTTTGAGGTAAGGGAGGGGATGGAGGGGGAACAAACACCAGAAACGGATTTGACCATGTGCCACCAGGATTTGGAAGAGGGAGACAGATAAGAGAGTTCGGTCTTGAGAACGGAGAGATATTGTTTCCTGGCTCTCCTGAGGGTGGACACACACTTGTTTCGGGCTTTGTGAAAGGAAATGAGATTTCCTTCCGTTGGATTTGCTTTCCAGGAGACGAAGGCAAGTTGTTTCTGGGCAACAGCCTCACCACAAGATTCCGTGTACCATGGACGGGAGGAAGGGTATGACAACTGAAGACGAGATGGGATAAATCTGTGCATGAGAGAGAGCAATTTACTTTGGAAGAATTCCCAGGATGAGTTGATGTCAGAGGTGGTAGAGATGGGAGACCAGTCCAGATGATTGATGGCTGCTTGAAGACCGTGCCAGTTGGCCTGAGTGAAATGCCAGACTCGTCGACGCTGAGCAGGCTCCCTGAGGATGGTCAGAGAGATGTCCACTTTAACAAGGACATGATCAGATGATCCGATTGGAGCAGAAGAAGAGCAGCAGACATTTTCAGGGAAGTTAGTCATAACCAAGTCCAGAAGAGAAGATGTTCCGTTGACCGAGATCCGGGTCGGGAAATTGACAGATTGTGTCAGTCCCAGTGAGTCGCAGAAGTCCTTTGCTGAGGAGCCATGGCTGGTGAGACAGGTACCCACACCCAGCCAACTGGCATGATGACAGTTGAAATCACCACATATGAGGAAGAGAGAGTTGGGATGAGTAGATAGAAGTTGGTCCATATTATCAGACAGCGAGATGTAGATGGAGTCATCACTGTTTGGTGGACGGTACAACACACATATGAACAAGAGGTGGGAGCGAAGGGGAAGCCGTAGCCAGAGGTATTCCTGGGGGTGAGGTGGAGAGAGTGCAGTGCAGGGCGTGTGAGGAAGAGAGTTTTTGATAAAGATAGCAACCCCGCCTCCAGGACGAGGCTCAGGTCTATCATACCGGAGGAGGGAGTAGCCCGGGAGAGATACTAAGGAATCAGACACATCATATAGGAGGAAAGTTTCTGTTAAGCAGATCACGTCTGGTTTGACAGAAGCAACCTGTATGGAGAGATCAGTTAAGTTTGAACGAAGGCCCCGGATGTTTGAGGTCCATACCGTTAATGAAGAGGAAGGGGGAGCATCAGATACAGAACAGGGGGGAGGAGGGGTAGGGTAAGATGTGGAAGAGGTGGAAGAGGTAGGGAGAGCTGTTGAAGGTGTGTCAGAGATTTCAGAATAGCTCGGAGAAAGGGAAGGATGGGGCGGACAAAAGGTTTGATGGTGAATGGGTGAGGCACAATGAGGTGAGCCTTGTTTTGCTTTGTACCTTTGTGCCATTTCCGCTTTGCTGGTCGTGCTTTGTCTCTGCCCCCACCCCAGGACCATTTTGGAGGTGGAACTGTGCAGCACCATTGAACTGTGCAGCATCCCTGCTGCACTTTGCTACATCTGTGCAGCTGAACTGCGTGGCACTTTGCTGCCGTATCCTTTTCATTTGTTATAACATTGCTCCACATGTGCAGCACCCTGCTGCAACAAACACTATGCTGCACATATTACACTTATGGACCACAAGTTTTGTGGCCTTACACCTCACCTGTGTAGCACTTTGCTGCGAATTCACCTTGCATCTTCGGACCACTTGTTTTGAGTGGCATCAATGTCACGCAGTCGGACCACATAGGGTTGGCCCTGCTGGCAAAATACAATAAACACAGTTTTTGTGCATTTTTATTATTGTGTGCTAGGGACGAGAAGATTGTAAGTTTATTTCGTCCCGAAGAGCAGGAATGGCCTGTATGCTGGTCCGAGGGCTTGCCGGTTTGATATACGCACACAGAAGATGCAAGCAGTAAGATGCAAGAAGCAACCAGCAAAAATGTGATTTTTGAGTGTGTTTGTGTACTTTGCTGTGCTTTCTCTCCCCTCCAATCTTCTTTCCAAAAAGGACAGGTCCTGGGTCATAGAACTGTAAATAAGGAGTAGGTTTTGTGCTTGTATATAAAATGCTGCCCACTGCCTCTATGTTTCGTTTGAAAACAATTCCGGATTAGGTTAATTGTGGGCGTGATTCTGTTAGTTAGCTACTCAACGCAGTAGGTGGGACATATTTAGTGTTTTAATTTGGGTCTTATTTTGTGGTGGGACATACACGTTTTCCAGAAGTATCTCTTTATTTTGCACATTAGCCAAAAATTTTTTAAACAAAAACAAAAGTTAAATTACGACTGGGATTATGGACAGTAAAATTACAGTTCAGTACTTCGTGTAACCTCCACGAGCATTCAGGAGAGCACGTACACGTTGAGGCATGCTGTTCACGAGATTTGCCAAGGTTTCGACAGGAATTGCTTGCCATGCAGTGACAATAGTCTGCTGCAATTCACGCACAGAGGTCGGCTGCTGGTCCAAGTGGTCGATTTGACGCGTTAATTCTGCCCACAAGTTCTCTATCGGATTCATATCCGGGGACATGGCAGGCCACTCCATATGCTCTACACCACGGTCAGCAAGAAAGTGTTGGATCATGCGAGCACGATGACGCCGTGCATTGACATCTTGGAAGACAAAGTTTCCTCGAAAGGCTGCACCAGCAAATGGAAGGAATGTTTCTTCCAGAATGGCGCTGTACTTGAAATGGTTCAGGTTTCCATTCAGAACAACCAGGTCAGTTTTTCCCCCTGCATGAAAAGCAGCCCAAACGGTCACCCCACCACCTCCAGCTTGGACTCTTGGCACTATACAATCCTTGTTGTAGGCTTCATGGACTTGTCTGCGCACTCGGATGCAGCTATCTTGACGATAGACCAGAAATCTAGACTCGTCACTGAAGATCACGTGATTCCAGTGTCCTGGCTGCCATTGACGGTGCTCTCTGGCCCACTGCAATCGGCGCTGGCAGTGTTGTCTGGTCAGGCGCAGCTTTCTCAGGGGACACCTGGCATGATAGCCTGCTTGAACCAGTCGTTGGTTGACTAGCCTTCTGGATACAGGCACATTTGTCAGTTGCTGCCACTCAGCCCTAAGCCAATTAGCTGACTTGGTACGGCCATTGCGGACTAACCGGTGCAGCTGGCGATCATCCCTCCTTGTGGTTCTGCGGGGACATCCTGGCCTCAGTATTGGAGTAGGGACACCCTTCTGAGCATTTCGTTTCAGGATCTTTGACACCTGACCTTGAGTGATGCCATACTGCCGAGCAATAACACGCTGTTTCATGCCGTAATTTCGTAAAGCCACCTCTCCATGACAAACAGCATTGTCGAGTTGACGGACCATCTCCAGAGGAAGCGGCAATAACTTTTGGAAACGTGCAGCAGTTGTTTTCCTCTAATACAGAACGCAACAACCCTTGTATACTCGACTGTGAAGCCAATCATCAAATGCACCTGTCCGTACATTTTGCCACGCCACCTGTGATATTATCCTATTGTTGACTTCTTGCTGCGACAGACAATCAGTGACATGGTTCTTTTAACAAATAAATCACCAAAGTGTAAAAGAAACTCACCAGATTGATATGCTGAGTTAAGAAAGTAAACCCAAGTCAAGAAAAAAAAAAATTCCATATTAAATGCCAAGTCTGTATGTATGTATATATCTATATATATATATATATATATATATATATATATATATATATATATATATATATATATATATATATGTATACATAACATAATTTCAAAACACACCTGGTCAGAATTATGTGTGCCTCACTGATTGCGTCCTCAGTCGAGGTCCTCAGCATCATCCCGTTTCGGCCCTTCAACCTCGATACGGTCAGCTAAGGAGGGCCAACCGGGGCACATACGCCTCCACATGCAGCAGCTACACCTGGATGTGTACATACACCCACCCCCAGCCAGTGAGAACACAGGCGACAACAACAAAACCACCTCCACTCCCAGAATCCACAGCCCCTCATTCACTCACTCACACACTAAAAAAAACAAAAAAAAAAACTAACCACCACCCTTACAATATGCACCACTCAAACAAAAACACATTCATGCAAAACCACACCCACTCCTGCAACACACACACACACACACACACACACACACACACACACACACACACACACACACACACACATACATACACAAACACACACACACACACACACACACACATCTCCATTTCTCTTCCACGCTCAGTCACTACCCCTTTAGGCTGAAATGAACCACCACCCACAACTTCAACCGACACCGTTCCACGTGCCTCCATAAACTTCCCTCCATATCCAAAGTGAGCCTTTCAAGGCAACCTGAGCCACCCTGTCACACATCCTCCTTCTTTCTGTACCACACATTCAAAGTCGAGCAAGAAATGCAGAAAAGGAATTGCCAATATACCCGCTACACTGACGTTCCGCAACCTATGGGTCGCGACGCAATGTTTGGGTCGCGAAGGATTTTCAATGGGTCGCACGATCGTTTCAGAAATCGCGGGAAAAAACTTTATCGACGATTTACTTCTCCCTACTGAACAGAACAGAGATCAAACGAACGCCGACACAAACTTTATAGTGTGGACTCTTCTACCGCGCTGTAGCGATGTACCGCGATGTACCGCGCGTGCATCCGGTCAGTCAGATCATACGTTTCGTTTCCGACACGCGAATGTCCATTGCTTTTCATTCGAAAGATTGAGCTGTGAGCGTAAGGTACTCGCCATGGCTAGAAAGTATCAGCCTGTGTTCCTGAACTATGGGTTCACCTTGAATATCGATAAGCACAATGTTCATCGACCACAGTGTGTGATATGCCTTGACGTGTTGGCCAACGAGTCCCTCAGGCCCCAAAAGCTGAAACGGCACCTCGAGAAGAAACATGGAGATCATGTCAACAAGTCGCGGGAGTTTTTTCTCCGGAAAGAACGCGAGATGAACAACAGCAAGTGGACTGACCAAAGCCAGCTACCTGGTGGCGGAGAAGATACCTTGGCATGTCACTTTAATAATTAAAGTTTTATTCTATTTCACAAAAGATACACTGCCAATGAATGTTGTGAGATTCATCTTCATCTTCATCATCTTCTTCATCTTCATCATCATCTTCATCTTCTTCATTAAATCTTCATCCGGATTCATCGTAGAGGCGGATTCATCTCTTCCGAAGCTGCTAACACGGCAGAGAGTTTACGCCTGATTGGCTGATAATAATATCAAGTGGGCGGTGTCTGTGATCGAAGTCGCTGCTCATTCTCAAGGGGGGCGTGGTCTCTCGCTCTCGCTCTCCCCATGGTCGTGGAGATCCATACAAAATAACAACAAAATAAGGACAATGTTTGGTATGATTGTCGTCACTTTGCTTTATTGTTCAATTACGAATTGCACTACTATACAAAGATGATGAACCGAACCCTTACCAAGATATTAACGTCATAAGTAATCGATATTTCCGTGACGGTTTGTGGAGGGGGGATTCGATGGGTCACGACTGGATGCCTGGGTTTATTATTGGGCCCTGGGCTAAAATGGTTGCGGAACGCAGCTCCACACCCCACCTCAAATGGATGACAAAAAACTCGCCAACCCTTCTCCCGACACTCTGCCTCCAGCTCACTGTACTTTCCTTTCTTCCTCTCGTGCACCTCCTCCATGTTCTCTTCCCAAGGAAGAAGCAAAATATGACTATATATATATATATATATTCACTGGTTATATATATATATATATATATATATATATATATATATATATATATATATATATATATATATATATATATATATATATATATATATATATATATACATATATATATATACATATATATATATATATATACATATATATATATATATGTATATATATATATATATATATATATATATATATATATATATATATATAGATAGATATACATACATACATACATACATACATACAGATGTACAGGTCATATATGAGCACTGGTTATGTATATATATACAGTCACGTGAAAAAGTAAGTACACCCCATGTAAAGTTTTGATTTTTTCAACATATTTCAACATACAGCTATTTGATCTTCATTTCAACAATATTGATAGATAAAGGTGATATAATATAACAAATATCATGAAACATTTACATTTTGTAGTCCATTGTATAATTTAAATAAACATAAATGCAAATTTCGCATGTGGAAAAAGTAAGTACACCCCTACATTTATCACTACTTCAAATACCTAAAATTCGAATCAGGTGCACCAGCTCAGGTGCAAATGATTAGAACATCGTTAGAGAGGATCTTGGAGGAACCTGTCTTATTTAAACCTCAGACATTTAGTTTGGTTTGCTCTTTGTTGTTGAAGTGTGCGGCGTCACCATGCCTAGATCAAAAGAGCTCTCTGAGGCCTTCAGAAAGAAGGTTATAGATGCCTACGAGTCTGGGAAAGGATTTAAAATATCTCCAAACAATTTGAAATCAATCATTCGACTGTCCGGAAGATCAACTACAAGTGGAGAAGATTCCAAACAACTGCCAACTTGTTCAGGTCAGGCCGCCCCAGCAAGTTCAGCTCGAGAGCAGACCGCAAGATGCTGAAAGAAGTCTCTAAGAACCCCAGAATGTCATCATGGGACCTACAGGTAGCTCTTGCCACTGTTGATGTCAAAGTGCACGAGTCTACCATTAGAAAGAGGCTGCACACATTTGATCGACATGGGAGGTGTGCCAGGAGGAAACCTTTGCTGTCCAGAAAGAACATCAGGGAAAGACTAAAGTTTGCCAATGAACACCTCGGCAAAGACCAGCACTTCTGGAACAATGTGCTCTGGACAGATGAGTCAAAGGTAGAGCTATTTGGCCACAGTACCAGAAGACATGTTTGGCGAAAACCAAAGAGAGCTTTTGACCACAAGAACCTGATACCAACTGTAAAGAATGGTGGTGGAAATGTTGTGGTTTGGGGCAGCTTTGCTGTATCAGGGCCTGGGCAGCTCACCATCATAGAATCCACTATTAATTCTTCATTGTACCGGGGGGTGCTTGAGGATAATATGAGGCCATCTGTCGGAAAGTTGAAGCTCAACCTTCAACCGAAGGTGGACCTTGCAACATGACAATGACCCTAAACCTACCAGTAAATCCACCAAGGAATGGCTGAAAAGAAAGAAATGGAGGGTTCTGGAATGGCCAAGTCAAAGCCCGGATCTAAATCCCATCGAGATGTTGTGGGGGGATTTGAAACGAGCTGTGCATGCAAGAACCCCCTCAAACATCGCACAGCTGAAAGAATTCTGCAAGGAGGAGTGGGCAAAAATTTCTCCCAGTCGATGTCAGAGACTGGTAGACAGTTATAAGAAACACCTACTTGAGGTTGTTTCTGCCAAAGGAGGCAATACCACCTATTAGAGCCAAGGGTGTACTTACTTTTTCCACATGCGAAATTTGCTTTTATGTTTATTTAAATTACACAATGGACTACAAAATGTAAATGTTTCATGATATTGGTTATATTATATCACCTTTATCTATCAATATTGTTGAAATGAAGATCAAATAGCTGTATGTTGAAATATGTTGAAAAAGTCAAAACTTTACATGGGGTGTACTTACTTTTTCACGTGACTGTATATATATATATATAATTTTATCGCTTCAAAGAAATCTTAACACTTCTGAGAATTTTTTTTCTTTCCTTTGCAGTTGACTGAAATGGCAACGAGATTGACTTTGTCTTGAAAGTGCTCCACCCCACTTTCCTTCGAACTCCACTCCACTCTTTGACTTTTTGAAGCTATTAACATACATTTGTTGTCATGTTACAGTGTATTATCCTTTATTTTCCATTAAAAACGATAGTCCCATGTAAGTGTCAACATTTTTTTGAAGTACCCTGTGGAAGAATATATCTATATATATAAAACACAGTTTGTGTGTGTGTGTGTGTGTGTGTGTGTGTGTGTGTGTGTAATGTTACCGATAGACTCCTAAACGGAGAGGCTCACGTACTTGATATTTGGCACAGACATGGCCATTGAGCCTGGGAAGAACATGGCTGACCTAAAAATTTATTTCATAATATTTTTTTACCATATTTTTACCTCAGCGCATTTCAGCAAGGAATATTATGACCGGAATGGCAGAGCAGTGCGCTGATTCGCTCAGAGCGATCACGTGATGTTCCCTGCCGCCATTAACTCAGTAACGCGTTCGCACGTATTTCAGAGTGAAAAGCGATTGCGTTTTTTCACATTTCAGCGAGGAACATTGCCATTCACACCACATACGTTTTTTTTCTTTCATCTTTAGATCCATATTTTTTTTCAGCGAGGAATATTATACACGGAATCTGAATCGGTGGCAGAGCAGCGCGCTGATTCGACGATTCGCGCGCCCTCCCCACTCCCCCTCCCCCCTCCCCTCCCCCTGCCCCTCCCCCCCTCCCCTCCCCCCCCTCCCCTCCCCCTCCCCCTCCTCCCCCTCCCACTGCCCCTCCCCCTCCCCCCTCCCACCCCTCTCCTCTCCCATCCCTCCCCCCTCCCCCCTCTCCTCCCCTCCCCCTCCCCCTCCCCTCCCCCCTCTTCTCCCTCACGTTTATACACGGAATGCCGGGTACTTCCCCCCCTCTTCTCCCCTCCCCCCTCTTCTCCCCTCCCCCCTCTCCTCCCCTCCCCCCCTCTCCTCCCCTCTTCCCCATTCCCCTCCCCTCCTCTTCCCCCTCCCCTCCCCTGTCCGGCAATGCCGGGTACTTCTGCTAGTATATATATATATATATTGTTGCGGATTCTGGGGTCGGCTCTCCCCTTATCAATGGGGGGGGGGGGTTAATCCCCTTGTCCTTTAAGCTGGCCGTCACGTATCCTGGAGCTATGACGTCACTTCTGGTCAGCGCTGAATAGGGTGGTAGGCCAAGTTGTTCCTATTACCTAATTACCAGCACTTTCCGGGACGAGGAAATGAGCCCCGCCCGAGCCATGGCGGTAATGGACACGCCGAGTGAAGCGAGCCACGACTCAGGCCATTAACAAGAACTACACCCGATTCTGAGCGGTTCCGAAATCGTGCCACAGGTACTCAATTGAGAAAAGACTAAAGCGATTGGATGGAGTGGAAAGCAGAGTAAAGGAAGAACAAAGTGTGGTTTATTAATTATGTACAAAACCAAAGAGGAAATGAAAGGAAAGAATGTACAGGAAGGGAAGAAGGAGAAGAACACAGGGCAGGCTTACCTACACAGTCTTAACTTACAACCCCGGACAAACAGACACACTCACACGGGATGGTAGCTGGTAGGGGGGAAGGTCCAGGTAGATGGTTCCAGGTATGTCGACTCCGTCCAGGCTCCAGTTCCGTGGGCGAAGAATGGCAGGCAGC
The DNA here is from genome assembly GCF_964187855.1 of Myxine glutinosa. Classification (NCBI taxonomy): domain Eukaryota; kingdom Metazoa; phylum Chordata; class Myxini; order Myxiniformes; family Myxinidae; genus Myxine; species Myxine glutinosa. Next base: position 308,575,960 of record NC_136261.1, read on the forward strand.
TTCGCATGTCGCCGACCACGAGTGGACCTTACATATAGCGAGGGTCTGGGATGCTGCGTACGTAATACGTTTATCGAGCAACGCTCTCTCTCGCGCGAGTTCGTACAGGGGCTTTGCGCGGCTTCGTCTCTCAGCAGCCGATGCTCCCAGCAGACCTCCCACAAGCAGTCCGTCTCAGCCAGACCCAACCAAGCGCCGTCTCCAACCCGAGTCGACTTCGTGAAAAGGCTCACGCTGGCGCTTATATAACGCGCTTCAAGATCAATGCGCGCGCTTGGAAACCACGCCCGCCAGCGAGCTCACCTCAGCCCTGGTTGGCTGGTAAGGGCTTACCGGCTTTGCCCTTGACGGCGAGTTGACAGGGCCACGCCTTGCTCTTGTTGTTCCGCCCCCTTTTCCTCAGGCCGACCGCATGGTTAATGGCGTTGCTTGGGTGGAAGTTCCTCAAGGTGCTAAATATAATTGGGAGGGACAAGGCACCGTCTGTAGGGGCGCATAATGACACCGTTTGGAGAGAGCGATTGGAAAATGAGCGAATGGGGCCTATCTTATTTGATTAATGCAACGCAGATTCAACTATTGGGAACGCGGCCTTATCTAAAACACATACTAATGAAATAACTAAAGTTCCTATGGTGGCCTACATGTTGCATATGGACTAATTAAGGGTGTGACCTTTAACCTTTTAATAATGGAATATTTACAAGAATTATTTACAAAGTGAGGGTTCTAAAACTGCAACACTGCACCCTCCTTTCCTCCAAGCCCACCCGGGGCCGAAACAAAAGGGCCAACTTTTAACTTAGTGTGACACTTAGGTGTGGTTACCCTCTACTTTTAACCTCACCCTGATTGCGACAGTTTTAACACTAAATATGTCCCACCTGCTGCGTTGCATCCTACCTAACTGGCTCATGCCCACAGACTAACCGAATTGCAGACTTATTTTGAAACTACACATTTAAGCCGGTGGGGAGCATTATTTACAAAAAACACTACTAATTATTTACACTGCAACCCAGGACCTGTCTTTTGCAGGAAGAGAAGCAGAACTTTTTGAAAAGAGGAAAATCACTGCACTGCACTGCACCGATACACCATACCCACATACACCAATAAACAAAAGAAACGAAAAGCACCATCCAAGCACCAAAATACAAAAAATGCAGGAAAAGCACCAAGCATGAAAATGCACCAAAGAATGAAAATGTACAAAACACATTTCAAAAAATAATAAATGATGCCTTGTCCTTGCGTGTCTGCTGGGCCGATGGTTCTGGGTGTCTTCTTGCTTGCTGCCTATTTAATAAAAAGGATTGCACCAACTGTGTCCGCTTTCTATTTATGGTCAGCAGGGCCAACTCAGGTGGTCCACCGCTGGGCATAGGTACCACTTAAAACTGTGGTCCGCAACCAAGATGCCGCTGGCAGCAATGGTCCGCTCCAGCTAAATGCCAGGCCACAGAACGTGTGGTCCATATGGTGGAGCCAGGCCACAGAACGTGTGGTCCATAAGTGGTGTACCAGTGCAGGCAGGCAGGCAGCAAGGGTGCGGGCGCACAACTGCAGCACCTGCACACTTTCCCTCGGGCACAAAATAACAAGGCTCCGTGAGTGGGGAAGGAAGGACAAGCAGATCAGTGGGCAGGGCCGCAAGGGTACACATCAAAACAAGATAATGCAACATGAAGGGCACGGGAGAGCGAGCCGAGAAAGCTCGTCCCTAACCGTTCATCACCCCCCCATGTCACCTACCCTACCCTTGCCCTACCCGTATTTACACAATTTACACCTCACAAATCCGTCGCTAACGTCTTGTCTTTCCCATTCCCTCTAATGTCAAATTCGTCCCCAATCCCTCCTAAGGAGGAAGGAATGGAATAACAAACAATGTCACACTCCGTCATGATGCATCTTACATTCTCCAAACATCTGCAAACCATGGTGTGGAGTCTATCACCTTGGTGAGTGGATGCGGATGGTGCAAAGAGACTTTCATCCTAGCTATACGTCTAAATGACATTAACACTCTTTACTCTACCCGGGGTCTTACCCTGCCAATCCATTGGCCATCTTTACTCTATGTGGTTCTAAAAACCAATTCCCATTGACCAAACTGTGGTGTCTCCCAATTTGTGGTCTCACTCCCCTGATTTTTCTACCTGTGCCCTTGCACAATTTCAGGGCTGGGTCATGTGGCTCTCCCAGCAGGTCCGCTCACCTGCACACCTCCGTCACTGCAGATGCCACCCGAGCTTACCTGCTCCTCACCCTAACCTACCTGGGGAAGGCCCTCTGGCTCTTTCACCCCCGTACCGCCCTCTCTGGCGTCGGGCTACCCGGGTCCTTCTCCTTGGGATCCACGGGCCCCATTGAACTCTAACTGGCTCCCAGAGCCTACCTGCGGCCTCACCTGGCCGACAGACTACCAGTGGTGGAGTGCCCAACCAACCATTCTCACTAACAGGCCACACGCCCAGCCATTCCACTTTACTCATGCACCAATCAAGCAGTACCCTGCTACTTCCGCAACACAGATGTCAATATCCAACCACAATTTACCTACTCCCTCTACCTACTTTTAAACTACCCTCCCCGGGTACTCGTGAAGGGGTCCATCCTTCCCCCATCCACTCCTTCACACCATACACTCCACTCCACGTCTTCCACACTCCTCACTCCACACCATTCATTCCATACTCCATTTATTCCAGACCATCTATTCCATCCAACCATTTTCCATACACCTGTAATTCACTTGCACACCTTGCAAGTCAATCACTCAATGCACAATCACACACATCCTCAATACTCTGCTCAATACACAAGCTCATACACAATTCAAGCTCATACATACAGCATCATCTGACTAACTATTGCCCTTCCCAGACTCGTGCTTCCCAGTCATCCCATTAAATTATGCACATCCCCCGTCATTATCATCCAACTACCCTGACTACGTCCCCACTACTTGTACAAATGTTTCTACTTATATCTCAAGTCACCTATGGTCATTTCTAGTTCCCTATACATTTATCCTAACCTTCCCGGGCTAATTTTCACCGCCTCCCCATAAATCTATAGCTCATGTGCCCAAAGATACGATGTGAGGGATGGTAGATCTACCATCCCTCTACAGCGCATACCATTTGCCATCAATTTCCCTATCACTACCAAATGTCCATTAAACTTGAGCCTCTCGGTGCGTCATTGCATTTTCATCACAGCTCGGCTTCGAAAAACCGAGCAATGTGTGCGGATGGTCAGTCTCCTGTAGGTTGGGTCCGTCCGGCATTTACGATTCTGAGGAGGAGGTTTTGTCAGGTCACGATTCCATGGTCCATCCCTGCGCAGACCTTTTCGGTCTCCGGCCCGATGACCCAACCTCACCAGTCGGAACACCGCGCCCGCCAGGGGGCGCAGGTCCGACCTGGCCTTTCTCCCCCGGAATCGTGCCGCTCGCCGCTACGGCACGGCACCGACCATACAGGGTGGAGCCCGGCCCGAATCATGCACAGCGCTCCGTGCAGAAGCGCTGCAGCCACGATCCCCGTACAGGGAAAGAATGTACAGGAAGGGAAGAAGGAGAAGGACACAGGGCAGGCTTACCTATACAGTCTTAACTTACAACGCCGGACAAACAGACACACTCACACGGGATGGTAGCTGGTAGGGGGGAAGGTCCAGGTAGATGGTTCCAGGTAGGTCGACTCCGTCCAGGCTCCAGTTCCACGGGCGAAGAATGGCAGGCAGCGTCGCGTGTCGCTGACCGCGAGCGGACCTTACATATAGTGAGGGTCTGGGATGCTGCGTACGTAATACGTTTATCAAGCAACGCTCTCTCTATCGCAAGTTAGTACAGGGGCTTTGCGCGGCTTCGTCTCTCAGCAGCCGATGTTCCCAGCAAACCTCCCACAAGCAGTCCGTCTCAGCCAGACCCCACCAAGCACCGTCTCCAACCCGAGTCGACTTCGTGAAAAGGCTCGCGCTGGCGCTTATATAACGCGCTTCAAGATCAATGCGCGCACTTGGAAACCACGCCCGCCAGCGAGCTCACCTCAGCCCTGGTTGGCTGGTAAGGGCTTACCGGCTCCGCCATTGACGGCGAGTAGACCGGGCCACACCTTGCTCTTGTTGTTCCGCCCCCTTTTTCCTCGGGCCGACCACATGATTAATGGCGTTGCTTGGGCGGAAGCTCAGCGAGGCAGCGAACGCTGCTAACAAAAGGCATGTAATAGAATTGGGAGGGACAAGGCACCGTCTGTAGGGGCGCATAATGACACCGTTTGGAGAGAGCGATTGGAAAATGAGCGAATGGGGCCTATCTTATTTGATTAATGCAACGCAGATTCAACTATTGGGAACGCGGCCTTATCTAAAACACATACTAATGAAATAACTAAAGTTCCTATGGTGGCCTACGTGATGCATATGGACTAATTAAGGGTGTGACCTTTAACCCTTTAATAATGGAATATTTACAAGAATTATTTACAAAGTGAGGGTTCTAAAACCGCAACAATATATATATATATATATATATATATATATATATATATATATATATATATATATATATATATGATGGATCCGTGACTTAGGACTCAAGACTCATGATTGAGAGAAGGAACAACTGAGATATTTATTTGATTCATCAAACACACAAGCTTGTGGAAAGCAAAATGCTTAAAACTGAGGCCCACAAGGACCAGGATTCCAACATGATGCTCTGAAATAATTCGGTCGAGTTTCACTTTATAAAGGGAATATTGGGGTGTGGTTTTGGCTCTCGAGACAGAGTAGTCTCCAAGGTCATTTAAGGGTCAAACAACATGTTGACTACTTTCTAGAAACCTGATTTTTGGGGGAGTTCAGCAAGTCGTAAAAATGTCAAACATGAAAGTGATATAACGCAGTCCTTTAAGGGGGACTAGGAAAGATAGGTTAGTCTTCACAGAGGGATTATATCATCAGGGTCTGGATTTACAAAGCATATAACTTTTTATAACAAGTTTCCAAAGAACATGAAAGTATTATGAGTATACAAAAATCAATCAAAAACAGAACATTTTCTTGTTTATACTTGGTAATAGGTCAAACGATAATAGAACACAAGGGGGGAGGTGGGGGGGGGGGTCTGAACCCCCACATATATATATATATATATATATATATTAAACACAGTTTGTGTGTGTGTGTGTGTGTGTGTGTGTGTGTGTGTGTGTGTGTGTGTGTAATGTTACCGATAGACTCCTAAACGGAGAGGCTTACGTGCTTGATATTTGACATAGACATGGCCATTGAGCCTGGGACGAACATGGCCGAACTCAAAATATTTGACGATCCATATTTTTTATTCATATTTACCTCAGCGCATTTCAGCGAAGTACCCGCTAATCTCAGCCGGTTCCAGAGCAGCTCGCTGATTCGCTCAGAGCGTTCACGTGATGTTCCATTACCGCCGCCAGACTGATTCGCTCAGAGCGATCACGTGATGTTCCATCCCGTCACACGTTTTTTCACCTTTTATGCGATCGTGTTTTGTATCGATTTTGTGCGATATGAATTAAATGTCTTTGAAACAGCTGTGAAACGTCTTTCCACAACCCTTCCGTAACCGATTGGAGCAGTTTATTGCCGCACAAAACGAGATCCGCGAAGCGAGTTGGTCGAGTCGTGCTGACCAAGATGGTGACACGGCAGCTTCACTTTTCACAGAGTATGAGCGTTCTATATATTTTCAATTCAGTGCGCCCGTGATTTGTGGCATAGACATGACCATTGGGCCTTCACGGTGTAATTTGTGCGAGGCTTTTGTCCGAGTGAGCTTGAGTCGAGAGGGCGAATGTACGGGTTGGGAATGTACGGGTCTCCCTTCCCCCGCCCGGCAACGCCGGTACTGGAGGACGTCACAGGATCGGTGAGTCTCCAAAAATCCGCTTCGTGCTGTTGCGAATATGCAGGACTATGTCCGATTGTTGTGCTGCTCTACGACCATGAGAACTGCAACGTCATTGTTGACTGGCCATCCCCTTCCCTCCCCCTTCCCCTCCCCCCTCCGTCCCCCCTTCCCTTCCCCCTCCATCCTACCCCTCCCCTTCTGCCCTCCCCCTCCCATTCTCCCCCCCTCCATTTTCCCCCTCCCCCTCCCTTTTCCCCCTCCCCCCTCCCCCTCCCTTTTCCCCTCCCCCCTCCCCCTCCCCTCCCCATTCCCCCTCCCCCTCCCTTAGCCCCTCCACCCTACCCCCTCCCCTTCTCCCCTCCCCCTCCCTTTTCCCCCTCCCCTCCCCCACCCTTCTCCCCTCCCCCCTCTGCTCCCCTCCCCCCCCCCCGTTCCCCTTCCGCTCCCCTCCCCTCCCCCGTCCAGCAATGCCGGGTACTTCTGCCAGGTCCAAGATTAACCCCCCCCCCCCCGCTATGGGGAGCGCCGTACTCCGTACTTTTATTTCTTGCTTTCTTTGGTTTGTGTAAATAGTAATTAATAAATATCTGTTCTTTCCTACCTTTGCCTTCTTCTTCTTCCTCGTCCACGATCGTCCTTGTCTTTTCCATCATTGAACACCTGGCCAACGCTCAGGATCGGGTTTGTTTTTGCTAAACGGCTCGAACTTCGGGTTGCTAAAACCGCTCGGCAACTAGTCTATCTAAAACCGTGGTTCGAGCAGAAGTTATTCCCTCGTTCCCGGCTGGCGGTAGTAATTCTAATTAGGTACGTAGCGAACCCCTAGGCCTAACAAACCCTACCTACCGTCGTTCTGGGAAGGACGTTGTAGCTGCAGGATCGGCGACGGACAGTACAAATAGAAGGGAGATTAACCCCCCTCGCCCCCCCCCCCGCTAAGGGGAGTGCCGTACTCCGTTTCCGTAACAATATATATATATATATATGTATACAGGGTGACCCAAAAAAAACCTCCCACATTTCAAAGGTAAATGAAAAAAAAATGGTTAAAGATAATCAAGATTTTATTTGCACACATGAAACTTCATTCAATACAGTTTTTATTCATCATGTTTTAAAGATGACATCCTCCAAATGGTGGCCGTCATTGTCTATACACGCTTGGAGGCGATTTCTGAAGGCTGCCATGGCTCGACGGGTCATGTCGGGTGGAACAGCGGCTATCTCCTGCTGAATAGCAACCTTAAGGGCTTCAAGAGTTTGGGGTCGATGAGTAGACACTCGTGATTTAAGGTAGCCCCACAGAATAAAATCACAAGGGGCGAGGTCAGGGGAACGGTCCGGCCACCCAACATCACCACGCAACGAGATCACCCGATCCGGAAACATTTCCCTCAGCACTTGCAATGATCTTCGAGCTGTGTGTGTCGTAGCTCCATCTTGCTGAAACCACACATCGAGTTCTTCAAGCTCAAGGTGTTCGAGTTGTGGCCTTAGAGAGTTTTCGGGCATATCAATGTAACGGTCAGAAGTTACGGTAACAGTTACACCACCCTCTTCAAAGGAATAAGGACCCACGATGCCAACATCGGCAACAGCGCACCACACAGTCACTCGATCGGAGTGCAACGGTCTTTCGTGTAGCATGCGAGGGTTGTCTTCAGAGCAATAGCGAAAATTTTGTTTGTTTTCAGAGCCACTCAAATGGAGCCACTCAAATGAAAATGAGCTTCGTCACTGCACAAGAGAACAGCATCTTCCAGAACACGTTGCAGAATGTTCTCGCATGACTCCCTGCGGCTTATCCAGTCTCTCGCATTGAGTTCTTGCACAACCGTCATTTTGTATGGATGGAAGTGGAGGTCTTTGTGTAAGATTCTCCTTGCAGTTTCCCGGGATATCCCTACAGCTAAAGCTTGCTTCCGCGCAGAACGTCTCGGAGACTGCACAACAGATCGCCTCGATGCTTCAATATTCTCAGGCGTACGAGCGCTCCTAGGTCGACCAGGTGATTTTCTTTTTAAAGCTGAGCCTGTTGCCCTGAAATTCTCAACCCACTGCAAGATGGTTTCCCTCTGCACGGCGATCACGGAACGGTTGTTTGTGAAGAACGCTTTCGACAGCGAACGCACGGTGTGCTCCCGACCACGCCATGTTGGCGACTGAGGAGTGAGGACGGTTGGGGTTGGGCTACCAACAGACCCTAGCCCCGCCTCACTACTGCCAGTGCTACAGCCTTTCGATATGTGGGAGGTTTTTTTTTGGGGTCACCCTGTATATATATATATCCATACACACATACATACACAGGGCGGCCATAAAGTCCTTGTGCAACTTTGAACTTTTATAGCTTTTGATGGACACATTATTAAACGAACTATAAATGGTGCCTGATAGCCTAATTAATATAGTCCAATGTATATCCAATATATATCCAATATATATCCAATCTATAGTCCAATATATATCCAATGTAGTTCAAAGTTTTAGGCTTCAACCTAACCACCATCTTTCCTAATAATAATACAGTACTGTATCGTCCATTCCCATTTTCCAACGTTGAAAATATTCCCCAGTGGCTGCTGAGTAATTTCATGAATTACATTTGTGAAAGTAGCCCTAAGTTAATCCAAAGAATGTGGTTTTGATAAGTAAACAACAGTTTTACATGGCACCATAAAATGTAATCCAATGGGGACAGATCAGGCGAACGAGAGGGCCATACAAGCGCAGCGGTCCAACTCCTGGATGGAATGGAGAGTCAGTGGACCCACACCATGTGTGCGAGAGTTAAGGCGTACTTTTTAAGATTGTAATATGGTTTTGGCCCACGTTGTTGTTCTTTATTTGACTGTGATCGCTGGAGAGCGGCCATGTTCTTCCATTCCCCCATTTTCGCTGTACAAAAATGCGCCTTTTGCATTCAGTCTCACGACAAATTAATTTGAAGGTTGTGGAGACAATCTCGTCCCCACAACTACTGTTGTAAACAATGTACGATCCAAGGCCGATATGGGATTCAATCCTCCAGTCACAGCATCACTAAGCAAGTGTTTAAACCATAACTTAACCAAATAGTCCTGGAATATAAAGGCAATTATCAATACATTATGGTGGTGTGGTCATGTGGTTCATGAGAGGGCAGCAGGGATGTAGAATTGCGAAGTGTCCAAAACGTTATATTCCAGAAACAAAACGGTCATAATGACATAATCCCAAAATGAAATATGATTAGGGGCTCTCATAGATTGGGCAGCAAGTACAATGATTATGTCCATGGTATTTTCCTTTAGCCAGGATAGGAAACCTATACGAGTATATAGCTACCCTTGTGTGTATACTGTCCCATGGTGGAACATTTTGAGAAGGGATCAATTCGCAAAGAGATACTTGCATTTGTCTTGTTTGCAGGCCCCATACGTGTTGTTACCCTGCGCTTGCGAAGCGAAAAGCGGGGGTAAGCATTCAGCTGTGTACGTGTGCTATTCGTGTGCCGTGTGCCGTGTCTGCATTTTAAAAATGCATTTTCTCGGCAACCGTTGGTCCGATTGACACGAAATTTTACCATAGAAGCGCCTCTGCCTGTATAATTTTTTTAAATCATGATTATGACGTCATAAGTCACGTGGTATGGACGCCATCTTGGATTTTTTTTACACCTCTATATCTCCCAAACCGCTCAATGGAAAAATCGAAACATGGCTCATTGTATAGTACTCACCATGGGGAAAAGGATGTTGATTGTGATGTCATCGGTGCCTTAATGATTCCGTCATAATTCGACAAGTACAACGCTTGATCTGATCAGTATGAATAAAAAAAAATTCCTCTGCCACTGTTACACGAAATTTTCAGAATATGTGCAGCTCCTCATGTAGAATTTTTGAATGATAATTATAACGTCATTGGTCACGTGGTACAGACGCCATCTTGCCATCATCACCATTGGAAAAACCGAAAAATGTTGCACCTCCATATCTCCAAAACCGCTGCATGGAAAAATTTTTTAAACATGGCTCATTGTAAAGAACTCCATATGGGGAATAGGTGTTGTTAACGATGACGTCTTTGGTGCCATAATTATGACGTCATAATTCGACAGGGACAACGCTTCGGCTGATTAGTTTGAAATGTATTGAGCGTGATCTATGCAACAATTATGTTAGAGAATATAAATTTATGATGTCATCGCTCACGTGGTCTGGCAGCCATATTGGATCAAAGAAAAAAATGTTCAAAAACAGAAGAGTTGGCTCGCAACAAGTTGACTGCGCAGGGTAAGTATTCTATGAATGCCATCTAGTTGTTGTTGGTGTTGTTTCGTATGCAGCCTGTGGCTGCAGGTAGCATGATTTTTGGGGGCGCGGCTGTGCCGATGATGCAGTTCCAGGTTGAAAGTCCCACAGAAAGCCAATAGGACAAATCCATAAAAATTCCTTAGGAAATTAGAAGAAATACTGAACCGGTATAAAATACCAATAAAAAGCCAGTAGGTGAATGGACCAGTAGGAGACCAATAGAATACCAATATATAAATGAACAGGAATGTAAATAATCAATTGACATATGTGGGGAAATTAGTTATAAAGAAAAACCCTGTTATAAAGAACATATAGCTATGACTCAATTCAATATGGAACTGTGTGTTGTGTTTGTTTATGTCAAAATATAATTAAAGTATTTTGGTTGGTCTATGGGTTTCAGACCAGTTGTTGGTTTCAACTCTAATGGTTTCTACAGGACCAGTTGAATTTAAAGGTTCCCATCAAACACAATGTTAAAGGACATTGTGTTTTATATGGTAGATAAATATTATCAAAGAGAGAAACCTATTTGGGTTGTACATGTGGCATAGAGGTATAATGAGCCAAATAACCTACTCATATTTCCTGTGAGCTTGAGTATACCATATGAAATCTCATTGATTGGCTGATTTGAAACTCAATAATTTGTACATACGAGGTTTCGGTTTGATAACACTGTAATATAGTAAAACTGGGTTACTTGACTATTATTGTTTATTGCTGTTGTGTGGAATTGTATAAACTAACTCAACATCTCCAGGGAAACAGTTGTAAACACTGTGTGTTGCACAGTGAAGAAACATCTGGCCATAAACCACAGTGGAATCGCACATGGTCCAAGTTCGGTGAGGGCCAAGTCAAAATTAGGGCTGAACGTGATGATTCATTTCAGCCTCATTTACACATTATATAAATCCACCGTTAGGTATTTATGAGTTTCTTATTGAATTATGTAAGATCGTTGCAGGAAGGGCCAGGTTGCCCCCTTGAATAATGCCCGCCAAGAGCTCGAAAAGGTCAGGAGGGAAATGGAAACAGTGTTTAAGCTCCTAATAAAGGTCAGTGCAGGCTTTATTACGGTTAAACAACATTTGCCAAAACGATGGGTCGTGAAAAATGCAGCAGATTTATGTTCATATTTCAACTTCCACTGCGTCAAAAATCCTAACCTTTTACCGAGATGAAATATTTGCCTGGTGTGACACATCCGGTTTCATCGCAAAGTAATGCAAACGTACATTGCTCCAGCCATTCCCAACCCAATTACTGTGACATATAAAGGTAGACATGCATTTCAGCTGCAACCTAAAGAGCACGTGTGAGAAATATTTTAAATTACATATTGTCGTGTGACTACCCTTGGTGAATACATTAGGGTAGCACAGAAGACCAAACAAGCTTTAACTCAGGAGCGTTCAGTTGGGATATAACGGAGAATACGCGTGGGGAAGCAAGATGGAGAGGGGGGGGGGCAGAGCGCTTACCTTCACGGATCCCACCGGCAGTCCTCAAACCTGCAAAAAATAACTCAAACTAAAACGGATTTAAAAGGTCCAAAAATACCGGCTTTATTAAAAGAATGCCAGTAATCTATATCTATATATATAAAAGACAGTTTTTGTTTGTTTGTTTGTTTGTTTGTTTGTCTGCACGCGCTAATCTGCTGAAGGGTGAAAGATAGGAGGAAACCTCTAATACAAAAAATGTTGGGACGGGCCCCGGGAAGGTTATAGGCTAGGTGGCGACGCTGGTCGAGGCCGCTTCGGCCAGGCTGGGCCAATTTCGCAATTAAAAGATGAGCTGAATTATAGTAGTCAATCGTCTACGGCCGTGAGTAAAAGCTGAATTATAGTAGTAAATTCATTCAAAAAGAACCCGGGCAAACACCGGGTTCTTTCGGATAGTATGTATACATATATATATATATATATATATGTATGTATGTATGTATGGATATATATATATATATATATATATATATGTATATATATATATATATATATATATATATATATATATATATATATATATATATATATATATATACAGTGGAACCTTGACTTACGAGTTTAATCCGTTCCGTGACCGAGCTCGTAACTCAAATTGCTCGTATCTCAAATCAAATTTCCCCATTGAAATGCATTGAAATGCTATTAATCCGTTCCAGCCCGCCAAAAACCACACCAATTTTTTTTTAAATATACAGTATATATAAAAATATCTCGCGCTTTATATTTCACCTGTATGCCAGCATACAAGCTGGCAGGATGGCCTGGACTGGAGGTACGCACACTTGACTCTAAAGTCTAAACTGTCCAGCCTGGGTTTGAATCCCGACCCAGCTATAACCTGTCATGGGTGAATCACAGGCAGGGTGATTCATCAATGTGTGTACCGCTAAACTGGGCGCCCCGTTTGCGTCCCATTAGTTGTTGGATGTTAAGGATCTCACCGTGTTTTCCACAAAGAGAAGGCGAGCTATCGCCGGCACTCTGAACAAGTTGACGGCAGAGATACTGTACTTGCACGGCAAGATAACCACGTGTCGCACGATCTCTTGTCATGGTCCACAAGATTATCACAGAGAGGTGCAGCTTCCAGCGTTTCGAGATCTGATCCAGGCCTATCCAACGAGACCGGTCCCAGCGTTCTAGGCCCGGTGGTTGTCTCAGACGGACCCGACAACGGACGTGTTGGATTTTACCGCGAGCCGATTCGAGCACCGACGTGCCGGCGAACAAAACCAGTCATATCTTTTGAACGCGTGGCTCGATATTTACAAAATAAACGTTTTCTTGAAGGGCTGAACCGTGCGCTCAAAACGATACCGAGTTTGACCCTGAGAGAGCCGTTTTGCGTAAACTCAAAATAACCGAAATGCGAAAACTAAAATGCAGCGCTATACTACGACAGAGATACTGTACGTGCACGGCAAGATAACCACGTGTCGCACGATCTCTTGTCATGGTCCACAAGATTATCACAGAGAGGTGCAGCTTCCAGCGTTTCGAGATATGATCCAGACCTAACTTTTGAGACCAGTCCCAGCCTTCTAGGCCCCGTGGTTGGTTCAGACGGACCCGACAAAGGACGTGTTGGATTTTACCGCGAGCCGATTCGAGCGCCGACGTGCCGGCGAACAAAACCAGTCATATCTTTTGAACGCGTGGCTCGATTTTTACAAAATAAACTTTTTCTTGAAGGTCTGAACCGTGCGCTCAAAACGATACCGAGTTTGACCCTGAGAGAGCCGTTTTGCGCCGGAGATACTGTACGTGCACGGCAAGATAACCACGTGACCGGGTGGCGAAAGCTCGTAACTCGGATCTCGGCTCGCATCTCAAAGCAATAAACTGCCAGAGTGACGGCTCGTATCTCGAAAAACTCGTAAGTTGGGGCACTCGTAAGTCGAGGTTCCACTGTATATATATATATATACACATATATATATATATATATATATATACATATATATATATATATATATATATACATATTATATATATATATATATATATATATATATATATATTATATATATATATATATATATATATATATATATATATATATATATATATATACTGCATATATGTATATATATATATATATATATATATATATATATATATATATATATATATATATATATATATATATATATATATATATATATGCTGTATATATATATATACATATATATATATATATATATATATATATATATATATATATATATATATATATATATATATATATATATATATATATATATATATATATATATACTGACAACGACAACCACACTCTCTCCTCCTGCCTTGACCAACTTGCGCCTATAAAAACCAAAACAGTTTCTTTCACCCTTTCTGCTCCCAGGTTTACCCCTGAACTCCGCCTGATGAAAACTCGTGCTCGCCAACTTGAAAGACTCCGCAATAAAACAGGTCTCACAGTTCACTCCCAGGCCTACAAGGACCACATACAACACTATAAAGACGCCCTCTCCCGTGCCCGCTCCGCCTACTACTCTCAAATTATCCACTCTGGCTCCGGAAACCCAAAAGCACTCTTCTCTACAATAAACAAACTCCTCAGCCCCCTGAACACCACCATCCAGTCATTCACAATAGACAACTGCATCTCCTTCCTTTCATTCTTCCAACGCAAAATTGAAAACATCTACAACAGCTTGACCACCGCCGCACCCGCTCCCCCTCAAACCACCTGCCCCCCCTTATCCTGCCATCCCCTGTCTCAATTCTCCCCAGTCTCCCCTACTGACCTCTCTGAACTCCTCATCGGAATGAAAACTGCCACCTGCACTCTTGACCCCATCCCCTCCAGCTTTGTCAAGGCCTCCCTTCCTGCTCTCTCTCGACTTATCATTGCAACAATAAACTCCTCCCTGTCTACAGGCATCGTCCCACCATCCCTCAAAATTGCTGCTGTTACCCCCATTCTGAAAAAACCTGGACTAAACCCTGACACCCTAAATAACTTCAGACCCATCTCCAACCTACCCTTTCTGTCAAAGGTTTTGGAACGCGCTGTAGCCACTCAACTCAAACATCACCTCTCTGCCAATAACCTGTATGAAACATTCCAATCTGGATTCCGCTCCAACCACAGTACTGAAACTGCTCTCCTCAAAATCACCAACGACCTTCTCCTCTCCTCTGACGCTGGCAACCTCAACATTCTCATCCTCCTCGACCTCAGCGCCGCCTTTGACACCATCGATCACACCATCCTCCTCACCCGACTTGAAACCACCTTTAACATTACCGGCACTGCCCTCTCTTGGATTAAATCATACCTATCTGACAGACGTCAGTTCATCTCCATCAATAACTGCAAATCCCCCACTGCTCCCCTCCCCCAAGGTGTCCCCCAAGGTTCAGTTCTTGGCCCCCTCCTCTTCATCCTTTACCTGTCCCCCCTCGGTCACTTAATCCGCCGTCATGGTCTCCAATTCCACTGCTTCGCCGATGACATCCAGCTTTTCATCTCCACCAAGTCCATCTCCACCGCCACCCACTCTATCCTGACAAACTGTATCACTGAAATAAAATCCTGGCTTCAAATCAACTTCCTCAAACTTAACTGTGATAAATCTGAAATAATCATCATTGGCCCAAAAACGCTGACCAAGTCCACCCATAACTTTGCCCTCAACATCGACGGTTTCCCAGTATCCACCTCCCCTCACATCCGGAATCTTGGCATCATCTTTGACCAAACCCTCTCCTTCGACAAATACACTAAACAGATCACAAAGACAGCCTTCTTTCACCTGAAAAACATCGCCCGTCTCCGTCCATCCCTCTCCTCCGTGGCTGCAGAAACCCTCATCCACGCCTTCATCACTTCCCGTCTGGACTACTGCAATAGCCTCCTTTATGGTTCACCCTCAACAATCACCAATAAACTCCAATACATTCAGAACTCCGCTGCCCGTCTACTCACCCATTCCCGGACCCGTGACCACATCACCCCCGTCCTTTACAAGCTTCACTGGCTCCCCATCTCCCAGAGAATCCAGTACAAAATCCTCCTCTTGACCTACAAAGCCCTCCATAACCTGGCCCCATCCTACCTGGCTGACCTCCTCTCCAGACACACTCCCACCCGCAACCTCCGCTCTGCTGGTACCAACCTCCTGACCCCCCCCCATCCGGACCAAATTTAGATCCTGGGGGGACAGGGCCTTCTCCATCGCTGCTCCCACCCTCTGGAACTCGCTACCTCACACCATCAGAGACTCCTCCTCACTCACCACATTCAAAACATCACTCAAGACCCACCTGTTCAACACTGCATTCAACATTTAACCCACAGCATCTAACCCCTGACTATCTCCTCTCCTTCTCCCTCCTTTGTGCTTTGAATATTTCCCTATTGATTCTTCTTTTTTTGCAATTGTTTTTATGTGTTGCTATGCATTATGTTTTGCACTCTGTCAAAGCGTCTTTGGGCTTCCTGAAAAGCGCTACATAAAATAAATGCATTATTATTATTATTATATATATACTGCATATATGTATGTATATATATATATATATCTATATATATATATATATATATATATATATATATATATATATATATATATATATATATATGCTGTATATATATATATATTGCATATCTATATTATAAAACAGGAGTGTCTGTCTGTCCGTCCCCGTTAAATTCCTGCATGGGGCTAAGTGAGAAAAATTATGACTCAACAGGGGGTCTCGAACCAAGGACCTCCATCGCTTTCGTGGCGACAGCATATTCTTATGTATATATATATATATATATATAATTATACATATATATATATATATATATATATATATATATATATATATATATATATATATATATATATATATATATATATATATATAGCAAGTAATGAACGGCGGTTGGGAATAATATCCACTACATCCATTTTTCCATTCTCCAACCTATAGCTTTGTCAGCTTTGTTCCTGGCCGAAACGTTGACTTTTTAAGACATTTAAGGTAAATATATATATATATATATATATATATATATATATATATATATATATATATATATATATATGCAGTATGCTTACACATTGTAAAGAATAACGAACTGTGCTTCATATGTATGTACATAATAAATAGAACCTTTATTATTATTGGCAAGCATCACCGACCTCCTGCTCGGCATAAATTTAGGTTTTTTCATTTCACAGTTTATAGTTGTAGAAATTACAATTTTTACATGCAAGATATCGATTGAGATTTTTCTTTCACAGTTATAGAAATTACAACACAGTTTACAGTTATAGAAATTACAAAACAGTTTACAGTTATAGAAATTACAATTTTCAAATGTAAACAGTTTCATTGGAGCAATGATGATATTTCTAAGTCTGTACAAATTGTACATTTAAAGAAGCTGTAGCTATAAAATGTTTGTCTTTGCAGTGAGCACAACAAGGATTCATCAATTTTCAGATATTTTCGCTTTCCGACGGTTCTGTGATTTTTATTGGTGTATTGGCTTCCATGTCCATTGGCATGCAAAATTTAAGCTTTCTACGTCTCCTGGAAGGTAGCGAACATTCATATCAGTCAATGAGGCAGTTAATGAGGGTACAGTTTTTTGTACACATAGATACACATATGTATTAGATACACATATGCACCCAGGGCTTGTTGTAAGCAAAATGCAGGCGAGTTACTATCCCCCATATTAGCAATAATTGATCAAGTATCTCCGTTTGAGCAATAAGACAAAAAGTTGTTTGATCTCATGTAATAAATTCACAGGGACTTATCTGTCAACTTACAACCACGGTAATTATGAACACAAAAGTATATGACATTAGAGACAAAAAATGAACAATCCAATACAGAACAGTATTGAAACAAGAATGTTCGGGTCGTCGGCCTGGTCAGGTAGTAACCTCTGGCATGTGACCCTTAACCCCCCTGTCAAGTTTGGTTGAGATTGGATAAGTATTGTCTGTCTGTCTGTCTGAACGGCACTCAGACAGACAGACAGACGCCAACTTGCGTATTTTAGTGTGATGATAGTATTTTAATTCATATTTTGCTGATCTGGGCGGCCGCCTATAGTTTACCTGGTGGTTGCAAAGGTCCTGCTTCCCAGACAAATGGATCAGTGGATGTGGACCAATATTGCTTGGTCATCTCGCTCGTATGATCTGTCCCTATTGGGCTACATTTTATGGTGCTATGTAAAACTGTTGTTTACTCGTCAAAACTACATTCTTTGGATGAGATTATGGCTATGATCTCAAAATGTAATCCATGAAATTCCTCGGCAGCAACTGGGGAATGTTTTCAACATGTTGGAAAATCGGATTGAATGATGTATTACGAAAGATTGCGGTTATGTTTAAGGCTAAAATTTTGAACTGTATTTTGTAAACATTTTATGAACTGGAGAGTTCAAAGAACATCTTACTCCACCTCGTCTTGAGAAAATAGACATGGCAAGGGTCTTTTCAACACTTGATGCTTCTGAGCACGATCTATTTTAGCCTTGTTTGTGAACTTTGAATAATGTGCAATGGCAACAATACGAATCCGTTGGGTCAAACGGAATAGTCCAGGGCTGAACATTCCGCCAACTCTTCTCGGAGAAACTGACGATTTTGGAATGATCTTTGAGAAAAAGATCCATTTAAACAAACACCTTTTCGATGAAGCTCGCTAGCTCTGCCATTGCATCGCTGGGTGCTGCTATTTTGTCTCATTCTTGCTGTTACATGAGTTGGTGGAATTATATATTTATATAATGTGTAAATTTGACTGGTCGAGACAGAGTATAATTTGCCCAAGTACTGCTCAACGGAAGGTTTGTGGAAGTACCACTAAGGCAATTTGTGTTCTACAGTGTTCTAATATATAATTCCATTGAAATAAAACAATAGTTTTAAAGGTTGTAATAGGAGAAAAACAACTATTGAATCGGAAGTTTATCGCAGTTGATGCACCATCTTTTACACCACATTATTTAATACATTGCGTTATTTATTTGTGCCTGTTGTTTGTGTCCCTTATAACGTCCCTAAAAACAGTAAGATTCGCATTTATAATGATTTTCAATTTTGTTTGACTGTTGGACAGACTGCAGCCATTACTTTACCGGGAGTGCGCATGCGCGCTTGGGACGAGATTCCATTCAATTTGCCGACATCAGAGCCAAAATTATGCTAAACTGTAGCTTCGTGTTCCAATTTCTGCTCCGATCCGTATTTACGTTGTTGGATTGTGCAATCCTTTTTTGGACTATGCAATCTAGTGATCATTATGTTTGTAATAAGGATATTTTTTGTGCCCAGGCGCTGGAGCTTGGACTGTCTTCCATGTGGTAGTTGAGCCTCGAAATTACTCCATTATTCGATTCGCTAATTGATTCCGCAGTGTGGCTTTGCCTTCCATTGCTCTGAAAGCTGCCACATCCCTGAGCCACATGACAACATGTTAGCGAGAATAGTAGAAAGGAAAGATTTTCATCACATATTCCATCTTTAAACGGTTGTTGAATATTGACCTTTCCAACTTGCTCACAATTGCTCTTGCATTTCCATAAGCTCCTGACATTGTACTATTCCTAATCCGCAAAACCTGTACAACTTTTTGCCAGGGTGGAAACAAATGAGAAAACCTGCAATGCATGAATCTTCGGGTGGGAGTAAACCCTTGGAAAGTATTTGAACGTCCCTTATCCAAAAGCCACATGGTCGTTGCACCCTGGGGCTAAAGCTAAGATTACTCAGTGAAAGGATGTGGGGAATTCAAACCAGGTGTTTTATACAGAACGAGAACGGCACTCAGTAGAGAGCATACCTTCGCCTGGTTGGCCATATCTCCCAAATGGTGAAAAATCACTTAAATATTATACTAGCTGGATCCGGATCTTCACCAAAATTGAATTGATTCTTCCTTGTCACACACACAACTGGTCCAACAAGTTTCGTCCAAATCCATCCATAACTTTTTGAGATATCCTGCAATGTATCGTTTTTTCCCCGTCTCCCAATGGTGAAGAATCACTTTAAAAAATTAAATAATTCTCATATTCGAATCCATATTCCGATCTTCACCAAAATTGAAACGAATCGTCCTTGTCAGAGACCCAAACGGTCCACCAAGTTTTGTCCAAATCCGTCCACAACTTTTTGAGATATCCTGCTATGTATCGTTTTGGCCCTGTCTCGCAATGGTGAAGAATCACTTTTAAAATTCTACTAGTCAGATCCAAATCTGGATCTTCACCAAAATCTAATCATTTAGTTCTTGTCACATATGCTACATGTCTGCCAAATTTCGTCCGAATCCGTCCACAACCTTTTGAGATATTTTGTTCACAAACGGACAGATAGGGGTGAAAACATAACCTCCATCCACCTTTCGTGGCGGAGGTAATTAGGACAGGACACAAAAACCTGAAACGAACTGATCCCAAACTGCACTTGCATACTTTTTCCCCACAATGCAAAACAGCTCATGCTTCAGAAAGGTTTCTTCGTGTGACAATGTGCTGGCAGGGTAGCTCGGAGTTTGCAGACCTGTCTACAATTTGTCTAATCTGAGTTTGATTCCCTGCCTTTCCAAAAGTTGCCGTGCTGATGCTTTGCCGGCAAGACATTGCATCAAGGATGCGCTGTCAATTGTAAGATAAGTTAGTTTCGCAAACTAACTTCTGGAGTACTGGAGGTCTCCCGCATTTTTGGGTGGTATGAGGAACAGATGTGTAATTTGAAAGCTAAATCTTGAACGGTTTTTGAAAAATTCCGTATACAGGCCAAGTTACCGAGATGGTTGCCATGGCAACAGAATTTAGCCAATCGCAGCCTTGATCTAATTAGGTTGAGATAATATAATGACGAATAGATATCTGCAATATGAAAGCTAAATGTTCAACCATTTTTGAAATATCGCGTACAGCCGTACATTGAAGTGCACCATCGATCATGGGCGGATGATCGGTCGGTCGGACAGAGCTCATTTAAAATGTCCCCTTCTCTAACCTTGTCGGAGGGATGTGAGATATCACAAATTATTGTAACTCACGACAATCTATTGAGTATGAAACAAAACCTACTACGGATGTTCAACTCACCGTGGTGCTGTCTGTCCAACGTGGGTTAGAATGTGGACCCAGCTATGAACTGTCATCACCATGGTGTTTCACCTGGAGGCTGATGCATCGTTGTTGAAGTCATCTGGAAGGATGTTAAGCCAGAAGAACCATTTGCCAGCAATGGTCATTGTTGGATGCTCAAAATCCTGTACAAATTACAAATTCCTGCCACCTTCAGTTGATTGTCAGGCCTGGCCAGCCGAGAGAGACAGAGACAGAAAAAAGAGAGATGGCTACCGAAAAGATGGCATTACTCACTCATATACCTTTTAGTAATAGGTGCTGTTAAAGTTCATCAATACGTCTAATCGATACTCATGATTTAAATGCTGATACTTGCAGACCAGACTCCTCAATCCTCCCCACATCTCCTATTTGTCCAAATTTCCCTCTGTTTTGTCACTCAACCCTGCTGTTGGTGTTTCCCCTCGTTCTACTGTTCCTTTTGTTCTGTTTGTGTTGTAGCTCTTTCATGAGTCTTGGCTTTGTATGTAAAAGAGACTCGGTGGCATTATGGTTCAAGTGTCCTCTGAGTCTGGGAGGGTCGGTGGTTTGATTCCGCATCGAAGAGAGTCGTATGAAAGACCTAAAATGGTATGTGCTGCTTCTTTGCTTGACACTCAGCATTTTGAGGTTAGAGCATGGACAAACCCCAGGCCTGTCATACCATCGGGAAAAGGAGGGAAGGGAGGGAGGGATTTCTTCACAATTGGCAGTTCAGTCAGGCCGGTCTCTTGACTGCCACTGGTAACATTTGCGCTATCTGCCACATGGTCGAGGAGTCGGTGACTAAACCGACGACCCTCACTGGCTTGCCAGTGTGGAGGGTGACTGTGACACCCTGCAGGGCTGAAAACAATACCTGTTAAACGGCGGATGAGCTCCTCTCATGAGCCAACGGCCATCCGGTAAGGAGATGGTGTCTCCTAAAAAAACACCCATCTGGTTTGGACCTTTTTTTTAGGTAGTCGGTTGTAGACAGCAACCGCTCAGGGTCGTACTACCGTTCTGACTTAGGAGCGTTAAAGTGGTGCCCGGAACCATCTTACACTCTCCGTGTCAGGATTGCTGGTCTTACTTTCTGTCTCACTCAAACTATCGCTACCGGGCTAGCTTCAACCTCTCTTTCTTGTAAACAAACATCATACGCTTTTCATCATACACATTTCATACTCATCTTCACTCCTCACCTTTACATTCTCCCCCCTTTTATTTATCTTTATGCAGTTCTTTATTTAAGGCCTCGATGAGGACTATGCAGTCCGTGACTGGTGCCTTCAACATAAAACAAGTAAAAACTGGAAATTTGGAAGGTTGCCCTACTGACTGAGAGAGATAAAAGCAACCTGAAGCTATACCATCGCTGGTATACAGATTGCACTGAGAAGTTATGTCAATTTATATGCGCTATGTTTAAGGAATCTAGAGGTGTGTTTAATCAATCAGAGGAGGTGTTTAACCACCTGGGAAGAGTTATGTCTTGCCTATTGAACACCAATGTCAGTGCTATGTTGTTCTGAAGTCAAACGCAGTGTTGTCTGGAGTCTTCGTCTGCATTTGGGTGTCCCTTGTGTTACAGCATTGTAGGAAGCGATGTGTGGTTGATGTTTTTAATGTTACACATTCATTGGAGCAATAGAGCTTGTTTAAACTTTTTTTATATCTTTTTTTTACAAAATCCCTTAGACTTGCTTTAGTGAAGACTATTAACGTTTCTGTCTGTGGCAAATGTTATAGTCTCTTCTCACCCTCTGACCAAGTAAAGTTTCAATGCTGTACTATCATGACTTATTGATGCAATTTAATTTCTGGCACAGGGACAAGGCCAACACTGTGTACCTGGATAATGCCACAATGTGTGACAAGATCTTGACTTCAATCAATTTGATGTAAGAGCCTCATGCTGAAACATTTCAGCATCATTCATCATGCTGGAACAAATAACGTATTTCTCAAGCATCAATAAGATCAAAACATTAACTCATCATTCCAAAACCATTGACTGGTACAAATTGCAAATATTCAGGAAACACTTGTCTGATATCTCTCCTATTATTTTTTTGTATGTTACAAAGTCAAGGCTTGTGGAAGAACTGGAAAACACAATGGATCAAGGCACAACAGAACAAAAGGACAGTATTAAGATGGAATGTGGAAGGGGGGGAAGAGGTAGGAGTGAGGACATAACAGGGTTGAGAGACAAAACAGAGAGAAGACCATTCCTTTTGCATCTTCAGATGAGTAGGGCTGCTGAAGCTGTTTCATAGGCTATTGGGCACAATCCTGGATGGGTCGACATTCTGATGCAGGATACTCGAATGGCTCATTCTTCCCAGTAAGCTGGTACTCATTTTGGGAACCTTGGAAGGATGGATGACAGGCTGAGTCAACCCACTTGATAAATAAACAGCATGACAGTGGCTTCAATTCAGGACCCTGAGATCTCAAGCCAGCAGCCTTAACCGTTAAGCCAACACCAGGATTTAAAAAATAGAGAGACTTGGACAAATAAGGGATGTGGTGAGGAATGAGAGGGGTAGGGGAGTACACATGGGGTGGACAGGATGGATACAGACACAGATTCTCAAGAAGGGAGACGAGAAATTTGAATGTAGAAGGAGATGCGTGGTAGGGGACGAGGGAGGGAGGGGGTGGGGGAGGAGAAGGGGCATTAACGGGGGAAGAAAAGATGATGATTTTGGATGAGTGGTGGTTGGCAGGGGTTGAGAATATCATTATTTTAGATGGGGGGTGTGATCAGAGATTGCGGTGAACACGTGTCGTGAAGACCTGGATGGAGGAATGATATTGAAGATAAAGTGGAAGTTGATTCCACAGGTGTGGGAAAAAAAAGAGGAACAAATGAGTGGAGGTGAGCATTGATTCTCGATCTTTGGAGTTTCACCATTAAGGGGTTCTGGTGGACTGCGTGTGCCCTGCGGAAACCTGAGGCAAGCAAAGCATGAAAGAGCAGAACGTGCAAGACCAGTGTCAATAAGTATTCAACCACTTTGCTATGACACTCAAAATTGAGCGCAGGTGCATCCAATTTCCTTTGATAATCCTTGAGATGTCTCTACAACGTTATTGGAGTCCACCTGTGGCCAATTCAATTGGTTGGACACGATTTAGAAAGAAAAACACCTTTCTAGACAAGGTCCCGAAGTTGACAGTGCATGTCAGAGTGGAAAGTTCACACTGTGAGCTCCATCATTAGGGAATGGAAAGAATATAGAACGACCAAGGCTCTTCCTAGAGCTGGCCGTCCGACCAAACTGAGCAACGGGGCAAGAAGGGTCTTGGTCACGGAGGTGAGCAAGCACCCAATGACCACTCTGACAGAACTACAGAGTTCCTTGGATGAGATGGGAGAACCTGCCGGAAGGACCACAGTCTCTGAAGCACTTCACAAATCAAGGCTTTATGGGAGAATGGCCAAAGGGAAGCCACTTCTGGAAAAATGGCACATGACAGCACACCTGGAGTTTGCAAAAAGGCACGTGAAATACACAGAGCATGAGGCAAAAGACCTGATGGTCTGATGAGATTAAAATATATCTATTTGGTATGACTGCAAAGTGCTGCGTCTGGCGGAAACTGAGCACATCTCATCATCCATCTAACACTGTCCCTACCATGAAGCATGGTGGTGGGGGACGCGTTTCAATGGCGGGGACTGGGAGACTTGTAGGGATAAAGGAAATTATGAATGGAGCCAAATACGGGAAAATCCTTAAGGAGAACCTGCTTCAGAGTGCAAAAAATCTAAGACGAGACTGTGGCAAAGATTTATGTTCCAACAGGACAATGACCCCAAGCATACAACTAAAGCAACACTGGAATAGCTTCAGAACAAGAACGTGAAAGACCTTGAGTGGCCCAGTCAAAGCCTAGACTTGAATCCCATTGAGAATCTGTGGAAAGAATTGAAGATTGCTGTGCACCGACACTCCTAATCCAACTCGACAGAGGCTGAGCAAATCTGCAAGGAAGAATTGGGAGAAACAACCCAAATCCAAATGTGCAAAGCTGATACAGACAAACCAAAGAAGACTCGAAGCTCTCTGTACCCATCCCTCCCTCTCTGTACCCATCCCCCCCTCTCTGTACCCATCCCTCCCTCGCTGTACCAATCCCTCCCTCTCCACATGTTTTATACCTCTCCCACCTCCCCCCAAGCCCTCTCCCTCCCTCAGTTATCTCGATGTCCCTGCTCTCAAATGTTGTGTTTGTGTCCTTCCCCCTCTCTACCCATCTTGTCTACTGCTCCCCTTATTTTGTGTTTTATGTGTCGGTTTGACTTTTTGTGTGATTAATGTTAGCTCTTTCATGAGCCTCGATCTTGCATACAAAAAAACAAAAGAAAAAAAGCTGTAATCACTGCCAAAGGCGCTTCTACAAAGCATTGACTTGGTTGACTGAATACTTATGTAAATTAGATATTTCTGCATTTCATTTTCAATACATTTGTAAAAACGTCTAACAAAATCTTTTCACTAAATCATTTTGGGATATTTTGTGTAGATCTGTGCCAAAATTTTTCAATTTAATCCATTTTTATATTGAGGCTGCAACACAACAAAATGTGATAAAGTCAAGGTGTGTGATAAGTGATAACTTTCTGAAGGCACTGAAACCTCCGCCCACCTTTTCTGGTGGAGGTACAAATGTAACATAAAAACGCAACTTTCTCAGAGAGCTTCCTCAGCGTCGACGAGTCTGGCATTTCACTCAGGCCAACTGGCACGGTCTTCAAGCAGCCGTCAATCATCTGGACTGGTCTCCCATCTCTACCACCTGACATCAACTCATCCTGGGAATTCTTCCAAAGTAAATTGCTCTCTCTCATGCACAGATTTATCCCATCTCCTCTTCAGTTGTCATACCCTTCCTCCAGTCCATGGTACACGGAATCTTGTGGTGAGGCAGTTGCCCAGAAACAACTTGCCTTCGTCTCCTGGAAAGCAAATCGAACGGAAGGAAATCTCATTTTCTTTCACAAAGCCCGAAACAGGTGTGTGTCCACCTTCAAGAGAGCCAGGAAACAATATCTCTCCACTCTCAAGACTGAACTCTCAAATCTGTCTCCCTCTTCCAAATCTTGGTGGCATCTGGTCAAATCCGTTTCTGGTGTTTGTTCCCCCTCCATTACCTCAAACTGCTACACAGCTGACTCCGCATGTGAAAAAGCTGTATGCCTCAACTCTGTGTTTGCCTCTAAATCTAGTGTCCCAAACCCATCCCTTTCTGTACCCAGTCGTACCCAGCGGCTCCTGGACTCTGTGTCCTTTCCTCCTGACAAGGTGGAAAAGTTTCTGTCAACCCTCGACTCTGATTCTGCAACTGGACCTGACGGCCTCAGCCCACGGGTCCTAAAATCATGCTCTGCTGCTCTTTCACTCCCTCTCTCTGTTCTCTTCACCCTCTCATTTGCTCAAGGTCATCTGCCATCAGCTTGGAAATCAGCCAACATCACCGCTTTCCACAAAAAAGGTGCAAAAACAGATCCTTGCAACTACAGACCAATCAGCCTTCTCCCAATTATCAGCAAAGTCATGGAATCCATCATTGCTTCGGATGTCAAATCTTTCCTCTTCTCAAATGGCTTGATCCCTGATCATCAATTTGGTTTCAGACCAGGTCACTCCACTCTGGACATGCTGCTTCTGCTGTCTCAACAATGGATGGAGGTGCTCAATGCCAAACAGGAAATTAGAGCTGTCTCCCTTGACATATCACGCGCCTTCGATACGGTCTGGCACCCCGCTCTGCTCACCAAACTCTCCTCCTATGGTATCCATGGAAATCTCCACGCATGGCTTGTGGACTTCTCTCTTGTCGTAGTCAACGTGTGGCCCTGAATGGGTTTCTCTCATCTCCCATTCCTGTTCCGGCTGGAGTTCCCCAAGGCAGTGTTCTGGGCCCTGTGCTTTTTCTGTTTTTTATCAATGATTTCTATGACTCTCTTGAAAATCCTCTCTATCTCTTTGCTGATAACTCCACTCTCTGCCGCTCCATTCCTCATCCCTCAGATCAGCAGTTTGCAGCCTCCCCACTCTCTGCAGACCTGGACAAAATCACAGACTGGTCAAACAAGTGGAACATGTCTTTCAATGACGTCTACCACCTTAGTTGGGTGTCCTCGTTTGCTACATATGAGGTCCGGTCTGTGAACCATTCCTCCGGCTCCCCGAACCGTCCGCTCCTTCAGGCAAAGCCAACCACAGCCTTCAGCGACATTGGCCAACATCTCGCAGATTCGGTGGTGCCTCTTTATTCGGTTGGCTTTTATCCTCGGGCAGACGGACAGGATGTGGGCCAGTGTTTCTGGCTCGTCGTGGCACCATCTGCAGGCCCCCTCAAGCTCAGGTCTCCCTCTAGCCAGCGCCGCTCTGATTGGGTAGGTGTTGGATCTTATCTGTAGTGTGGCTATGGTGTGCCTGACCCTACCTAGCCTCAGGTCATGTAGCCACGTATTGGAGATTGCGTCATCCCGGAATGTAGCCGCCCCGAGGCCGTAAACTTGTTGGGCATACCAGCGCTTTCTAAATGCCTTGCGCCATCGTTTGGTGGAGACGCTCCCGGACTCAACGGCAGCCAATCCCAATTTGGCGAAGCGGTCTGGCAGGGTGGCTCCGGCCGGGGATCCGACTGCCCGGATTACCCCATCGTTCGAGGGGGCCAGGGCCCAGTCCTTAGCCGCCCTCATTCGTGGGACCGCTTCTGCCAGATTTATCAGACCCATTCCCCCGTCTCGCACCGTGGAGTACATGAAGCCGTCCGGAGTCATGTGCGGTAGGTGGAGCATACGCTTTGTCGCTAACCTGATGACCTTGTCCATAATGGCGAGCCGGTTCTTAGGCGTGTCAGAGTTTATCAGCCGGTGGAAGAGCCGAGGTATGACATGCCGTTTGATCAGGATGGCACGCGTCGTGGCTCTCACCGGGGCGTCCTTGATATTGTTTAGCCACCCGTTGAGGGTCCAGAGTACCTCTTCGTGGCAGAAGATTGCCGCCGGGCTGATCGTGACGCCTAGGTCGTTTGTTCTCTGTCCCGGGGCTATCATGCTGATCGTTTGTCCGCCGTCCCCAAAGGCCCACTTATCACAGTCGTTATACATGACGCTGCGATCATGGTCGTGCCGCATGAAGAACCCTTTGGTTTTTCCCAGGTTGAGGTCTAGACCCGTGCGCTCACAAAACCACTTGGTGAGGTCCACGTTATGCTGCATTCCCTGCCAGCATCCACTCACCAGGGTGAGGTCGTCCGCAAAAGCCAGGCAGGTTAGCCACACCGTGCACGTCCATTCGTCCGCTAAGCAACGTCCCGTCATGACACGTCCCCGTTGCCTGGCGAAGAATTTGATTTTCTCCGTGCTGTCGGTGCATTCGTTCAGCCTCTGCCTAACCTCTGAGTCACCTGTTCCTCTGATTCTGAACATGTAAGGCACCCCCGTCCTCTCTAGCTCAGTGATCAGGTGATCGATTGCCCAGTTAAACAGCAGCGGTGACAGCGGGTCCCCTTGCTTGACACCCCTTCGCAGCTGAATCCGGTGCGTCCCGCTCCTCTCAAACGACGTGGAGGCCCCGACGAATGTGCTTATGACGAGTTTGATGACGTCAGCCGGGATGCCTTTGGAGCGCAATGCCGCTGTGATGTGCTTGTGCGAGACTGTGTCGAATGCTTTTGCGAAGTCGAGCATCACTACCGCCAGTGTCTTCTTATTTCGCTTGGCTTCCCTCATGATGTTCGCGAGCGTGGCAATGTTCTCACTGCACCCCGGCGCCCGTATGAATCCTCTCTGGCGTGAACTGGTCGGACAAGCCTGGCTCAACCTGTCCGTGAGGATCCGACTGAACGTCCTGGCGATTGTAGAGCCGATGGTCAAGGGCCTCCAATTGGTCAGGTGCTTTAATTTGTCGGGGTCATTGGTTTTTGGGATCAGGATCGACCGACATTTTTTCGCCTGCGGGGGTACCACTCCGTCTCTCATCCAACTGTCAAACAGGGGCTTGAGTAGTCGTCTCCGCAGCTCGACGTGGTTGAGCGCCCTCGGTGTTATCCCGTCTGGTCCCGGTGCGCTATTTACCTTTAGTACCGCCAGCGCCCTATTGATTTCCTCCTGACGTACTCCTTCGTGCAAGGGGGGTAAGTCCAGAGCCTGCTGTGGTGTCGTCGTTGTGTGGTAGCCCTCGAGCGTGGTGAATCCGTCAGCCGCCTCCCATCTCCTTTTGAATGCCGCCCTAATTTCTGACGCGCTCGCTCTGCATTTTGCCGATAGGCTGCCGTCCAGCACTGTGGCCGCAAACTTCGTGGTGTTTTTCCTGCGGAGCATGTCCAGCCGCCTGAACTGCTCTAATTTGTTTGTAGTCCGCTCCCCTCTGCCCACCATCGCTATCCGTGGGCGGTCGCCCCCCAGCCCTCTGCGCTCGTTCTCTCTGTTTGCGGCCCTTCGGACCCGTTCCCTAAAGGCCCGCCTCCTTGTGCGTGTCAGCACAGCCAGGCATGCTTCCCGCAGCCGCCGCAGTAGCCTCGTACTCCTCCTGGACGAACCACTCACTATGATGGGCCCAGCGGGGTCTGCGGGCGGCACCACGGCTCTCAGTTCGCGGTCAATGTCCAGGGGCCACATACCATCCCAGCACGGTCCTGCGGGCTGAGCTTCGCGCTCATCACACACCCGCGCAGCCCTACCCGCGGTGCTTACGGCTCGTGTGCTAGCAGCCCTGACCGTGGCAGGCCCATGCCCTGGACCTAGCCTTGTCATGTACCTCCTCTTGTCCCTCACCTGTTTGGCTGTTTTGCCAGGGAGGTGCCCCGCTATCAACACATTCGCCCCTCTTTCGGTGCCGAAGTGTTCACCGAGCGCCACCAGCCTCCGTGTTTCTCCCTCAGTCCAGGTTGACCCGCTACTTCCACGTCCGGGCCCTCTGATCCTTTGTCGTCCGCTCCGTTCCCTCTTCATCTTATTCCAGAGTTGTGGGTGACGGTGTCTGCAATGTTGTGACATACCACGACCGGTGCTGCACCTCTCACGGCAACCCTTGGCGGGGCATGGGACGAAGCCCTCCCTCGTGACCGCTGCAGTTAGGGGGTTTTGTCGGCGTTTGCCCGCTTGCTTTTCGCACGCCTTCGTGTGGATTAAGAATTCCCTGAGGTCATTGGTGCTGTGGCCGCAGTACTCGCAATGGCAGGCCAAGCGTGCTTGGGGGTGGTGGAAGCCCATGTGCAGGCCGATCTGAGCCAAGGTGTCTACCTGCTTGCCGCACGGGCACCCGTATCCTCCAAAAGGGTGTGTGATTTCCATCGTGAAAGGTACCAACGTCTCCTCACCCTCACTGCTCACCCAGCGGGTGGCGGGGGCAGGGGCAGGGATGAGATCCAGTTCGGGAGCAGAAGCCGGGTCGTAGGAGGCTGCAGTGGGAACGGCCATCGGGGCCGGTTTGCTTCCCCGGGCGGCAGTAGGGCCGGGGCCAGGGGTCTGGACGGGCATTGGCGGAGGGGCGTGGGTGTGGGTGCAGGAAGTCGGGATGAGCTCAGGGGGTGGGCTAAAGGGGCGGGAGTGGCCAGCTCTCGGTCTGTTCTTTGTTTTATTTCCCCCTTTCACCCATGCCTTGCCCTTGTCCTCACTCCTCCCCTTCTGCCTACCCTCAGTGTAACTGTCCTCCTCACACACCCAGCAGCCCTCTGCCGGCCCCATGCTACGTTGATTCTCTAATCGAAAGGTCTGCTGTTCCGCCATCCTGTCCTGCCACAGGAGTCTCTCTATGGCCTCTCTGTCAGCCTCCGTGGCAGAATATCTCCTCCTCTTTCTGCCCCAATTTATGCCGGAACAGCACGGCCGCTGTTCGTCCGGTGCTTTACTCGTTTCGCCGACTCCGACCTTCGGTCCCTCTGATCTATGGTTATCCCTGATGACGTTGGGGACCCAGCAGGTGGCGAGGGAGTGGTCTCCTTTTTCTTGTCTGTTCTTTGTTTTATTTCCCCCTTTCACCCATGCCTTACATTAAACACCGTTGGGTGTTTATCTTATCTTTTCTATCCCCGATAATTTCACCCCAATTCCACTTTTTGAAATACTAACTTCTGACCTGGAAGTCCTTGGTGTCCTTGTGTTTTATACTTCTCCCACCCCACACCCCCCCCCCCACCCCTTCCCACGCCTCCTCCCCCCGAGCCCTCTCCCTCCCACACATCTCCCTGCTCTCAAATGGTGTGTGCTCTCAAGTGTTTGTGTGCTTCCCATTCTCTTGTCTTCCGCTCCCTCTTTTTATATATTTTGTTTGTCTGGTTGATTTGTTTGTGAAGTAAATGTCAGCTCTTTCACGAGCCTCGATTCAGTATACAAAAAAAATCCAGACAAATCTCGCACTTTTACTATGTCTCTCCGAAAAGCCCGACTGGACAACCCTCCCATCCACTTTCTGAATAATCCTCTCCAAGAAGTTCTGTCACTTAAGCTTTTGGGTCTCACTACCTGCCATGATCTTTCCTGGGAAACCCACATTTCAAAACTGGCCTCCAAAGCCAGTCGCCGACTGGGCATCCACCATTGTGCGAAGTCCTTCCTTGGCACACCTGAACTCCAACCACATACAAGGCTTTCATCCACAGCTCAATGGAATACTGTTCTCCCCTCTGGGCCGATGCTCCTGCCTCACACCTAGCTCCGCTTCACGCTGTTGAAACCAAAGCTTTCAGAATCATTGGAATCTCCCGCGATGAAGCTAACTCCGAGGGCCTTTCACTTACTCACCGCAAGCAGGTTGGTGGTCTTTCTGTCTTCTACCGACTCCTTTCCGGCCTTGCTCCCCCAGCTTTCTCTGGGCTCTGTCCCCCAAATATTCCTACTGGTCGCACAAGATCTGCCTGCAACCCTCTTATGGTTAAACTGCCAAAATCAAGACTCTCTGCTCATCTTCACTCCTTCATTCCTCCTTTCTCCCGCCTCTGGAACAAACTCCCTCACTCTCTTCAATCCCACTCCTCCCTCCAGGTCTTTAAAACAGATGTTCACCACCATCTCTTATCCTCCCCCATCCAAAACCTTGATCTTTTCTACCTCCGCTAATTTCACCCCTGATTCACTTTTTTGAAATACCACTTCCTTCCTTGCAGTGTCCTTGTGTTTTATACTTCTCCCACCCCTCCCCCCTTCCCACGCCTCCTCCCCTCAAGCCCTCTCCCTCCCACAGATCTCCCGATGTCCCTGCTCTCAAATGTTGTGTTGTGTGCTTCTCCTTCTCTCCCCCATATTGTCTACCGCTACCCTTATTATATACTATGTGTGTCTGTTTGATTTTTTTTGTGTGATAAATGTTGGCTCTTTCACGAGCCTCAATCCTGTATACAAAAAAAATAAAAAAAATAAAACAGACCCAGTTAGGAAAAATTAGCTTTTACGAGGTGGACACAGCAGCGGCAAATTCAACTGACACGTGGAGCATCCAATAACCGGAAGTTGAGATGAGCTATACCTGAAATAGTATTATATTTATCTATCTATAATTCCAGTAATCTCTGTGTGTTTGTTTGTTTGTCTGTGACCGCTGTTTCTCGACAACCACGGGTCCGATATACTTGAAACTTGCCAGGTATATTGCTGGGGACCCGAGGATGTGCCTTTTCAAGGTTTCATATTAATCGGAGAAGTAGTTACCGAGCTATGTCCAAAAAACGATTCAACCAATCAGAGAGCAGCGAGCTATCGCGTGTGCCGAACGTGGCGAACACACTCTGCCTCGGATGGCACATTTGAGAGCGTATTCATTTATTTCACGTTTGCAAACTATGTTGGCGCTATGTTGGCGTTAAACTATGTTTTAAAACTAATAATAAAACTAATAAAAACTAATTTGCGATTCATCGTAACTGCGATATACGACCTTCCGGAGCTCCTGTGAGAGCGTGCGCCATTACGGATAGTACGGGTACGTGCATGCCATATGTTGGCGTTAAACTATGTTTTAAAACTAATTAAACGGACAAATTTCATGTCATGTTTCATGTAAATAGAGGGGGGGGGGGGGGATTGTCACTGTACTCGCAAGCCGTTCGCCGTTCGCTTTGGCGTTGGGAATGGACCAAAACATTTCATGAACCAAACCATTTCATGTAAAGCGTTCGCCGTTCGCTTTGGCGTTGCGAATGGACCAAAACATTTCATGAACCAAACCATTTCATGTAAATAGAGGGGGGGATATAATTTTAGATATAGATATAGTACGGGCATGCCCTAGTACGATATAATTTTGATACATTATATTTGAGATGAGCAAACCTGAAATGTTGCAAAGGAATTTCAACAAGTTGGTCTGCATGGTGGTTTCCATTTGAGCACATAGACCATAAAGTCAGGATCCCAGGTTAAAATTCGTTCAAATCTGTTAATTTGTCCATTGTCTTCTATTTTGTGTACCGTCGGACCCCGCTATTCGCGGGGGATACGTTCCTGGAAAATCAGCGAATTGCCAAACCTTGAATAGCAGGGCATTGTTTCAATGAAAGGCGGATGGGGGGGGGGGGGGGATAGTTTCCTGAGTCGCAAAAATCTGCGAATAGAGAGGACCAAACCGCGAATGGCGAGGCAAAATCTGCGAATGGTGAGGAAAATCCAGAGAATGTCGACGATAATCCACGAAGGTTGATGAAAGTTCTGGAAATGGCGAGACAAAACCCGCGAATGTCGACAATAATCCGCGAAGGTTGATGAAAGTCCTGGAAATGGCGAGACAAAACCCGCGAATGTCGACGAAAATCTGCGAAGGTCGATGAAAATCCCGCGAATGTATGCGAATGTAACGTCTTTCTCAAGTTACATTGTGTAGATTGCATTGTTTCAAGCCTTTTGCATTGTTTGAATGGGGGAAAAGTGGGATAGGTTATAGGTTCCCGGCGGTTCCTCATTCATAGAGGAAAATTTTTAAACTTTAAAATGTTTTCGACCGCAAATGCACCTGATTACAGTTTCACAAAAAATGTGTACAAATAAAAAAACGACAACACCAGGTACCATTTCCAATTTATTGAAGGAATGCGCTTACAGTTTATTAAAAGTGCGAAACCATACCGTACCGTGAAAGTAAAAACAAGACCGGAATCTAAGCGGCGTAGCCGGGCTTGTAAAATATTATAAACCACAAACACACATGATTAGCTTTTTAAACCGACGCTAATGCTGTTTATAGCATTAAACAAAGACATTTGGAGGAATCCCGAGATCTGTGAGGTAAGCTTTACTTACAGAACTGAGCGAAGATCAACTGTAATCTATATATCCCACAAGGGTTGGGTAAATAACATTACCCTTCCTGCCGGGCATATAAGTACTGTGTCGTTGGAAGATCCGTAACGTCTATTCTTTTGATATTTGATGATCATTTTAACAATCGGTTTGTTTGTGTTTCACACTGAATGAAAAACGTAAAGGCGATTAAACGTAAACGTTTTAAAACGTAAACGCATGGCGATTGTGATATATGACAGGTTCGACAATACAGTGCATTCAGAAAGTATTCAGACCCCTTCACTTAATTCGCATTTTGTGATATTGCAGCCTTATGGTGAAATCGTTTAAATTCATTTTTTCCCTCATCAATCTACACTCCATACCCCATAATGACAGAGAAAACAGGATTTTAGAAAGTTTTTTGCAAATTCATTAAAAAGAAAAAACGGAAATATCGCATTGACATAAGTATCCAGACCCTTTGCTATGACACTTGAAATTTAGCTCAGGTGCCTCCCATTTCTCTTGATCATCTTTGAGATGTTTCTACACCTTGATTGGAGTCCAACTGTGGTAAATTCAATTGATTGGACATGATTTATAAATGCACACACCTGTCTAAATAAGGTCTCACAGCTGACAATACATATCAGAGCAAAAACCAAGCCAAGAGGTCGAAGGAACTGCCTGCAGAGCTCAGAGACAGGATTGTGTTGAGGCACAGATCTGGGGAAGCCTACAAAAAATTTTCTGCTGCATTGAAGGTTCCCAAGAGCACTGTGGCCTCCATAATTCTTAAATGGAAGAAGTTTGGAACAACCAAGACTTCCTAGAGCTGGCTGGCCACCTGGCCAAACTGAGCAATTGGGGGAGAAGCGCCTTGGTAAGAGAGGTGAACAAGAACCCGATGGTCACTCTGGCTGAGCTCCAGAGATCCTGTGTGGAGATGGGAGAAACTTCCAGAAGGACAACCATCACTGCAACACTCCACCGATCTGGGCTTTATGGCAGAGTGGCCAGACGGAAGCCTCTCCTCAGTGAAAGACACATGAAAGCCCTCTTGGAGTTTGCAAAAAAAGCACCTAAAGGACTCAGACTGTGAGAAACAAGATTCTGTGGTCTGATGAAACCAAGATTCAACTGTTTGATTTCAATTCAAAGCGTCATGTCTGGAGGAAACCAGGCACCGCTCATCACCTGCCCTATACCATCCCAACGGTGAAGCATGGTGGTGACAGCATCATGCTGTGGAGGTGTTTTTCAGCAGCAGGGACTGGGGGACTGGTCAGGGTTGAGGGAACAATGAACGGAGCAAAGTACAGAGATATCCTTAATGAAAACCTGAAACAGAGTGCTCGGGACCTCAGACTGGGCCGAATGTTCACCTTCCAACAGGACAATGATGCTAAGCACACAGCCAAGACAATGCAGGAGTGGCTGAGGGACAACTCTGTGAAGGTGGCCCAGCCAGAGCCCTGACTTGAACCCAATCGAAGATCTCTGGAGAGACCTGAAAATGGCTGTCCACAAACGGTTCCCATCCCACCTGACAGAGCTTGTGAGGATCTGCAGAGAAGAATGGCAGAAAATCCCCAAATCCAGGTGTGCAAAGCTTGTCACGTCATACCCAAGAAGACTCGAGGCTGTAATCGCTGTCAAAGGTGGTTCAACTACTTACTGAGTTAAGGGTCTGAAGACTTACAGTCACGTGAAAAAGTAAGTACACCCCATGTAAAGTTTTGACTTTCTCAACATATTTCAACATACAGCTATTTGATCTTCATTTCAACAATATTGATAGATAAAGGTGATATAATATAACAAATATCATGAAACATTTACATTTTGTAGTCCATTGTATAATTTAAATAAACATAAATACAAATTTCACAAATTTCACATTTCACAATTTCACTTCTGGAACAATGTGCTCTGGACAGATGAGTCAAAGGTAGAGCTATTTGGTCACAGTACCAGAAGACATGTTTGGCGAAAACCAAAGACAGCATTTGACCACAATAACCTGATACCAACAGTAAGGCATGGTGGTGGAAATATTATGGTTCGGGGCAGCTTTGCTGCATCAGAGCCTGGGCAGCTCACCATCATAGAATCCACTATGAATTCTTAATTGTACCAGAGGGTGCTTGAGGATAATGTGAGGCCTTCTGTCGGAAAGTTGAAGCTCAACCGAAGTTGGACCTTGAAAACATGACAATGGCCCTAAACATACCAGTAAATCCACCAAGGAATGGCTGAAAAGAAAGAAATGGAGGGTTCTGGAAAGGCCAAATCAAAGCCCGGATCTAAATCCCATCGAGAAGTTGTGGGGGGATTTGAAACGAGCTGTGCATGCAATTGTGAATGCTGTGCAACAATTTTTTGTTGAATAAATTATTGCAAAGTCAATTTTTCATTGTTTTTTGTTCAATTAGATCACCTTTATCTGTAGATACTGTTTAAATGAAGATCAAATATTGATTTGTCCACATATGTTTAAAAGATTAAAAAAACATTTCATGGGGTGTACATACTTTTTCCACATGCGAAATTTGCATTTATGTTTATTTAAATGATACAATGGACTACAAAATGTAAATGTTTCATGATATTTGTTATATTATATCACCTTTATCGATCAATATTGTTGAAATGAAGATCAAATAGCTGTATGTTGAAATATGTTGAAAAAGTCAAAACTTTACATGGGGTGTACTTACTTTTTCATGTGACTGTATATGTATGTATGTACAGTCACGTGAAAAAGTAAGTACACCCCATGTAAAG
Source organism: Myxine glutinosa (assembly GCF_964187855.1). Lineage (NCBI taxonomy): Eukaryota > Metazoa > Chordata > Myxini > Myxiniformes > Myxinidae > Myxine > Myxine glutinosa. The sequence goes on from NC_136261.1 coordinate 308,612,822, forward strand.
TTTTGACTTTTTCAACATATTTCAATATACAGCTATTTGATCTTCATTTCAACAATATTGATAGATAAAGGTGATATAATATAACAAATATCATGAAACATTTACATTTTGTAGTCCGTTGTATAATTTAAATAAACATAAATGCAAATTTCGCATGTGGAAAAAGTAAGTACACCCTCGGCTCTAATAGGTGGTATTGCCCCCTTTGGCAGAAACAACCTCAAGTAGGCGTTTCTTATAACTGTCTACCAGTCTCTGACATCGACTGGGATAAATTTTTCCCCACTCCTCCATGCAGAATTATTTTAGCTGTGCGATGTTTGAGGGGTTTCTTGCGTGCACAGCTTGTTTCAAATCCCCTCAACATCTCGATGGGATTTAGATCCGGGCTTTGACTTGGCCATTCCAGAACCATCCATTTCTTTCTTTTCAGCCATTCCTTGGTGGATTTCATGGTATGTTTAGGGTCATTGTCATGTTGCAAGGTCCACCTTCGGTTGAGCTTCAACCTTCCGACAGATGGTCTCACATTATCCTCAAGCACCCTCTGGTACAATGAAGAATTCATAGTGGATTATATGATGGTGAGCTGCCCAGGCCCTGATGCAGCAAAGCTGTCCCAAACCATAATATTTCCACCACCATGCTTTACAGTTGGTATCAGGTTCTTGTGGTCAAATGCTGTCTTTGGTTTTCGCCAAACATGTCTTCTGGTACTGTGGCCAAATAGCTCTACCTTTGACTCATCTGTCCAGATCACATTGTTCCAGAAGTGCTCGTCTTTGCCTCGGTGTTCATTGGCAAACTTTAGTCTTGCCCTGATGTTCTTTCTGGACAGCAAAGGTTGCCTCCTGGTACACCTCCCATGTAGAACAAATTTGTGCAGCCTCTTTCTAATGGTAGACTCGTGCACTTTGACATCAACAGTGGCAAGAGCTACCTGTAGGTCCTGTGATGACATTCTGGGGTTCTTAGAGACTTCTTTCAGCATCTTGCGGTCTGCTCTCGGGCTGATCTTGCTGGGGCGGCCTGGCCTGAACAAGTTGGCAGTTGTTTGGAATCTTCTCCACTTGTAGATGATCTTCCGGACAGTCGGTCAGTCCAGTCCGGACAGTCCAGCCGGACAGTCCGGACAGTCGAATGATTGATTTCAAATTGTTTGGAGATCTTTTTAAATCCCTTCCCAGACTCGTAGGCATCTATAACCTTCTTTCTGAAGGCCTCAGAGAGCTCTTTTGATCTAGGCATGGTGACGCCGCACACTTCAACAACAAAGAGCAAACCAAACTAAATGTCTGAGGTTTAAATAAGACAGGTTCCTCCAAGATCCTCTCTAACGATCTTCTAATCATTTGCACCTGAGCTGGTGCACCTGATTCTAATTTTAGGTATTTGAAGTAGTCATAAATGTAGGGGTGTACTTACTTTTTCCACATGTGAAATTTGCATTTATGTTTATTTAAATTATACAATGGACTACAAAATGTAAATGTTTCATGATATTTGTGATATTATATCACCTTTATCTATCAATATTGTTGAAATGAAGATCAAATAGCTGTATGTTGAAATATGTTGAAAAAGTCAAAACTTTACATGGGGTGTACTTACTTTTTCACGTGACTGTACATACATACAGACGGACAAACACTGTTCTACACGGCTTTGCCCTTTGGGCTATGCCGTAAAAACACAACACCATCATGTAACGTTTAAAAATTTTTATTTTACAAACACATGCAACTTTCAGATGATGATGATGGTAATGAATTAAAATCCCATGAATTTCTCGAACTCTGAGGATGACTCAAATGATAGTCCTGCAACGTCATGCACTGAGGGAGAGGCAGGAGAGGCAGCAGTTCAGGGTGTTGGTGAGGACACTGAGAGGATGGCAGGAGAGGGTGCTGGTGGTGTTGAGGTGTACTGAGCAGGGCTGAAGAAATGGGTAATGGAGAGCTGTCTGGCAGATTGCCGCAGGTTTCGATGCAGATCTTTGTAGGGGAGAAGCAAATCATCCAAGCCCCTCTTGAACTTGAGGTACCTCTCCATGACTGGGCCAGCATTTTCCAAATTGTCGATAAGCACCCGCATGGCATGCAGCAACTCAACCAAGAACTGGACTGTGAGGTTAGACTTTGGCACCTCTTCCTCATCACTGCCCGCCTTCTCCTCCTCGGAAACCGTCATAATGGCCCCCAACTCCTCCTCGGTGAGGTTGTCGCCATGTGAGGCAATGAGATCCTCCAACTCCTCAGGCTGCATGTCATCAAATCCTTCCCTTCCTAACTGCCGTGCCAACCCGACAATCACATGCCTCGCCTCAGTGTTATTGAGAAAGCCAGTAAAGTTTCTGTCTGCCTGTGGTCATGGGTTGTGCTAGCACGCATTGATGTTGGAGGCTCTCACCTCATTCAGCGACTCCTTGATGGCACCGATGCAGTGGGCAATGTTGAAATCCTTCCAACACTACCCGACAGTGAGCCCTGGGTCGGTCTCCATCGCATCCAAAATGCAGCAAAAGGTGCGACGGGTGTAATACGTTGTAAATGTTGAAATCACGCCTTGGTCGAGTGGCTGGATGAGGGAGGTTGTGTTGGGCGGCAGGAAGATCACCTCGACGTTCGGGTGAGCCACGTCCAGATTTGCAGGGTGGCCAGGAGCATTGTCCAAGAGCAAGAAAACCTTGAATGCAAGGTTTTTGCCCCCCATGTACCTCTCCACCTGAGGGACGAAACAATTATGGAACCAGTCCAGGAAGATTTCTGCCATCACCAAGGCTTTCCTGTTGGCCCTACAAAACACAGGCAGAGTTTGCTTGTTCTTGCCCTTGAGAGCACACGTGTTCAGGGAACTGCACAACACCATGGGTTTCAGCATGAAGTCCCCTTTTGTGTTTGCACAGAGGAGAAGAGATACCCGGTCCTTGGCAGCCTTGAATCCCGATGCTGTCTCCTCATGCTTCGAGATGGAAGTTATTGTGGACATCTTTTTCCAGAAGAGGCCGGTCTCATCAGCGTTGAACACCTGCTCTGGGAGGTATCCCTTCTCTTCGATCAGCCTCGCGAGTTGAGTAGGGAACGCTTTTGCCGCCTTGTGGTCCACGGAGGCACCTTCCCCTGTGAGCTTCACATTTTTCAGGCAGTACCGCTCCTTGAAACGATGTAACCATCCTCTACTTGCAGTGAATGAATTTGCGCTGCTTGTACCATCATCGCTCGGCACATCACTCAAGCTGGCACCACCCATGCCAGCGCCAGATAGATGATCGTAAATTCGTTTGGCCTTTTCTCGGATGAAAGGTCCACTCAAAGGCATATTCTTCTGCGTATTGTCCTCGATCCATATGCTGAGTGCCTTCTCCATCCTTTCTTTGTGGACATCCCGGACATGGGTGACCACCTTCATACTCAACACAGCGCTCGCTGAAATACTCTCATGAATCGCCTTCTCGGTCTTCCATATGTTGTGAATGGTGGATTCGTTGATGCCATAATGCGTGCCCACAGAGGCTGCACTCTATCCTCTCAAAAGCCGGTCGGGCAGCTCCACTTTCTGGCTCAGGTTCATCACTTTCTTCTGCCTCTTGGTAGTCGACACACCTCCAGCAATTGTCTTGCGCTTGGGAGCCATGATTGAACATGAGCAGAGCGAGAGTCAAAAATGCAGGTCAAAGCAACGGGACGAGAACAATGATCGAGATAGAGTACACAGTCTGTATATGTAGGAATGCGAGCATTGTGGGTAGCTGCGGGAGGGGTGAATTCCCTGGACATTTTTTGTGGGGGATATTATCGGATGATGCCGTATGGAGCCTATCTGCTAATTTCAATAATCTTACTATAATTCACCAAATGCGTCTGTCCGTTCGAAGGTACCACAAAAACGCCTCAACCGATCGCAACGATATTTTGGGTGGGTATTCCTGGGACCACTGGGAGTAAAATAGGCAATATTGTTTTTCCAAGTTTTCCAATTTTCCAGTTTTTCCAAACACGATGGAATAATATTTACCAATATGAACAGTGATGTGGCTTTTATTGAAAGTCTACAAATACTGTTTAGATTTTGATGACAATTAAGAACCTGCCACGAATGCAGAAGTGGACAGATGACGGCAATGTGCGCGTTTGATAATATCCAAATACAACCTTCATTCAATCGTAATGTTAAATCGTTAAACGTTAATCGTATTAATCGTTTTGTTAAAGTATCAATTGATGATTGGAATTGAGTGAATACAATTACGATTTTGAATTCGTAATTGTATTCACCCAACCGTATGGAACTTCACATCAGGATTTAAATATTTGTTTATGTCACGAATGTTGTTAAAAGTTTATTTTTCATATTAATGTTATTTAATTTGTGATTGGAGTTATGCTGTTTGGAATGAAAAAAGAGATATCGAGTTCAACTGAATGACGAAATGCGGTGACGGTTTCTACTTTCGAAACGTGAATTTGCGGATCGCCATATGCAGATTCGCCATTGACTGGGTATGGAACAAACGTACCCATTTGTTTGCCAGCGGGTACGTTTTTCATGGAAGTCCTTCACGAACTTGCTGTCCATGTCTGACGTGCAACTGAAGGTGCTACAGGAATGTGGAATTTATTGGTTTCATGCTTTAGCATTCGCCGTTTCTGCATTGTCTGTTTGCTTCTGGCCTCCCACCCATGCGTAGCACAGGTACCTCGCTAGTACATTTAATGAAGCGTTTGCATTGTACATGTATGATTCGCGGAGTTGACATGTTTTAGTTGCTGATGGAGCATCCCCGAATAATTTTTATGGTATAAGATCTCTGATGATGCTTCACCGTAAATTGCAAATTGTAATCGATTTAATGAAGCGTTTGCTTTCTATAATTTGCGTGTTTGACTTGTTTTCGTAGCTGGCGGAACATCCCGCGCGCGAAGCCCTCGATTATAGTCCGGCTAAAATTTGCGGCCGCAAAAGCCATGAAAACACAAATCACACAGCAGTGAATTTATAAGCAGGTCATGCTCACGGCTCGTATATTTTTTTATGTATGTCCAGCTGCTTTATGCATGGCTGGTGAGTGATGGGTTTTTATAAATACCTGTACCGTATGTCAAGCTAACAGTTTGTGAATTTTTGCGGAGTCCCCGAAAAGCTGAACCGCGAATAGCGGGGTCTGACTGTATTCCCTTTAAAGGTGCACCGATATTGCCTCGTGTCCCTGTCCAAATATAAAATGTTAATGACTGTAGAAAAAACAAAGAAATAATAATTTGCAGAAAACCTATGATGTCGACAGCACAGCAACGAAATCAGATTTGATTAGGAGATTTTTTTTTTGAAGGGATTTCTAAATGAATAGCATTTCATCATTGTTTTACATTGACAATATCACTGGAAAGTGAAGACACTTTCCTGTGACTTAAAGTAGCTGAGCATTTATAATTTAGACTTTGGTGTTGGTTTCCCTAGATTTGGCTTCATAGTGGTTGTAACTTTAAAAAACAGAAAATTGTTGGTAACACAGCTACGATGGGCCAAATGATCCCTTCTCGAAGCAAGTTCACATAACTATACTACATTACATAGCAGGGTTGCCTGGTTTTGTGCTAAAGGTAAACTTTAAGGAGGAATTTTCAGTCCAAAAGCCGAAATGTTGAGACCTGCTAAGAATATTGTGAAGACAGAGAGGCGAAGCAACACAAAGAAACATGTGTGAGCTGACACTGAATGGAAATGAGACCGAGTGAGAATGCAAAAGTATAGAAGAGCCACATGCTTAGTTTTGCTCGTGAGTCTCAACAATCTCCCCGCATGGCGTCCGCAGCATGCAAAATCTAGCTTTTGTGGCTGGATCTCCTGTTGGATGCACACGTTGACACTGGACTCATGCAGGAAGTTTGTCCACTGTATACATGTGGGAAAGGTATTTTAGGGTAAATGGATATACGTACATGGTGTTTTGAACTAACCACAGCTCAGTGACTTGTGTTAGTGTCAGAAAAAACGGAGATATCCTGAAAGTAAAGTCTGAAAGTAAAGGGAGGCATGAAGGGTTTGTAGAAAATGTGCCATGAAGGGCTTGCTATGCAAAAAGTGCACACACACAAAACTATGTATGTGTATTTTTGAAAAAATAAATCAATAAATATATCTTCAGTATATTATAGAAGTAGCCGTGTCTGTCTGCTTGTTTGTCGTGTTGTAACTTCAGAACGGATGAACGGATTTCAATAAATCCAACTACGGTGGATTCAAGGTTTGCAATGCAAAAAAGGTCGTTTTGTGTGTATGGGTGCATGAGCACTGTCAGGTATGAAGCTGCAAATATTCACCGTTGTATCCCTACACCGTGACGGCATGGTATCCCTGCGCCCCAGCTCGGATGGCGCTGCAGTTAATCGGGCCTGTATCGGCAGAGTCAATAAACGTGTGCTACAATCGATCGTAGTTTGTCGAGATACCTTACATGGTGACGAGGATAAACATCTAGAGCATGACTTCTTTCGGCCAAATCGATAAATTCGACCCTCATGAGGGAGATTTTGACACGTATTCTGAGCGGTTGTCTTTTTACGTCGAGGCGAATGGCATCGCGACCGAAGCCTGGATGAAGGCCGTCTTCCTGTCCGTTTGCGGAGGTGAGACGTTCACACTCGTTAAAAACCTGATTCGGCCTCGGACAATCCAGGAGCTCACGTATGCAGAGCTCAAGGCCGCTTTGAAGGAGCATTGTAATCCATCTCCTTCAGTCATCCTGAGTCGGTTTAATTTTTACATGTACAGACAGCAGCAAGGTCAGTCGATCGCAGACTTCATTGCACACCTCAAAAAACTGTCACATCTGTGTGAGTTTGGGGACACGATTGATGACATGCTCCGTGATTTGCTGGTGGTTGGCATGTCCGATGACCGCACTCGTAGACCCTGCTTGCTGAGAGAAGACTGACGTTCCAAAATGCCAGAGACACCGCCATTTCCATGGAAAGTGCTGAACGCAACGCTACAAGCATCGGTGCCACTCGCTCGTCTGGTACCAGCCCTGCTGTGAATCGGTTGGATCATGTTCAGCCAAAACGTTGGAACAAGGCTCCTCGTCAGAAGCCAGTGCAGTCTCAAACACACAACAAATGTTTTCGGTGCAACGGAAAGCACCCTCCGGAGACGTGTCGGTTCAAAGATGCCACCTGCCATTTCTGTTCGAAAACTGGCCATATTGCTCCAGCTTGCATCACTCGCAAATCGGGAAAAGAGAAAGCTGCTGACAAGAAGATTCATCAGTTTATCGGTTCGGAGGAACCTGAGCTTGACCAGGTGAGCTCTGTTTCTGACAACTCAGAATCGTATGACTTGCTTCATATTGATTCTCACCATAAGCGGAACCCTCTTCTTGCCACTGTTGTCGTCAACAATCGACCTTTGAAAATGGAGGTCGACACTGGTGTGGCCGTCTCGCTCATCAGTCATGCTGTTTTTACAAACCTGTGGAGTGATGCTGACTGACCCCATCTGAAACCTACTACCTATGGACTCTCCACCTATACAGGTGAGAAGATTGTTCCCTGCGGTACATGTGACGTCACAGTGGGCTACGATAACAGTGAGTTTCACGTACCCCTGATCGTCATTCCTGGAAAGGGCCCTTCCTTACTCGGCAGGAACTGGTTGAGCATAATTCGACTGAAGTGGAAAAGCATTCATCAACTCCGGGCAGCCAACGTTTCTCCTACCACAGCATACACACTCAAAAATGTGCTGGATACGTACCCGGATGTCTTCAATCATGAGCTTGGAACCTTGAAAGGACATACGGCTAAACTCAGTGTTGACCGGGATGACAATCCTATATTTTGCAGAGCTCGCCCAGTCCCTTTCGCCCTGCGTGAGCAGATTGACAAGGAACTGGATCATCTTGAAAATCTGAGCATCATCGAGCAAATCCAGTATGCCGAATGGGCGGCGCCCATCGCTCCGCTCATAAAACCGGACCAGTCCATCTGTATATGTGGAGATTATAAAATGAGCGTGAACAAGTGTTCTTCATTGGATAAATATCCAATCCCGAGGATCGAAGACCTCTATGCTCGTCTCACGGGAGGCAAGACTTTTACGAAACTCGATCTCAAATCCGCCTATCTACAGCTCCGCTTGGACGAGAATTCGAAACAGTATCTTACCATCAACATGCATCGTGGGTTGTACAGGTACCACCGACTCAGTTTTAGAGTGAAATCTGCACCTGGAATTTATAAGCGTGTCATGAACAGTTTGTTTGCCGCCGAACACAACGTCGTTTGTTACCAGGATGATATTCTGGTTACTGGTCGTATGGACCTGGAACATCTACAAAACCTGGATAGAGTTCTGAAGAAGATTTCGGACTCCGGCCTACGTTTGCGTCGAGACAGGTGCAAGTTTATGGTGCCATCAGTCACGTACCTGGGTCACACGATTGATGCCGAGAGTCTACACCCGACAGATGAGAAAGTCCGAGCTATCAAGGATTCTCCTGCTCCATGAGACGTGACCGAATTGAAGTCATACCTCGGTTTGCTTCAGTTCTATGGTCGTTACATCCTGAATGTGACCGACGTTTTGGGCCCCCTTTATCGGCTTTTGAGGAAAGGAGTCTCCTGGAGCTGGGGGTCTACTGAACAATCAGCATTCCAGACCTCTAAGGATCTGCTCAAATCGTCCAATGTTCTCGTTCATTTTGATCCAGAGAAGGATCTTGTGCTGACATGCGATGCCTGTCGGTATGGAGTGGGGAGTGTATTATCACACGTGATGCCTGATGGTATGGAAAGACCTGTTGCATTTGCATCCAGAACATTGTCCCCGGCAGAGAAGAACTATTCCAAACTTGACAAGGAAGGATTGGGAATCGTTTTCGGCATCAGCAAATTTCGCCAGTACCTTCTTGGACATCATTTCACAATTCGCACTGATCACAAGCCACTGACCAGTCTGTTTGGTCCAACTAAGGTGACATCTGACACACTACAGCCCAGGATCATCCGCTGGTCCCTGTTTCTCGCTGCTTATGACTACACCATATGTTATAAGCCCGGTTCGTCTATCACAAATGCAGATGCCATGAGTCGGTTACCCATTCCAGAATCCGTTGATGATTCGCCTACACCAGGATCCATTATCGCACTGATGGATCATCTGGAAGATTGTGCTGTCGATTCCGGCCAGATCCGCACTCATACTCGACGAGACCCCGTTCTGTCCAGAACTGTCCAGGCTGTACAGCTTGGATGGCATTTGCTACCTGAGGGTGACCCAGCTATTGCGGCTTTTAAAGCACGTAAAAACGAACTCAGCATGGAAAATGGTTGCCTATTCTGGGGATGTCATGTCATGATCCCGGAAAATCTGCATTCCAGGGTCATGGATGAAATCCATGACTGTCACCCCGGGATTGTGAAGATGAAGTCACTCGCCAGAAACTATGTGTGGTGGCCGAATCTTGATGCTGATATCGAACATCATGTTCGACATTGTTACCCCTGCCAGAGCACCCGGAATACACCTGCGAAAGCACCACTGCATCCCTGGGAATGACCCAGCGAACCGTGGCATCGCCTACATCTCGATTATGCCGGGCCTATTAACGGCAGCATGATTCTAATAATTACGGACGCGCACACAAAATGGAATGATGCCTATGTGACATTTTCACATGTTTTGGAAATGTTGGTACTACGTCAGCCATTGTCATCGAAAGACTCAGACGCTGTTTCGCCACTCATGGTCTGCCCAGGATGATCGTGAGTGATAACGGTTCGTGTTTTTCCAGGTCCGAGTTTGCCGAGTTCACACGTCGGAACGGCATCAAACATGAGTTTGTCAGCCCACATCACCAGGCTTCAAATGGCTTGGCCGAACGATCCGTGGGAATCATCAAATCCGGATTGCAGAAACTTCAGGAGGGAACCCTGGAAACAAAGCTTTCTCGTCTCCTGTTCAAATCCCGCATCACGCCACAATCAACAACCGGTGCAACTCCGTCTGAGTTATTGATGAAACGACACTTGAGATCGACACTTGACAATCTCAAACCAGACATATCATCAAACGTTTATCAGAGCCAGCTTAATCAAAAGTTGGTCCACGATAAGACGTCCAACAGTCGCTGTATCAACATTGGAGATCCAGTGTTTGCCCGAAATTTTGGTGTAGGTGCGACGTGGCTACCGGGGGACATCATCGAGAAGCCAGGTCCACTGTCCTGCGTGATTCGCCTGCAGGACGGCCCGAAATTCGTCGACATCAGGACCACATAACCTACCGTCACTGTGAGTCGATAGAGCCTGCAGCATCATCACAGTCAAAACAACAGTTCGACCCGTCACTGCCGGAGATCGTCGTGGCCGCTCCAGCCGGCTCGGATGCCCCGAAAACCTCTGCGAACGCTACACCCTTCGTGGAGACCAAAAGAATCACCTCGGACTCTGTATCCACTGGTACACCGCCACCCAAAGGGATCACCTCGGACTCTGTATCCACTGGTACACCGCGACGCTCAATGCGTGAGAGAAAAGCACCCGACCGGTTGAATCTTTGAAGATGTTTTTTTTTCACGTTGACACATGTTCTATTTTCACGTATTTTCATAACCGTTTGCACACATATTTTCACATGTTTTGGAAATGTTGCTTTTGAAATGTCAATTCTGGAAATCTAGCACGTATTGCTCTTGGTAATTTTGGACTTAAAGGGGAGGATGTCATGTATGAAGCTGCAAATATTCACCGTTGTATCCCTACACCGTGACCGCATGGTATCCCTACGCCCCAGCTCGGATGGCGCTGCAGTTAATCGGGCCTGTATCGGCAGAGTCAATAAACGTGTGCTACAATCGATCGTAGTTTGTCGAGATACCTTACAGGCACATTTGTTGAAACTGCAAATGCCAACTTGTGACGCTGGTTATTCCTGCACAGATGGGAGGGTTTCACAGGAATCCTTTTTTGTTCTTGCTTCATCGATTAGATATCAAAGCCCTGCTGAGGAAATGGAAACCCCGTATTTTTTGTAGCATTTACACAAAGGCAGAGGAGGAGACCTCAGAGGTTGTTTCTTACCATGGTCTGTGCCTAATACGTAATCCAGACATTATGATCAAAAGAAAGAAGAGAGGTGGAGGGTGAGAAATTATATTTATTTTGATCTTCCTCTTTGTGTGTTGTTGTATATTATTCTCAATGCAGCATCGAAAAAGGCTTATTATGGTCTAAAAAGGCCTAATTCATAAAATGCCAATGTGATTAAAATCCCATTAATAATGTCCTCGCTCCCCGAGTGCACAGTTAAGCTGATATCAATATATCGCCTCATTTTTTTTCCCATTAACAACTTTTCTCTTTTTTTTTGCAATTACTCAAAGATTGGTATTCCAGTCAGTGAAGCGATGGGTCTTCTATTCCAGTATTTATGAAGTGTTTGTGTGTGTGTTTGTGTGTTCACACATAAAACACTTGGTGAGCTCTCTATAAGCTGATTGGTAATGGAACATACCCCTGGTGCTTTATTACCAGGGGGACAGAAAATATTGAGTGTAGACATGCTTGTTCGGGTGTTTCATGAAGTAAGAGATTCAATTTGAGTAAAAAAAATCATTACATTGTGGTGGACACAAAAGCCCACTGGCGTGGTGACATCATTCCACGCACCAAGTGGGCGGTGGCCACGCCCGAGGGGTAGGCGTGGCCTCATGATATACACCGGGCGACCAGCCCGGAGGAGTTCAGTGTTACAGTGTAGTCTTACAATAAAGACGTTTATATGTTACCGCTTGTCCGCTTCCTCCTTGCTCACAAGCAGCGCGCGTAACGCCGCGCTTTACTGGTGACCCTCGACGTTGGATCTGCCGGAGCGATCCTTCCACACGCGACGCCATCGCCATGGCCGACTTCGTCAAACTTCCGGAATTTTGGGAGGCTCAGGCCGAAGTCTGGTTCGTCCAGGCCGAAGCCCAATTTCAGCTTCGGCACCTCACCGGCGATGACACGCGCTATTGCCACGTCGTCGCCTCCCTCGGGCCCGGCACGGCCGCTCGAGTTGTGTCCGTCCTTCGCCACCCACCGAAAGGCCACAAGTACGAGGCACTCAAGCGGCTACTCCTAGCCACGTTCAGCCTCACGGACGACGCACGGGCCGACCGCCTCCTGGATCTCCCCGAGCTCGGTGAGACGCGCCCGTCGGTCCGAATGGACCATATGCTGTCACTGTTGGGCGACGAAGCCCCCGGTTCGCTATTCCGGGCGCTTTTCCGTCGCCAACTTCCAGCGCAGGTTCGCCTCGCGTTGGCCGGGACCGGGCTAACGGAACCCCGAGCATTGGCGGCCGAGGCGGACAAGTACTTCGCCGCTTCGGACACGCGGGCGAGCGTCGGCGTGGCCGTCACGGCCTTCGACGCTGATGTTCAGCAGCATGTTCCACAGCATCATCTTCTACAGCACGCTGATGTTCAGCAGCACGCTGATGTTCAGCAGCATGCTGATACGCACCTCGTGAACGCCGCCACGCCCCGCCCACCGCCGCGGCGAAAACCGCCACCGCGGGGAAACCCATCGACTCCACCGGCCTGGCGGAGCCAGCCACGCTCCTCCAGCTCCACCACCTGGTGCTGGTTCCACGCCAAGTTCGGCCACGAAGCTCGGCGGTGTCATCCGCCGTGCTCCTTCAACGGGTCGGGAAACGCCCGGGCCGGCGCTCAATAGTGGCGATGAGCGCCGGCCGTTCGAGCAGCCTGCTGTTCATAACGGACACCTTCTCCGGGCGCCGTTACCTGTGCGACATGGGAGCGCAGGTGAGTGTCATTCCCGCCGGCACGTCAGACAAGCACGCCGCGGGTGGGGGCCCCGCACTGCTTGCCGCGAACGGGATGCCCATCCGTACGTACGGAAAACGCTGCCTCTCTCTGCGGTTTGGAGGGCAGGTTTTCCGATGGACGTTCGTCACCGCCGACGTGCCCATGGCACTGCTTGGCGCGGACTTCCTGTGCGCTAATGGGCTCCTGGTCGACGTCAAGCGCAGACGGCTTGTCCAGGCCGAGACGTTCAGCTCGCTCGCTTGTGCGTTGCCCAGCTCAACGAGCGGCTTGCCAAGCGGCTTGCCGAACGATTCGGTTCCGGCCACGTTGGTCTGTACGCTTCCGGCAGCGGACGCATTCACCCGCCTCCTCGCCGGCTTCCCGGCCCTCACGCGGCCCACCTTCTCGGCGGGGGCCGTCAAGCACGGGGTGGCCCATCACATCCCCACCGTAGGGCCACCGGTCTACGCCCGGGCACGCCGCCTCGAGCCGACGAAGCTGGCGGTGGCAAAAGCGGCGTTCGCTACCCTGGAGCGACTCGGCATCGTTCGGCGCTCAGAGAGCGCTTGGGCGTCGCCGCTGCACATCGTGCCGAAGCCCGGCGGGGGATGGCGACCGTGCGGGGACTATCGCCGTCTCAATGACGCCACGACTCCCGACCGCTACCCCGTCCCCCACATTCAGGACTTTTCCGCCCGTTTGGCGGGCAGGTCCTTCTTCTCGAAGGTGGACCTCATACGCGGCTACCATCAGGTCCCCGTCAGGCCGGAGGACGTCCCGAAGACGGCGGTCATCACGCCATTCGGACTCTTCGAGTTCCTGCGCATGCCCTTCGGTCTGAAGAATGCGGCTCAGGCGTTCCAGCGACTGATGGACAGCGTCCTGCGCGACTTGGATTTTGTCTACGTCTACCTGGACGATATCCTCGTCGCCAGCGCGTCCCGCGAAGAGCACCTACGCCACCTCCGCACGCTCTTCGAACACCTGGGCCAGCATGGCCTGATTGTGAACCCCGCAAAGTGCCGGTTCGGCGCCGCCACAATCGATTTTCTGGGGCACCGTGTCACCAGGCACGGAGCCGTCCCCCTGCCGGCCAAGGTGGAGGCGGTGAATGGGTTTCCGCGCCCCCGCATGATCAGAGGGCTGTAGGAGTTCCTGGGCATGGTGAACTTTTACCATCGGTTCCTGCCCCGTATCGACCAGCTCCTGCGCCCCCTGCACGAAGCTCTCCGAGGTAAGCCGGGCAAAGGCGACGTTACCTGGACCGAGCAGATGGACACGGCGTTCACGGGCGCGAAGCTCGCCTTGGCTAACGCCACCATGCTCGCGCACCCGGCGCCCGATGCACCGATCGCCCTCACCACCGATGCCTCGGACTACGCGGTGGGCGCGGTGCACGAGCAATGGGTGCGTGGAGCTTGGCAACCGCTGGCGTTCTTTAGCCGGCAGCTTCGCCCGCCCGAACGCCGTTACAGTACCTTTGACCGTGAGTTGCTCGGACTTCACTTGGCGGTCAGGCACTTCCGCCATCTGCTCGAGGGCCGGGCGTTCACTGCCTTCGTCGACCACAAGCCGCTGATCTTTGCGATGGGCAAGGTCACCGAGCCGTGGTCGGCCCGGCAGCAGCGTCACCTCTCGGCCGTGTCCGAGTACACGACGGACATCCAGTACGTCGCGGGGAAGGACAACCCGGTGGCGGATTGCCTTTCCCGGGCCGTCGCCCACGCAGTCCACCTCGGCATCGACTATGCCCGGATGGCAGCGGACCAGGCCGCTGACCCCGACGTCCAGGCCTTGCGGACCGCCGTCACGGGCCTCCGCGTCACCGAGGTGCCGTTCGACGGCGCGGGCGCGGCCCTCTTGTGCGACGTCTCCCTCGGGCGTCCTCGCCCCATTGTGTCCGCGGGCTGGCAGCGCCAGGTGTTTGACGCCATCCACGGCCTGTCCCACCCGGGCGCGAGGGCCTCCCAAAGGCTGATCGCCGACAAGTTCGTCTGGCATGGCCTCCGGAAGGCCGTCCGCGGCTGGGCCAGGACGTGCCTCGCGTGCCAGCGCGCCAAGGTGCACCGGCACACCCAGGCCCCGTTGGCCCCGTTCACGGTGCCGGAACGCCGGTTTGACCACGTCCACGTGGACCTGGTGGGACCTCTGCCCCCCTCGCGGGGTTTCACCTACGTCCTCACCATGGTGGACCGCACCACCCGGTGGCCGGAGGCCGTGCCCTTGGCGTCGACAACGGCGGCCGATGTCGCGCAGGCTTTCATTGCCACCTGGGTCGCCCGGTTCGGCGCCCCCTCAGACATCTCATCCGACCGCGGCCCCCAGTTCACCTCGGAGCTCTGGGGGGCGGTTGCACAGGGGCTCGGGGTCCGGCTGCACCGAACCACGGCCTACCACCCCCAGGCTAACGGCCTGTGTGAGCGATTTCACCACTCATTGAAGGCCGCGCTCCGGGCCACCCTCCGCGACGGTGGCTGGGTCGACAGGCTCCCCTGGGTCCTGCTGGGCCTCCGGACGGCGCCCAAGGAGGACCTGTGCGCATCCGCGGCGGAGTTGGTCTTCGGGCAACCGCTGCGGGTGCCGGGCGAGTTCCTCTCCGACTCCACGGCACCATGGTCCGCGGCACAGCAGCGCTCCGCTCTGCAAGAGACCGCCCAGAGGTTCGCCCCGGTGCCAACGGCATGCCACGGGCACCCACCGACGCACGTCGCCCCGGAGCTTCGCACGGCGGAGTACGTCTTCGTCCGCCACGATGCCCATCGGACACCACTGCGGCCCCCGTACGACGGGCCTTTCCGCGTGCTGGAGACCGGGGCGAAGCACTTCACCCTGGACATCGGCGGTACTCCTGACCGCGTTTCGGTAGACCGCCTCAAGCCGGCCCACCTCGATGTGGACTATCCACCGCCAGTGGCCCGACCCCCACGTCGGGGCCGCCCTCCTGCGGGCGGACCCCCGGCACCGCCAAGCCCCGCCGCCACGCCGCCCCCCGGTCCTGCACCCATCCCAGGGGCAGCCAGGGGCATCCCACCTGGCATCCCTGCACCCCGGACGCCGCCGATCGCCAGGGGGCGCTTCGGCCGGGTCATTCGTCTGCCCCGCAAACTGGCCCTCCAGGTGCGCGGGAATTCTGGGGGGGCGCGTGTGGCGGACACAAAAGCCCACTGGCGTGGTGACATCATTCCACGCACCAAGTGGGCGGTGGCCACGCCCGAGGGGTAGGCGTGGCCTCATGATATACACCGGGCGACCAGCCCGGAGGAGTTCAGTGTTACAGTGTAGTCTTACAATAAAGACGTTTATATGTTACCGCTTGTCCGCTTCCTCCTTGCTCACAAGCAGCGCGCGTAACGCCGCGCTTTAACATTAACCTTCACCTCCACCATTTATAAAACGTCTTTACCTACAGCATTTAGGTAAAGTTGATGCCATAATGCCTACCCACAGAGGCGGCTGCACTCTATCCTCTCAAAAGCCGGCCCAGCAGCTCCACTTTCTGGCTCAGGTTCATCAATTTCTTCTGCCTCTTGGTAGTTGACACATCTCCGGCAATGGTCCTGCGCTTGGGAGCCATGACTGAACATGAGCAGAGCGAGAGTCAAAAATGCAGGTCAAAGCAACAGGACGAGAACAATGATCGAGATCGAGGACACAGTCTGTATATGTAGGAATGCGGGCATTGTGGGTAGATACGGGAGGGGTGAATTCCTTTCTTTATAAAACTTTATAAAATGTTTTATAAAAACAAACACATTTTCCTCCAGCATTTCAGAGAAATCTTTGCCTGCAGAATTTATAATACATCTTTACCTGCAGCATTTTAAAAAACATCTTTACCGACAGCATTTATAAAACCATCTTTATCTACAACATTTAAAAAAAACTTTACCGACAGCATTAATAAAACATCTTCACATACAGCATTATAAAACATCTTTACATACAGCATTATAAAACATCTTTACATACAGCATTATAAAACATCTTTACATACAGCATTATAAAACATCTTTACATACAGGATTATAAAACATCTTTACATACAGCATTATAAAACATCTTTACATACAGCATTATAAAACATCTTTACATACAGCAGTATAAAACATCTTTACATACAGGATTATAAAACATCTTTACATACAGCATTATAAAACATCTTTACATACAGCATTATAAAACATCTTTACATACAGCATTATAAAACATCTTTACATACAGCATTATAAAACATCTTTACATACAGGATTATAAAACATCTTTACATACAGCATTATAAAACATCTTTACATACAGCATTATAAAACATCTTTACATACAGCAGTATAAAACATCTTTACATACAGGATTATAAAACATCTTTACATACAGCATTATAAAACATCTTTACATACAGCATTTTATAACATCTTTACATAAAGCAGTATAAAACATCTTTACATACAGCATTTTAAAACATCTTTACATACAGCATTATAAAACATCTTTACATACAGCATTATAAAACATCTTTACATACAGCATTATAAAACATCTTTACATACAGCATTATAAAACATCTTTACATACAGCATTATAAAACATCTTTACATACAGCATTATAAAACATCTTTACATACAGCATTATAAAACATCTTTACATACAGCATTATAAAACATCTTTACATACAGGATTATAAAACATCTTTACATACAGCATTATAAAACATCTTTACATACAGGATTATAAAACATCTTTATATACAGCATTATAAAACATCTTTACATACAGCATTATAAAACATCTTTACATACAGCATTATAAAACATCTTTACATACAGCATTATGAAACATCTTTACATACAGCATTATAAAACATCTTTACATACAGCATTATAAAACATCTTTACATACAGCATTATAAAACATCTTTACATACAGCATTATAAAACATCTTTACATACAGCATTATAAAACATCTTTACATACAGCATTATAAAACATCTTTACATACAGCATTATAAAACATCTTTACATACAGCATTATGAAACATCTTTACATACAGCATTATAAAACATCTTTACATACAGCATTATAAAACATCTTTACATACAGCATTATACAACATCTTTACATACAGCATTATAAAACATCTTTACATACAGGATTATAAAACATCTTTACATACAGCATTATAAAACATCTTTACATACAGCATTATAAAACATCTTTACGTACAGCATTATAAAACATCTTTACATACAGCAGTATTTTTACATACAGCAGCAGTTTTACATACATACAGCAGTACATATCTTTACATACAGCAGTTTTCCACCGCAAGGCTTCTTCTGCTCAACGCTCACTCCACCCCATCATGCATCTCTGCAATCAAATACCACGGACTCCTGCGACGACCCAGATACATTCATAGAGGCTCCGGTCGTAAGTTTGTTTACTTCCAAAACAGGTCACTTCATTCCCGTACTCTGGTCGGCTCAGCGCACTCCCACTCATCGTCCCAGCGCACCTGGTCACAGCAACGCACACGATCGCACCTCCTGTCTGCAAACCCTGGCTAAATCACCTGAGTTCATCCCCAACGTACAAAGCAACATCAAGCTCACCCTGTTCAATACCCGGTCCCTCAACAACAAAAGCCTCATCCTGAACGACTACATTCTGGAAAATAAACGGGACTTTCTCTGTCTCAATGAAACCTGGCACCTAACCACTGGACTACTTCTCACTCAACCTCACTTCACCCAATGGATATTCTTACATCAATAAACCACGCCCGGAGGGCCGAGGTGGTGGAATTGCCGTAATTCACCGACAGGACATCAAGACCAGCCTCATCACCATCTCATCTGCTCAATCATTTGAACACCTGGCTTTTAAACTCTCTGGTCACACGCAGTCAGTCATGGCTGTCGTCTACCACCCTCCCTAACCACACCCATCATTCCTGTCTGACTTCTCCTACTTTCTGACCCAGCTCTGTTCCCTCTCCCCCTCAATCCTCCTCCTTGGTGATTTCAATATCCACATGGACTCCACTGACTCCACAATAACCACTGACTTCACTGATTTACTCACCTGCTTGAACGTCACTCAACATGTCAACTTTCCTACCCATAACCGTGGGCACATTCTGGACCTTGTCTGCTCTACTGGATTAACTTTGCACCATCTCTCTGGTTCCGACCTCACCCTCTCTGACCACTTAGCCATCACTATGACCATCAACATCCCCACCCCAGCACCAAGGCATTATCGCACTATCAACTTCCGTAAGCTAAACGCTCTTTCACCTACCTCATTCTCATCCACCCTCTCTGAAAAAATGTCCACTTCTCCCTTCGTTGACCTCCACACCCCTTCTGACCTCACTGACTACTACAACCACATTCTCTCCTCCTGCCTTGACCAGCTTGCGCCTATAAAAACCAAAACAGTTTCTTTCACCCATTCTGCTCCCTGGTTTACCCCTGAACTCCGCCTGATGAAAATTCGTGCTCACCAACTTGAAAGACTCCGCAATAAAACAGGTCTCACAATTCACTCCCAAGCCTACAAGGACCACCTACAACACTACAAAGATGCCCTCTCCCGCGCCCGCTCCGCCTACTACTCTCAAATTATCCACTCTGGCTCTGGAAACCCAAAAGCACTCTTCTCTACAATAAACAAACTCCTCAGCCCCCTGGACACCACCACCCAGTCATTCACAGGAGACAACTGCATCTCCTTCCTTTCATTCTTCCAAAGCAAAATTGACAACATCTACAGCAGCTTAACCACCACCGTACCTGCTCCCCCTCAAACCACCTGCCCCCCCCCCCTTATCCTGCCAACCCCTGTCTCAGTTCTCCCCAGTCTCCCCGATTGACCTCTCTGAACTCATCATAGGAATGAAAACTGCCACCTGCACTCTTGACCCCATCCCCTCCAGCTTTGTCAAGGCCTCCCTTCCTGCTCTCTCTCCACTTATCACTGCAACAATAAACTCCTCCCTGTCTACAGGCATCGTCCCACCATCCCTCAAAATTGCTGCTGTTACCCCCATTCTGAAAAAACCTGGACTCAACCCTGACACCCTAAACAACTTCAGACCCATCTCCAACCTACCCTTTCTGTCAAAAGTTTTGGAACGCGCTGTAGCCACTCAACTCAAACATCACCTCTCTGCCAATAACCTGTATGAAACAGTCCAATCCGGATTCCACTCCAACCACAGTACTGAAACTGCTCTCCTCAAAATCACCAACGACCTTCTCCTCTCCTCTGATGCTGGCAACCTCAACATTCTCATCCTCCTCGACCTCAGCGCTGCCTTTGACACCATCAATCACACCATCCTCCTCACCCGACTTGAAACCACCTTTAACATTACCGGCACTGCCCTCTCTTGGATCAAATCATACCTCTCTGACAGACGCCAGTTCATCTCCATCAATAACTGCAAATCCCCCACTGTTCCCCTCCCCCAAGGTGTCCCCCAATGTTCAGTTCTTGGCCCCCTCCTCTTCATCCTGTACCTGTCCCCCCTTGGTCACTTAATCCGCCG
Source organism: Myxine glutinosa (assembly GCF_964187855.1). Classification (NCBI taxonomy): domain Eukaryota; kingdom Metazoa; phylum Chordata; class Myxini; order Myxiniformes; family Myxinidae; genus Myxine; species Myxine glutinosa. The sequence goes on from NC_136261.1 coordinate 308,633,181, forward strand.
TCATGGTCTCCAATTCCACTGCTTCGCCGATGACATCCAGCTTTTCATCTCCACCAAGTCCATCTCCACCGCCACCCACTCTATCCTGACAAACTGCATCACTGAAATAAAATCCTGGCTTCAAATTACCTTCCTCAAACTTAACTATGATAAATCTGAAATAATCATCACTGGCCCAAAAACGCTCACCAAATCCACCCATAACTTTGCCCTCAACATCGACGGTTTCCCAGTATCCACCTCCCCTCACATCTGGAATCTTGGCATCATCTTTGACCAAACCCTCTCCTTCGACAAATACACTAAACAGATCACAAAGACAGCCTTTTTCACCTGAAAAACATCGCCCGTCTCCGTCCATCCCTCTCCTCCACGGCTGCAGAAACCCTCATCCACGCCTTCATCACCTCCCGTCTGGACTACTGCAACAGCCTCCTCTTTGGTTCACCCTCAATAATCACCAATAAACTCCAACACATTCAGAACTCCGCTGCCCGTCTACTCACCCATTCCCGGACCCGTGACCACATCACCCCCGTCCTTTACAAGCTTCACTGGCTCCCCATCCCCCAGAGAATCCAGTACAAAATCCTCCTCTTGACCTACAAAGCCCTCCATAACCTGGCCCCATCCTACCTGACTGACCTCCTCTCCAGACACACTCCCACCCGCAACCTCCGCTCTGCTGGTACCAACCTCCTGACCCCCCACCCCCCCATGCGGACCAAATTCAGATCCTGGGGGGACAGGGCCTTCTCCATTGCTGCTCCCACCCTCTGGAACTCACTACCTCACACCATCAGAGACTCCTCCTCACTCACCACATTCAAAACATCACTCAAGACCCACCTGTTCAACACTGCATTCAACATTTAACCCACAGCATTGAACCCCTGACGATCTCTTCTCCTCCTTCTCCTTCCTTTTGCTTTGATTATTTACCTATTGATTTTTGTCTTTTTGCACTTGTTTTTTGTACTCTGTCAAAGCGTCTTTGGGCTTCTTGAAAAGCGCTATATAAAATAAATGTATTATTATTATTATTATTATTACATACAGCATTATAAAACATCTTTACATACAGGATTATAAAACATCTTTACATACAGGATTATAAAACATCTTCACATACAGCATTATAAAACATCTTTACATACAGGATTATAAAACATCTTTACATACAGCATTATAAAACATCTTTACCTCAGCATTATAAAACATCTTTACATACAGGATTATAAAACATCTTTACCTCAGCATTATAAAACATCTTTACATACAGGATTATAAAACATCTTTACCTGCAGCATTTATAAAACCATCTTCATCTACAACATTTAAAAAAAACTTTACCTGCAACATTAATAAAACATCTTTACATACAGCATTATAAAGCATCTTTACATACAGCATTATACAACATCTGTACATACAACATAAAAAAACATCTTTACATACAGGATTATAAAACATCTTTACATACAGCATTATAAAACATCTTTACACACAGGATTATAAAACATCTTTACATACAGCATTATAAAACATCTTTACATACAGCATTATAAAACATCTTTACATACAGCAGTATAAAACATCTTTACATACAGGATTATAAAACATCTTTACATACAGCATTATAAAACATCTTTACATACAGCATTATAAAACATCTTTACATAACGCAGTATAAAACATCTTTACATACAGCATAATAAAACATCTTTACATAACGCAGTATAAAACATCTTTACATACAGCATTATAAAACATCTTTACATACAGCATTATAAAACATCTTTACATACAGCATTATAAAACATCTTTACATTCAGCATTATAAAACATCTTTACATACAGCATTATAAAACATCTTTACATACAGCATTACAAAACATCTTTACATACAGCAATATAAAACATCTTTACATACAGGATTATAAAACATCTTTACACACAGCATTATAAAACATCTTTACATTCAGCATTATAAAACATCTTTACATTCAGCATTATAAAACATCTTTACATTCAGCATTATAAAACATCTTTACATACAGCATTATAAAACATCTTTACATACAGCATTACAAAACATCTTTACATTCAGCATTATAAAACATCTTTACATTCAGCATTATAAAACATCTTTACATTCAGCATTATAAAACATCTTTACACACAGGATTATAAAACATCTTTACATTCAGCATTATAAAACATCTTTACATTCAGCATTATAAAACATCTTTACATACAGCATTATAAAACATCTTTACATTCAGCATTATAAAACATCTTTACATTCAGCATTATAAAACATCTTTACATTCAGCATTATAAAACATCTTTACATACAGCATTATAAAACATCTTTACACACAGCATTATAAAACATCTTTACATTCAGCATTATAAAACATCTTTACATACAGCATTATAAAACATCTTTACATTCAGCATTATAAAACATCTTTACATACAGCATTATAAAACATCTTTACATACAGCATTACAAAACATCTTTACATACAGCAATATAAAACATCTTTACATACAGGATTATAAAACATCTTTACATACAGCATTATAAAACATCTTTACGTACAGCATTATAAAACATCTTTACATACAGCATTATAAAGCATCTTTACGTACAGCATTATAAAACATCTTTACATACAGCATTATAAAACATGTTTACATACAGCATTATAAAACATCTTTACGTACAGCATTATAAAACATCTTTACATACAGGATTATAAAACATCTTTACATACAGCATTATAAAACATCTTTACATACAGCATTATAAAACATCTTTACATACAGGATTATAAAACATCTTTACATACAGCATTATAAAAAATCTTTACATACAGCATTATGAAACATCTTTACGTACAGCATTATAAAACATCTTTACATACAGGATTATAAAACATCTTTACAGACAGCATTATAAAACATCTTTACATACAGCATTATAAAACATCTTTACGTACAGCATTATAAAACATCTTTACATACAGAATTATAAAACATCTTTACTTACAGCATTATAAAACATCTTTACATACAGCATTATAAAACATCTTTACATACAGCATTATAAAACATCTTTACGTACAGCATTATAAAACATCTTTACATACAGCATTATAAAACATCTTTACATACAGCATTATAAAACATCTTTACATACAGCATTATAAAACATCTTTACATACAGCATTATAAAACATCTTTACATACAGCATTATAAAACATCTTTACATACAGCATTATAAAACATCTTTACATACAGCATTAGAAAACATCTTTCTGTACAGTGTGGCGGACACAAAAGCCCACTGGCGTGGTGACATCATTCCACGCACCAAGTGGGCGGTGGCCACGCCCGAGGGGTAGGCGTGGCCTCATGCCTTACACCGGGCGACCAGCCCGGAGGAGTTCAGTGTTACAGTGTAGTCTTACAATAAAGACGTTTATATGTTACCGCTTGTCCGCTTCCTCCTTGCTCACAAGCAGCGCGCGTAACGCCGCGCTTTACTGGTGACCCTCGACGTTGGATCTGCCGGAGCGATCCTTCCACACGCGACGCCATCGCCATGGCCGCCTTCGTCAAACTTCCGGAATTTTGGGAGGCTCAGGCCGAAGTCTGGTTCGTCCAGGCCGAAGCCCAATTTCAGCTTCGGCACCTCACCGGCGATGACACGCGCTACTGCCACGTCGTCGCCTCCCTCGGGCCCGGCACGGCCGCTCGAGTTGTGTCCGTCCTTCGCCACCCACCGGACAGCCACAAGTACGAGGCACTCAAGCGGCTACTCCTAGCCACGTTCAGCCTCACGGACGACGCACGGGCCGACCGCCTCCTGGATCTCCCCGAGCTCGGTGAGACGCGCCCGTCGGTCCGAATGGACCATATGCTGTCACTGTTGGGCGACGAAGCCCCCGGTTCGCTATTCCGGGCGCTTTTCCGTCGCCAACTTCCAGCGCAGGTTCGCCTCGCGTTGGCCGGGACCGGGCTAACGGAACCCCGAGCATTGGCGGCCGAGGCGGACAAGTACTTCGCCGCTTCGGACACGCGGGCGAGCGTTGGCGTGGCCGTCACGGCCTTCGACGCTGCTGTTCCACAGCATCATCTTCTACAGCACGCTGAGGTTCAGCAGCATGCTGATACGCACCTCGTGAACGCCGCCATGCCCCGCCCACCGCCGCGGCGAAAACCGCCACCGCGGGGAAAACCGTCGACTCCACCGGCCTGGCGGAGCCAGCCGCGCTCCTCCAGCTCCACCACCTGGTGCTGGTTCCACGCCAAGTTCGGCCACAAAGCTCGGCGGTGTCATCCGCCGTGCTCCTTCAACGGGTCGGGAAATGCCCGGGCCGGCGCTCAATTATGGCGATGAGCGCCGGCCGTTCGAGCAGCCTGCTGTTCATAACGGACACCTTCTCCGGGCGCCGTTACCTGTGCGACACGGGAGCGCAGGTGAGTGTCATTCCCGCCGGCACGTCAGACAAGCACGCCGCGGGTGGGGGCCCCGCGCTGCTTGCCGCAAACGGGACGCCCATCCGTACGTACGGAAAACGCTGCCTCTCTCTGCGGTTTGGAGGGCAGGTTTTCCGATGGACGTTCGTCACCGCCGACGTGCCCATGGCACTGCTTGGCGCGGACTTCCTGTGCGCTAATGGGCTCCTGGTCGACGTCAAGCGCAGACGGCTTGTCCAGGCCGAGACGTTCAGCTCGCTCGCTTGTGCGTTGCCCAGCTCAACGAGCGGCTTGCCAAGCGGCTTGCCGAACGATTCGGTTCCGGCCACGTTGGTCTGTACGCTTCCGGCAGCGGACGCATTCACCCGCCTCCTCGCCGGCTTCCCGGCCCTCACGCGGCCCACCTTCTCGGCGGGGGCCGTCAAGCACGGGGTGGCCCATCACATCCCCACCGTCGGGCCACCGGTCTACGCCCGGGCACGCCGCCTCGAGCCGACGAAGCTGGCGGTGGCAAAAGCGGAGTTCGCTACCCTGGAGCGACTCGGCATCGTTCGGCGCTCCGAGAGCGCTTGGGCGTCGCCGCTGCACATCGTGCCGAAGCCCGGCGGGGGATGGCGACCGTGCGGGGACTATCGCCGTCTCAATGACGCCACGACTCCCGACCGCTACCCCGTCCCCCACATTCAGGACTTTTCCGCCCGTTTGGCAGGCAGGTCCTTCTTCTCGAAGGTGGACCTCATACGCGGCTACCATCAGGTCCCCGTCAGGCCGGAGGACGTCCCGAAGACGGCGGTCATCACGCCATTCGGACTCTTCGAGTTCCTGCGCATGCCCTTCGGTCTGAAGAATGCGGCTCAGGCGTTCCAGCGACTGATGGACAGCGTCCTGCGCGACTTGGATTTTGTCTACGTCTACCTGGACGATATCCTCGTCGCCAGCGCGTCCCGCGAAGAGCACCTACGCCACCTCCGCACGCTCTTCGAACGCCTGGGCCAGCATGGCCTAATTGTGAACCCCGCAAAGTGCCGGTTCGGCGCCGCCACAATCGATTTTCTGGGGCACCGTGTCACCAGGCACGGCGCCGTCCCCCTGCCGGCCAAGGTGGAGGCGGTGAAGGGGTTTCCGCACCCCCGCACGATCAGAGGGCTGCAGGAGTTCCTGGGCATGGTGAACTTTTACCATCGGTTCCTGCCCCGTATCGCCCAGCTCCTGCGCCCCCTGCACGAAGCTCTCCGAGGTAAGCCGGGCAAAGGCGACGTTACCTGGACCGAGCAGATGGACACGGCGTTCACGGGCGCGAAGCTCGCCTTGGCTAACGCCACCATGCTCGCGCACCCGGCGCCCGATGCACCGATCGCCCTCACCACCGATGCCTCGGACTACGCGGTGGGCGCGGTGCACGAGCAATGGGTGCGTGGAGCTTGGCAACCGCTGGCGTTCTTTAGCCGGCAGCTTCGCCCGCCCGAACGCCGTTACAGTACCTTCGACCGCGAGTTGCTCGGACTTCACTTGGCGGTCAGGCACTTCCGCCATCTGCTCGAGGGCCGGGCGTTCACTGCCTTCGTCGACCACAAGCCGCTGATCTTCGCGATGGGCAAGGTCACCGAGCCGTGGTCGGCCCGGCAGCAGCGTCACCTCTCGGCCGTGTCCGAGTACACGACGGACATCCAGCACGCCGCGGGGAAGGACAACCCGGTGGCGGATTGCCTTTCCCGGGCCGTCGCCCACGCAGTCCACCTCGGCATCGACTATGCCCGGATGGCAGCGGACCAGGCCGCTGACCCCGACGTCCAGGCCTTGCGGACCGCCGTCACGGGCCTCCGCGTCACTGAGGTGCCGTTCGACGGCGCGGGCGCGGCCCTCTTGTGCGACGTCTCCCTCGGGCGTCCTCGCCCCATTGTGTCCGCGGGCTGGCAGCGCCAGGTGTTTGACGCCATCCACGGCCTGTCCCACCCGGGCGCGAGGGCCTCCCAAAGGCTGATCGCCGACAAGTTCGTCTGGCATGGCCTCCGGAAGGCCGTCCGCGGCTGGGCCAGGACGTGCCTCGCGTGCCAGCGCGCCAAGGTGCACCGGCACACCCAGGCCCCGTTGGCCCCGTTCACGGTGCCGGAACGCCGGTTTGACCACGTCCACGTGGACCTGGTGGGACCTCTGCCCCCCTCGCGGGGTTTCACCTACGTCCTCACCATGGTGGACCGCACCACCCGGTGGCCGGAGGCCGTGCCCTTGGCGTCGACAACGGCGGCCGATGTCGCGCAGGCTTTCATCGCCACCTGGGTCGCCCGGTTCGGCGCCCCCTCAGACATCTCATCCGACCGCGGCCCCCAGTTCACCTCGGAGCTCTGGGGGGCGGTTGCGCAGGGGCTCGGGGTCCGGCTGCACCGAACCACGGCCTACCACCCCCAGGCTAACGGCCTGTGTGAGCGATTTCACCGCTCATTGAAGGCCGCGCTCCGGGCCACCCTCCGCGACGGCGGCTGGGTCGACAGGCTCCCCTGGGTCCTGCTGGGCCTCCGGACGGCGCCCAAGGAGGACCTGCGCGCATCCGCGGCGGAGTTGGTCTTCGGGCAACCGCTGCGGGTGCCGGGCGAGTTCCTCCCCGATTCCACGGCACCATGGTCCGCGGCACAGCAGCGCTCCGCTCTGCAAGAGACCGCCCAGAGGTTCGCCCCGGTGCCAACGGCATGCCACGGGCACCCACCGACGCACGTCGCCCCGGAGCTTCGCACGGCGGAGTACGTCTTCGTCCGCCACGATGCCCATCGGACACCACTGCGGCCCCCGTACGACGGGCCTTTCCGCGTGCTGGAGACCGGGGCGAAGCACTTCACCCTGGACATCGGCGGTACTCCTGACCGCGTTTCGGTAGACCGCCTCAAGCCGGCCCACCTCGATGTGGACCATCCACCGCCAGTGGCCCGACCCCCACGTCGGGGCCGCCCTCCTGCGGGCGGACCCCCGGCACCGCCCAGCCCCGCCGCCACGGCGCCCCCCGGTCCTGCACCCATCCCAGGGGCAGCCAGGGGCATCCCACCTGGTATCCCTGCACCCCGGACGCCGCCGATCGCCAGGGGGCGCTTCGGCCGGGTCATTCGTCTGCCCCGCAAACTGGCCCTCCAGGTGCGCGGGAATTCTGAGGGGGCGCGTGTGGCGGACACAAAAGCCCACTGGCGTGGTGACATCATTCCACGCACCAAGTGGGCGGTGGCCACGCCCGAGGGGTAGGCGTGGCCTCATGCCTTACACCGGGCGACCAGCCCGGAGGAGTTCAGTGTTACAGTGTAGTCTTACAATAAAGACGTTTATATGTTACCGCTTGTCCGCTTCCTCCTTGCTCACAAGCAGCGCGCGTAACGCCACGCTTTAACAGCATTATAAAACATCTTTACATACAGCATTATAAAACATCTTTACATACAGGATTATAAAACATCTTTACATACAGCATTAGAAAACATCTTTTGTACAGCATTATAAAACATCTTTACATACAGCATGAAAAACATCTTTACATACAGGATTATAAAACATCTTTACAGACAGCATTATAAAACATCTTTACGTACAGCATTATAAAACATCTTTACATACAGGATTATAAAACATCTTTACAGACAGCATTATAAAACATCTTTACATACAGCATTATAAAACATCTTTACGTACAGCATTATAAAACATCTTTACATACAGAATTATAAAACATCTTTACTTACAGCATTATAAAACATCTTTACATACAGCATTATAAAACATCTTTACGTACAGCATTATAAAGCATCTTTACATACAGCATTATAAAGCATCTTTACGTACAGCATTATAAAACATCTTTACATACAGCATTATAAAACATCTTTACATACAGCATTATAAAACATCTTTACATACAGCATTATAAAACATCTTTACATACAGCATTATAAAACATCTTTACATACAGCATTATAAAACATCTTTACATACAGCATTATAAAACATCTTTGCGTACAGCATTATAAAACATCTTTACATACAGAATTATAAAACATCTTTACTTACAGCATTATAAAACATCTTTACATACAGCATTATAAAACATCTTTACATACAGCATTATAAAACATCTTTACATACAGCATTATAAAACATCTTTACATACAGCATTATAAAACATCTTTACATACAGCATTATAAAACATCTTTACATACAGCATTATAAAACATCTTTCGGTACAGCATTAGAAAACATCTTTACATACAGCATTATATAACATCTTTACATACAGCATTATAAAACATCTTTACATACAGCATTATAAAACATCTTTACATACAGCATTATATAACATCTTAACATACAGCATTATAAAACATCTTTACATACAGCATTATAAAACATCTTTACCAAGGGCATTATTTAAAAAACGTCTTTACCAACAGCATTAAAAACCAACATTAAAAAAAACTTTCATCTTTGCCAACAGTATTTAAAAGAACACCTTTACCTCTCGCTGTTACACCACCCTCAGCATGCGTGGCAGATTTTATTGGCCGAGACTGCCAGATTGAGACAGACTGAAGCAATTGCTATACCGTGAGTGTGTGCTCGGAATGAGATTCAATGCAACTTTGCCAAATTCAAAGCCAAAGTATGCTAAACTACAGGTTTGTGTTCAGATTAATGTTCTGATTCATGTTTTACAGTGTTCAAATTAGAAAATTCAATTGAAACTGAGTAGATCCTGTCATCGACTGACATCTGTCAAACAGGCAGGCAGGTAGTCAGAATGAACCAATTGCTTCACCCTGCTTTGTGCTACACACACAAGGTACTTACTCATGATATCATATTTTCATTGAGTGCGGAGATGACCGAAAATTGCGAATGGATTATCAGAGCAAATCAAAAGAACTTTTCTCTTCCTCACTGAAGTTTGGAACTTAACAACTTTGAAGGCAATGTGTTCTTTTGGAGCCTGAAGGCCTACACCAAAAGCCAATCCTCAAGACTATACATCCTGGCATGTTCAATTCAACCTGATTTACTCGTTATTAAGCAGCTAATAGGCAGCGGTTGAATCTTTTATTTCTTGTGTTGTGCCCAAAGGCTGGTTCAGTGTGGCCAAAGCAGCCCGACTGCAAGGATTACACTACATGGGTTGCATTTGCTTTCCCAATTGTATGCAGAGCAGTAATTTGGAGTGTAGTAAGTTGGGGGAAGGGGGAGCGATAGCTTGATCACTCTCTGGAAGGACATCGTGGATCTTTAACATCCACCAACTATTGCTAGCAGACGGAACACCCAGTTCAATGTCCTGTTGAGAGATGGCACACACTTTGATGAATCACCTTGCCTGTGAAATACTAGGTTGACAGTTTATAGTTGGGTCAGGATTCAAACCGCAGGCCATCCTGCCAGCAGTTGAATTTACTGCAGTAAATATTTAATGTTGTGCTACCTTTTGCTCATTTCCGTTCCTAGAACGTGCCAGATGAATAACGAGACACAAAGCTTGTAATGAATTGGTAAACTTGCAATGTGTATATATTCTGTTGAAACTCCTTTAAATACATATTCGATTTTCTTCCTTCTCTTTCCTTCCTCATCTAAGGTAGAAATAATTGTCCCTCATAAGCTTTCACCTTTACCTACATCATTTATCTTTATCTGCAGCATGTGGGTAAAGTTTTTTTTTAAATGCCACAGGTAAAAAGAGAAAAAAATTCCTCCAGCATTTATAAAACACCTCTTCCTTCAGCATTCTAAAATCTCTGCCCCGGTGCAGTTTTTTTTTTTATGTCGAAGGCTCCAGGAACGGACTGTATAGACCTCATCGAGGCCAGAACTAAATAAAAGAGCTGCATTGATAGAAAAGTGAAGAAAGAAAGAATAGTCTAAGAGTTTTTCAGGAAGTAGAAAATCTGCTTTTTGAAAAGGAAAAGGTCATCAGTGTTTGGAAATACACTACATGGGAAGGTAAAGAGTTCCATAGTTTGGCAGCGGAAGGAAAGAATCAAACATGACGACCCACCCTTGAGTTGCCAATGGCCACACAATAATCATGCGACGTAGTGGCTTGTCGAGTATTTCACGGTCTTGCTAATGGCGGAGATACACAAGCAGCAAGTTCTTGGGAACAGAAACCGAAGTAATATTTGTAGAAAAGAGAAAGAGGGACAACTTTGCGGCGTAATTCGAGCGGCTCGAGTTTTGTGGTCAGATTGGGAGAGTTGATAAGTCGGATTACTTTGGATTCAATTCTGTCCAGTAAGTATGTGGAGCTAGTACCTCCCCAGATGTGAGAGCAGTACTCCATACAAGGACGAATCAATTATTTATATAGTTGAAGCAACTGTTGAGAGGAGAAGAATCTTCGACATCTGAACAGGACTTGTAGTTTCTTCAACACAGACTTAGCTATTTGTGAAATGTGGTGATTCCAGGTAAAATTTGAAGTTATAATCACTGTGTTCCTTCCCACAGTTCATCTATCCCTTCCCCTCAGTATTACTAATATAAAACACTGACTTGTTGTGCGTGCTTGCAATACCAGAACGATTGGTCAGGAGCCGTACACAGTAGCTGGCTCTTGTGGAAGCTGGACAGCTGAGCTGCAGCATGTTTTCCATCAAATCGTCTTTGATCCTCGAGGGGAAGAGATCATAGTCAAACTGCTGCCTCAGTGCTTTATTGATTGGATACTTTGCACTAAGGAAGGACAACTGGTGCTTTTCCCTAAAACACTATAACAGTGTGCAAGAGTTGAAAACCTTATCAAATCTGAATGCAGGAACAAAATGAGGTGTGTGTGTGTGTGTGTGTGTGTGTGTGTGTGTGTGTGTTTGTTTGTTTGTGTGTGTTTAGCAAGTTCTATCCCCTTTGGGATTTTCCACATCTTCCTGAAAACCATTCTCATCATCAATCCTTTCCAATCTCTCCCATCATCAATCCATTTTAATCCTTTTCCCATCCCTCTTAAACCTCTTCTACCATGCACATTCCCACAGCACAAACCATGCACACATGACAACATCCATGCAATACATTACGGTACAAAGCACACACTCAAGCCATTTCTGCACTATTTCTGCGCTAAGAGTGAGGGAAAGCACAAAGAGAACAAGGAAAAAAAAGTGATACCAATGGCGTCTGGACGAGGGATATTACAGTGCCTTCAGAAAGTATTTACATTCCTTGCCTTTTTCGCATTTTGTTGTGTTACAGCCTGAATTTAAAATGGCTTAAGTTGAGATTTTTTGTCACTGATCTACACATAATACCCCATAATGTCAAAGTGGAATTTATGTTTTCAGAAATATTTACAAAATAATTAAAAATGAAAAGCTGAAATGTCGAGTCTATAAGTATTCAACCCCTTTGCTATAACATTCCAAATTGAGCTCAGGTGCATCCAATTTCCTTCGATAATCCTTGATATGTCTCTACAAATTTATTGGAGTCCACCTGTCGTAAATTCAATTGATTGGACATGATTTACAAATAAACACACCTTTATATATAAGGTCCCAAAGTTGACAGTGCATGTCAGAGCAGAAACTCCACCATGAAGTCCAAGGAATTGGCCGTAGAACTCAGATAGAATTGTGAGGAGGCGTGGATCTTGGGAATGGTAAGAACAATTTATAGAGTGTTGAAAGCTCTCAAGAGTACCTCACATGAGCTCCATCATTAGGAAATGGAAAGAGTATGGAACTACCCAGACTCTTCTTAGAGCTGGCCGTCCGATCAAACTAAGCAACGAGGCAGGAAGGACCTTGGTCAGGGAGGTGACCAAGAACCCAATTACCACTGACAGAACTACAGAGTTCCTAGGCTGAGATGGGAGAACCTGCCAGAAGGGCAACTGTCTTCACAAATCTAGGCTTTATGGGAGAGTAGCCAGCCAGAAGCCACTCCTGAGAAAAAAGCACATGATAGCTTGCCTAGAGTTTGCAATAAGGCACATTAAAGACTCTTGAGAGCATGAGGAAAAATATTCTGTGGTCTGATGAGATGAAAACTGAACTCTGGCCTGAATTTAAAATGCTATGTCTGGCAGAAATCAAGCACTGATAATCACCTATCTAACACCATCCCTACCATGAAGCATGGTGGTGGCAGCATCATGCTATGGGGATGCTTTTCAGCAGCAGGGACTGGGAGACTTGTATGGATAGAGGGAACAATGAATGGAGAAAATACAGGCAACTCCTTGAGGAGAACCAGCTATAGAGTGCAAAAGACCTGAGACTGTGCTGAAGATTTATGTTCCAACAGGACAATGACCTCAAGCATACAGGAAAAGCAACACTGTAATGGCTTCAGACCAAGAACGTGAAAGTCCTTGAGTGGCCCTGCCAAAGCCCAGATTTGAATCCTATTGAGAATCTGTGGAAAGACTCGAAGATTGCTGTTCACCGACGTTTCCCATTCAACTTGACAGAGCTTGAGCAAATCTGCAAAGAAGAACGGGAGAAACTCTCCAAACACAGATGTGCAAAGCTGATACAGACACACCCAATAAGACTTGGAGCTGTAATTGCTGCCAAAGGCACTTCTATTGTTACGTGCTCCTCCCCAAACCCTGGTCACGGTGTACCTCCGAGCCCCGAGAGGAGTCACGGCAGAAAGATGTGTTAATCTGTGTGTCAAAGATCAATGGTGAAACCACACCAATTCTTACCAAAAACAAGTATTGTATTAAGGTCACACAAGAATAACAGTACAATAACAATATTAATCAATTGTACAACCAATATATCATTCCTATGATGGTACCATCAGTTTCGTACAATATAACTCACTGTGCTCCAAGTGAGCGAAAAGAACATTCCCAATGTCTCTGTCCCAGCTTCAAACCAAAGTTGATCCACGCTCCAGTGATCATCAGAACGATGTTGTATCGAGACCAGAATCCCATTCGGTTGACATTCACACTGCCAAAGATAGGCAAAGGTATCCTCAAGAGGCGACTGGGAAATCACACCTTCGGGTATGGACGTTCAACGGCTCACAAACGGTGAACTGCAAATTAACCTTCGGGTATGGACGTTCAACGGCTCAGACGGCGAACTGCAAATTCCCACTCAAAATCCACTTTACACACACACACCAGATTAACGTCTGGATGGTTGTGAAAATGGTTGAAGCGAGGTGAAGAGCCTAGAGCGATGTGAAATCGGTCGCGTGGCAAAATGGCCAACCGGCCCATACTCGAGACGTAACGGCACTCCAACGATTCTCTTCGGAATCAACCGCAAAACCTGTCACGCAGGTTTATCTGTCACAGCGATAACAACTCATTCGTAGGAATCCCTTACCCAGGAAACCCCAAAGTTCGCCAGTGACCCCCGTTCGCCAGCGTTTGCTCCAGACTTCCAAGCAGCTCGGCTCCTTCTCCGACCTCACTTGCTCCGCCTCCTCTCCTCTTCTTCTTCCTCTTCTTCTTCGTCCGGTCCCCGATCCGTTTTCCAGTTTCTTTTTAAAACATTAACTTTTTTTTACCTTTTGAAAACAGTTATCTCTATTTCACCTAAATGATAACAATAATAGTACATGCAACCAAAAATGTTTACAGTGGATGAGAACCACAACGGAAGTGACGAATCCGTAACACTATGAAGTATTTACTCAGGGGGTTGAATACTTGTGTAAACTAGATATTTCTGTATTTCAATTTTAATTATTTCGTAAAAATTTCAAAAAAATGTTTTTCACTTTGACAGTGTGGATTAGTGACAACGGAATCTCAATTAATCCATTTTAAATTCACGCTGTAACATAACAAAATGTGGAAAAGTCAAGGGATGTGAATACTTTCTGAAGGCACTATATACTTCTGAGCAGCTATTTGCCTCGCATACCAATGGAAATGCAACACAAGAGGGTCAATGGGTGTTACAGCGACCTTTGCTCCCAGATGCCACACCTCGCTCCGAGCCACAAAAAGGATGGTATGCTCCAGAGAACAGGGCTGGCTTGTGACCAAGGAATCACGGGAACTGACTTGCTGACTTGTGACTATAAACCACAAGAGCCTGCCTGCCTGCCTGCTCGAGTCCGAAAGCTGCTTGCTTGGTCTGAGGGACGGAGCAAGATGAGCTACGCCAGAGTGAGTCTCCAAGGGCGAATGGCAGTAGGAGTTCCGTGGGACACAGTGGCCTTACATACTGACTTATACAATCTTTCCTTGCTAATTCATCCACTTGAGCTGCATAAAGGAGTGAGCAAAGGAGGCATCAACGATTACCCTCTGGACCCGTCTGGGCTAGGACACAAACACATATGACACCCTTCCTCCGGAGCCTACATTGCATACGCTGCACCTCTCGACATTATTGCACCACATTCCCCCCCCCCCCCCCCCCCCCACTTCCCTTTCCTCCCATCCATTCCCATCACTTTGGAACCAATGGAAGCCCATAGCTTCACGTCAGGTGAGTAGAGGTGACCCTATGCCAATATGCCATGCCTCAAACTATCTCTCTCTCTCACTATCTCTCTCTCTTTCTCTCTCTCTCTCTCTCTCTCTCTCTCCCTCTCTCTCTCTCTCTCTCTCTCCCTCTCTCTCTCTTTACCTCTGTCTCTCTAATTTCCCTGGGAGTGACTGAGATGCGCCTGTCTTGTGTGTATAAATAAGTTAAAATTGTCAAAGGCGTTCTTTACGTGCATAAGGGCTAATCTCTGTTCTTTGTGCCACTGCATTCTGTATATACTTGTACTTGTAAATACATGCATTTACCTCCTTTTATAAACTCTTTTTTTCCCCCCATTAGTTAGACATGGCGTGTAATAAATAGACGGGAGGTTGTACCCCCATTGATTTGCTGCCCTAGAATAGCCAATGTCCCACCTATGGTTTCGCTCGGCTGTATGTAATAAGTAGATACGGTGGGAAGTCGAGAGCACAGTACCCCATCTGGGAGGAGCAAAATTACCGGGAAGGTAATGCAAGCTTTGGTGCAGGTACACTGCCAGATTTAGTCCCCTCAGATGGCGTCCGTGATTGCTTAGCAACCCATAAGGTTGTGGAGTTATCCATGACTCATCTGCTTCAGGGTCAGAGGTTAAGAAGCAGATCCGAAGAGTACCTTAAAATCAATGGATCCAGATCCAAATCTTCAGCAAAATCTAATCGTTTCGTCCTTGTCACACACCTAACCTCACCACCAAATTACGTCCGAATCAGTCCACAACTTTTTAGGATACCCTGTTCACAAACAGCCAGACAGACAAACAAACAGACAGGGGTGAAAACATAACCGCCATCTGCCTTCCGTGGCGGAGGTAAATATAATGGAACATTGTGATAAATTCTGCTCAAACACCACTTGTGATTAGTGGAACATTCAGTGCAGCCAGAATTTGAAAAGGTAGAGGGTTTGTACGTGTGAAACCAACCAATTTTAAATGACCCATCTGATCCATGGTATTGTAGTTGTGACATGTAACAAGAATGATGTAATAAGCAAAATGGTGTTGTTACTGCAGTGAAGTTAATTCAAACTGGATTCGCTGTGCCGAGTTTTAGAAAAGCGGATCCGATACGTTGACGAAATTCTATTCTATTTGCATTGTCTTTGACAACTTTTCATTGACCAACGATAATATGATATTTCAAAAAGTTATGGATGAGTTATAACAAAACTTGGTGGATGAGCTGTTTAGGTTACAAGAACAAGCAGATTAGATTTTGGTTCAAGTCGAGTCCAGATCCGACCTATCAGTGGGTTACAAAAATGACCTAATTTGTGGGTTACAAAAATGACGTATCATTGGGTTACAAAAATGACGAATCAGTGGGTTACAAAAATGACAAATCAGTGGGTTACAAAAATGACGTATTAGTGGGTTACAAAAATGACGTATGAGTGGGTTACAAAATGACGTATTAGTGGGTCACAAAAATGATGTATCAGTGGGCTACAAAAAAGACGTAACAGTGGGTTACAAAAATGACATCAGGGGGTTACAAAAATGACGTATCAGTAGGTTACAAAGATGACGTATCAGTGGGTTACAAAAATGACGTATCAGTGGGTTACAAAAATGACGTATCAGTGGGTTACAAAAATGACGTATCAGTGGGTTACAAAAATGACGTATCAGTGGGTTACAAAAATGACGTATCAGTGGGTTACAAAAATGACATATTAGTGGGTTACAAAAATGACCTATCAGTGGGTTACAAAAATGACCTATCCGTGGGTTACAAAAATGACCCATCAGTGGGTTACAAAAATGACCTATCAGTGGGTTACAAAAATGACGTATCAGTGGGTTACAAAAATGACCTATCAGTGGGTTAGAAAAATGACCTATCAGTGGGTTACAAAAATGACGTATCAGTGGGTTACAAAAATGACGTATTAGTGGGTTACAAAAATGACCTATCAGTGGGTTACAAAAATGACGTATTAGTGGGTTACAAAAATGACGTATTAGTGGGTTACAAAAATGATGTATTAGTGGGTTACAAAAATGACCTATCAGTGGGTTATCAGTGGGTATGTGCTCTACCGATGACGTTCTAGTTTCCAATAATTTATTAAGAATTTAATTCAGTAACATGAAAAACATTTCACTCCTGACCTTAGAAATGGAAGCATTGTTGCTGCTTGGAGTGTGTCTGGCCAAGCATGTTCACAGCAAACCGCAATCAGACCCAGCGGGTGAATCAACCACTCTGGTAGCAGGTTATTTGAGAGATCTGACAACACTGGCCATTTGTGGACATCCTTACCAGCACAACGGATGCCCTGTTTGGTACAAGGGAAGAGAATCTTGAACTCTCTCGTGCTTGAATGCGGTTTACTGTGTCACTATCCATATGGCCGTTCTCTTTGTAACAATTGTGAATGGGGTGGAAAGGGGAAGTCAAGGGGTTTGTGGGAGCCATACATGGGATGAGCAGCACTGAAAAAATCCTACATTGTGTCAGTGTTGACCGACATGATTAGGAAATATGCTTTTAGGAATGAAGTTAACCTGAAGTCACAGGGAGAAAACTGTAGTATTTTGTTGAATCCCTGGAATTTCAAGCAACTACATTTGCAAACCGTCAAAAAAAACATCGATTTTGCTATTTCACAATGATGGTTGCAATATTTCACTGTCATTTAAATAAGATAAGTATAATGACAAAATTCCCACAATCCGACTAAATGACAGTTTTTACCTGTGTTATGTTGCAGGTCTACAAGTTTCTGTTGTTGGGGTCGTTATTGTGGGTCGATTTTTGAAGTGTGCACCCATTGGTAGGACAGCTTCCGGACCACACCCACACCAGTCGCTTGACTCCACCACTGATCTCTGTTGTAGAGATCAGTGGACTCCACCCACCACCGTATGAAGCTGAAATTATATAGCCGCCATCTTGTTTCCTAGTAGGCCTAACAGGCCTGTAGGCCTCTGCCGATTATAAACTGCCTGGCTTCGTTGCATCATATTACCATGGACTTTGTTTGGGTTGAGTGTTAAATTATTAGTAAGCTTTAATCAAGCTCATATGCTCCTCCCGAAAAAAAAATAGCGATGTGAACGACGCAGCTTTATAAAAGCAGCATACAGGGTGGTCCAAAATGATGTGCAACTTTTTATTTAACTACGATACTTTTTATTGGTCGATTTTGTTTGTTTTTGTAGAACAATAAACAAGATTCTCCGACTCCGACTCTCTGGAAAATCCTCTTTATCTCTTTGCTGATGACTCCACTCTCTGCTGCTCCATTCCTCATCCCTCAGATCGGCAGTCTGCAGCCTCCTCACTCTCTGCAGACCTGGACAAAATCACAGACTGGTCAAACAAGTGGAACATGTCTTTCAATCCTGACAAATCTCACACTCTTACGATGCCTCTCCGAAAAGACTGACTGGAAAACCCTCCCATCTACTTTCTCAACAATCCTCTCCAAGAAGTTCTGTCACTCAAGCTTTTGGGTCTCACTATCTGCCATGATCTTTCCTGGGAAAACCACATTTACAAGCTGGCCTCCAAAGCCAGTCACCGACTGGGCATCCTCCGTCGTGCGAAGTCCTTCCTTGGCACACCTGAGGTCCTCACCACATACAAGGCTTTCATCCGCAGCTCAATGGAATACTGTCCCCCCCCCTCTGGGCCGGTGCTCCTGCCTCACACCTAGCTCGTCTTCACGCTGTTGAAACCAAACCTTTCAGAATCATTGGAATCTCCCGCGATGAAGCTAACTCCGACGGCCTTTTACTCACTCACCGCAGGCAGGTTGGTGGTCTTTCTGTCTTCTACCGACTCCTCTCCGGCCTTGCTCCCCCAGCTCTCTCTGGGCTCTGTCCCCCAAATATTCCTACAGGTCGCACAAGATCTGCCTGCAACCCTCTTATGTTTAAACTGCCAAAATCTCGGCTCACTGCTCACCTTCACTCTTTCATTCCCCTTTTCTCCCGCCACTGGAACAAACTCCCTCACTCCCTTCAATCCCACTCCACCCTCCAGGTCTTTAAAACAGCTGTTCATCACCATCTCTTATCTTCCCCCATCCAAAACCTTGATCTTTTCTACCCCCGCTAATTCACCCCAGATACACTTTTTCGAAATTCCAACTTCTTTCCTGGAAGTCCTTGCAGTGTTCATATGTTTTATACCTCTCCCACCTACCCCCAAGCCCTCTCCCTCCCACAGTTCTCTCGATATCCCTGCTCTCAAATGTTGTGTTTGTGTCCTTCCCCCTCTCTCCCCATCTTGTCTACCGTTCCCCTTATTTTGTGTTTTATGTGTCGGTTTGACTTTTTGTGTGATTAATGTTAGCTCTTTCACGAGCCTCGATCTTGTATACAAAAAAAAACAAAAAACAAAAAAAAAGATTAGTTACATTTTTGTTTATTATAGCAAAAAAATGCTTCAACGAGCGATAAGGAGTAATATCATTAGTAGTTAACGTGCTTCTCTGGATGACATCTGCCACATGGACACTGAAGTTGTCTTGGACTTAAATGAGAATTGGAGCCAGTATGCATCTGATTTCCGACGTGATGGTATTTTTCAACTATTGCAGTGGACTACCGACCAGTGGAGAAATGTGACATTGTCAGATGAATCATCCTTCAACATGTTCTCGACAAACGGACAAGTGCACACGTGGTGCCAACCCAAACAACTCTACAACCCTTAGTGCTCGGTTCCAACAGTGAAGATATTGGTGGTTCTGTAATATTGTGGGGTGCATTTCCTGGCATAGTTTGGGTGCAGCCATTCCCTTATAGTGGAGTGGCTTATGGAAATGATCGTGACACGCTGGCCCAAAGCACTAAATTTGGCACAGTTATACTTTAGGACCATACAAAACTTTTGAGAGGGGGCTGCCCGATTTTAGAGGCCCAGGTCAAGGTCAGGTCAAGGTCAAAGGTCAAATTATGTGTTTGTCACGTTTTTGCCATATCCAGCTCATAGCTGTCATAGAAACATTATCTCAGTGTCTAAATAATCATTTTTAAGGACAAGGAATCCATTTGTATTATGGAAAATATCCTCAGGTGCTGCCATATTGTATTTCAAGGTCAGGTGAAGGTCAAAGGTCAAATTATGTGTTGGTCATTTTTGCATCGGTGTTTTTGACGTACATCGATACGCTGAGGGAGGATACTGGATTGGCCAGTACAGAGGAGGTCGCGGCCTGCATGACTTATGCTTCACAATTTCCGCGACAGAGACACAGTCCTGTGCATGGCAGTCCTGCGTTCCTGCACGTGCAATTCTTTGAACAAGTGGGTGTCGCCTTACATCCGCACTTGAGTAGTTCTCTACAACTAAGAGCAGCAGCTGACAGGGTTGTCCAGGTTGGACGCCACCCGGTATCTGCTTTGGTCCACCCAAAGCCATCTGGATTTGGTGCAGCTAGGATGGGCTTCAGACTCTCTCTCCAAATGCTGGCTTGGTACAGGCATCGATTTACATGCTGGAGCAGTGCGTTCTGAGTTGGAGGAAGCTTCTCCATCATCTTCACTCTCCTTGGGAAAAGCTCCTGTCGAAGGCCATTCACATTGACATGTGGGGTTGTGTTGTCGTACATGATACAGGTAAACCGCTCGATCACATTGAATGCTGGAGATGTAATCACCTGTGGAACAAACGAAGTCAGGGACGTAATGGTGAATCCTTCTGTGGCTGTCGGGTAAGCTTTCCATGCCTTCCAAGCTGACCTTTTGCCTTTACCACTGAATTGGGATGTTACATCAGAGCCAGAGAATGCATGGAAAAACGGCAGAGCACGAGCTTTGTCTTCCCCAAGTTCCTGGCAGATTGAGTTGACATGGTAATAGCGGAAGTGTTTACCAGTACCAAAGCCAACCCATAGTTGCATACCTGGATGGTGCTGCATTCCAGATGGTGCTGCATCTAGGTCGGCCATCTTCTAATCCTATATCAAATTTTTGTGAATGAATATGGATTAATTCCACTGATTTTAGCGATTTTAGCCCTCTCGTCGGGGATGGCCGACCCCCCCCCCCCCCCCAGGTCGGGGACAGCCTGGCGCCGCCACTGCCTATATGGCCGTCACCTGGTGGAACTTCCCATAATAGTAATGGATTCATTGACTAAATATGTTGGTTATGTGACTAAGACCAAGTTTTTTAGGTTATATATAAGCTGGATATTGCAAAAACATGACAGACACATAATTTGACCTTTGACCTTGACCTGACCTTGACCTGGGCCTCTAAAATCGGGCAGCCCCCTCTCAAAAGTTTTGTATGGTCCTAAATTAGAACTCTGCCAAATTTGGTCCTTTGGGCCAGTGTGTCACGATATCACTTAAATTTGGACTTTAGCCACCCACCCCACTCGTAAGAGTGTGGGATTTGTCAGGATTGAAAGATATGCTCCACTTGTTTGACCAGTCTGTGATTTTGTCCAGGTCTTCAGAGAGTGAGGAAGCTGCAGACTGCCGATCTGAGGGATGAAAAATGGAGCGGCAAAGAGTGGAGGCATCAGCAAAGACGTAGAGATAATTTTCAAGAGTCAGAGAGATCATTGATGAAGACCAGAAAAAGCACAGGGCCCAGAACACTGCCTTGGGGAACTCCAGCCTGAACAGGAAGGGGAGATGAGAGAAACCCATTCAGGGCCACACATTGACTATGACTAGAGAGGAAGTCCGCCAGCCATGCGTGGAGATTTCCATGGATCCCATCGGAGGAGAGTTTGGTGAGCAGAGCGGGGTGCCAGACCGTAACGAAGGCATGTGATATGTCAAGGGAGACTGCTCTAATTTCCTGTTTGGAATTGAGGACCTCCATACATTGTTGAGACAGCAGAAGCAGCATGTCCAGAGTAGAGTGATGAAATGTTATGGTTCTCTTTTGTGGCTTAAGATTGCCATTCATATGCAACATGCGCCTGGGAAGAAGTGAATTTGCTCACATTGCAAGTAAATATAAATAACTTGGAGGTGTAAGGAAGTCATCTGGACCATCTTGCCTGTGCACGTCATTAATTTCACATCATCATGCCCATCATGCTTGTGCCTAATCGCACACCTCATTAATTTAATATTCGAGTATATTTGCTTCATTTTACTTGGGTGGAGAGGGATGAACGAGGAGGAGAAAGGTGTTTCAGGTGCAGTGACGTCACAAGGGTGTTGCTTTGATTACTTGCAAAATCGAAGATTTATCAAGTACTGTCTGTATATTGGTTGGTCAACTTTGTTATTCTGTCTGTTTCTGTCAATCGTCTACACGTCAAAGTTCTTAACCAATCATGAAACTTTACCAGGATGTAGAGGTAGTCACAAGTGAGAAACCTGTTAATGTTGAGGTCAAAGGTCATATTTCTAAAATCGTCATTTTCATCCTTTTTTTTTTTGGGGGGGGATACAGGATCGAGGTTCGTGAAAGAGCTAACATTAATCACACAAAAAAAATCAACAGACACACAAAACATATAATAATATTATTGAAATATTGAAATATTATTGAAATATAATATTGACTTGAAACTTGAACAGGATTTGCATATTGTGTCACTGAATTGGGAAACCAACTATTTTTGAAGTCAAAATGTCAAAGGTCATCTCAAGGTCCAACTTCTAAAATCATCACTTTTCATCTGAAAAATAATCAATTTTCATCTGATTGACGTGAAAATGAAAGAGCAATTGCATAGTGCATCCCTGAATTGGGAAACCAACTATTTTTGGGGTCAAAAGTTCAAATGTCAACTGAAGGTCAAACTTCTAAAATCATCAATTTCCATCTGAAAAATAATCAATTTTCATCCGATTGACCTGAGCCTTGGTTAAGATCGTCAATTTTAATCTTGATGAAATGGACAATTTGATGTATCCATGGCAACTTTTATTTTGGGGGGGGGGGGGGGTGCGGTTTTTTTTTTTGTTTGGGGATGAATAGGGAAAGAGAAGGAGGAATTTAAAAAAACATTTAACGCTTGTTCGCCTTTTGACACGACTTTCGCACATCACAATCACTAAAGTACGCATGCATACAATCACCCATCCATAACCGAAGCTACTCGCCACTCCTGTCAATGTCCATCTACCCGTCTATCTCAAATCCTTCTGTGTGTACCTATCTATTTCGGGTTTAAACCTATTTACTGCCCTGCTATCACTACCTTTCATGGGAGATTGTTGCATGCATATACGACTCTGAGTGAAAAACCACTGCCTACACATGATCCTAGCATTCTCTTCTTTACTCTTTAATGTTTTTGCATTTGCAGAAACTTTGTAGCATTACCCCTTTAAACCTTTCACACAAATAGGCATTGATAGGTAAACATCATGCATATGTATTCTTCTTATCGTGTCCACGGACAGTCTATACAAGGCCCAGACAAAACTGGCCACATTTTTGCGCCTTGTTGTTGAATTCGGCAAGATCTGCAACAGTGCAGGGTTCCTCTAGCGATGGACATTGCAGGAGATGTTGCATAGTCTGTGGCTCAGTTCCACATTCGCAAGTTGTCGGGCTGGTTGTATATCTCCATTTGTTTAGTGACACCTTTGAACGACCTACACCAGTCCTAAGTCTGTTAAGGCACTTCCATGTTACCCAGTTGCAATTAGCTCCTGGGGGGAGGCTTTCATCAGGTAGAATTTCCATCGCTGGGGGTTGTTAGAGACTGGCGAGCCTGTCTTTCCACAAAGCGATGCGGACTTCAGATGGGGTTGATTGTAATGAAACAACACTGTTCATGAAGCTCTTCCTTGACTTTAGGTGACTGAGTGTAGGTGTATGAGCATGCAGAGAGTGCCTCTCATCAGATATTTGATGGAGTCGCTCTTTCTTGCTGGCTACCATTCTTCTTATATCAGGGGGAGCTATACCCGCCAAGATATATAGGCTGTTGGTGTTTGTTGGTTATAAAACAACCTGTGATAGATCGGCAGCTTGCATTCACAACGGCATCCATCTTCTGAGCATGAGTAGATCTTTCCGATACAGGGCAGGCGTATTCAGCAGTGGTACAGCAAAGAGCAAGTGCACTGGTTACCCTGCGCTCGCGAAGCGAAAGCAGGGTTAAGCATTCGGGTACGTACGGACGTGCGTGCGTGTCTGCATTTTAAAAATTCATTTTCTCGGCAACCGTTGGTCGGATTGACAGGAAATTTTCACCATAGGAGGGCATCCTCCTGTAGAATATTTTAGTGAATATTATGACGTCAAAGGTCACGTGGTATGGGCGCAATCTTGGAAAAACAAAAAAAAATTGCACCTCTATATCTCGAAAATCGCTGCACATAAATAATTGAGACAGGTCTCATTGCAAAGAACTCTCCATTCCGAATAACATATGTGAATGATGACGTCATATATGTTGCCGTTATGACGTCATAATTCGACAAGTAAAAAACTTTATCCGATCAGGATGAAATTTCTTGAGCATCTTCTCAGTATAAACTGATGCAGAAATAAAATTATAATGACATCGTAGGTCACGTGGTTCGGCCGCCATATTCTTTTGAGTGAAAAGCCTGAAGAACCACTAAAATACCATTTTCTCCAAAACGACTGAACAGATCGAGGCCAAACTTTGCAGGCAGAATCACATAGCGATGACGAACAAAAAGTCAGCGAGCATGACGGCATGCGTCACATGGTTTCGTCACGTGTTGCATACACTACTTGCTGTGTGTGGTGGTGGTAGAATTGGTTGAAACAGGGCCGCGACGTGAACGCTTCTACCTTGGCCCCATCATGTACATGTATATGTGACACACACACACACACACACACACACACACACACACACACAAACACACACACACACACGCGGGAAAATAAGAGTCCTCTGGGCTGCAGGTTTTCCTTTTAATCAAAGCAGGTGTATTATAATGCCATTTGATTAAGATGTCCAAGGGGAGACAAACACATTAATTTAACTCCAACAGTCTCTCCGGTTTTGTAGCAAAGAATTGTTGAAAGCATGAATCACAATTGAGCATTGAGCAATATGGGAGATAGGAGTAGAATAAAAGAAGAGTGCATTGGCAGCCTTCGCCACAGGCATGTACTAGCCTCCCGCAGGTAAACATCACTTTGAGTGTCCCTTCCCTTTGAAGCACCAGCACCATCTTCCAGAGCTTTCACTGTGATGGGAACCCTTCTCATGGTGAGGTGGAATGAAAATAACACATATTGTGCCCTGCTTGCTCTTTTATGGTCAAGTTGCTCTGCACTCTGTATGCTCGTCCTTTCCTCACCAAAGCTGCTTCATTAATCGAGTTGAGGCCAGGACTTTGATACCTCTAGAACTTTTTGAATTAACTTGCAGTCTCGGTGGTGTAATGGTTAGAGCATCTGGTTTAATTTTGGGGAGTCTGGGAGTTTGGCGGTTTGAACCCAGTCCGCGTCATCAATAGTGATGCACTGGCCCAGCTAAATCAACTCCGCTTCTCCTCTAAGAGGGGCTTTGAAAAGTGCCTCTCCATTGTTTTGGATCCCAAAGAGAATTGTGTCTCAAATGACCTCTTTTTCTCCTTTGCTCCGGACCAGCTCACAACCTGCTTTCATGAGGTCCTCGCCTACTTCATCGGGATTTCCCAAATGGAGTGGTGTCAGCAAGTCTGAAATGAAACGATTCATTCAGCCAAGGGGCCAGTTCACCCCCAAATTACTTTTTAAAGTTTCAGCACTTGTACTCATGAAGGATTGGTCAGGCAGAAGACAAAGGCAACCAAAGTCGCTGCTCCAATGTAGGGAATCCCTGTGCTCGGATCACAGCTTGGGCCCTTAATCAACTCTACTACAAGCCCCTTGATACAAGTTTAAAACTGGGATTATGTGCCATTCTTCACTGAGCGAATTCCCTAATTATTTTTTATATGTAACACATTTCCTAAGATCCTGATTGGAAAGTCTCAACAACATGTACCTGGACTCACCACAACACAAAACTGTTTCCTTATTTTATGGTTACAGGCTTCATTTGTTTGACGTCATGCAACATTGTGCATTATGACACTGTTAGGTTAAAATTTCAAATAGATATTCCGTTGACAGTAATCTGCCAAAAGCTGGTTGTTGTTATTCGGAAGATTGGTAATTCAGAAAAAAGGCACTATCACTTAGTACAGATGCTCTTCAAGGTAAAGCTCAGGTCCTAACTTGCCTGCTGCCGACCTGCAGGACCAGTTGGTAGTGCCTTAATTATGTGAATGACAACCATCTTGCCATGCTGTTTCAGTGATGAAGTCTCGTGTCAGTCTGTTTTCTTGCCTGTTGAACTCCTTAAGAGTGAAATTGTGTCATATGCATTAGACCTTTAATATGGTAATCAACTTTTGAAGTAAATGTTTAAATCCAGACTTTCAGGTGCCTGAGCGTAGCAGAGTAAACATTGTTATGACGTAGCGCTTGGGTAAATTGCTCGGGGTACAGCTTATTGTTCCGGAGGTCCTAATTGATGTACTCTGAAGGTCAATAGGATCCCCGTTGGTGGGTCGCGCCGTTTAAGCAGCCAGATATGACCGAGCAAAATTATCCGAGTGCTTACGCAACCTTACAGCCCCCACTCACTGATACACATTATGCAATTGTAGGCTAATGCAGCAATGCAATGAAAGTTCAAAAATGAATGCTGATCTTTTACACAGGATAAACTAAAACATAGGAGATCAGCCTTGCTCAACAATACACAATATGCAACAAGAAAGAGAAATCAGAGATTGCAAACCCTTGCCAGGATGTATTTTCAGTGGTTTTTAAGGCTTTTGTGTTAAAACAAATATGGCGCCAAAACCACGTGTCTGATGACGTCATCATAATTTTTTTTCTAAACTAATTTATTCCTAGATTATGCTCAAGAAATTTCATCTTGATCGGATGAAGTTTTGTACTTGTCGAATTATGACATCATAATGGAGGCACATATGACATCATCATCAACATATTTTATTCCCCATGGAGAGGTCTTTACAATGAGCCAAGTCTCAATTTTTTCTATTCATCACTTTCGGAGATATAGAGGTGCAAAGTTTTTCGGTTTTTTTCAAGATGGCGGCCGAACCACGTGACCGATGACGTCATCATTATATTTTTTTTCCTCCACCAGTTTATGCCGACATTGCACTCAAGAAATTTCATCTTGATTGGATGAAGTTTTGTACTTGACGAATTATGACGTCATAATGGAGGCACCTATGACATCATCATTAACATATTTTATTCCCCATGGAGAGCTTTTTACAAGGAGCCATGTCTCCATTTTTTTCTATTCAGCACTTTCCGAGATATAGATATCCGAGATATCTGATTTCTGGTGCAAATTTTTCGATTTTTCCAAGATGGCGGCCGAACCACGTGACCTATGACATCACAATTATTATTCAAAAATTATACAGGTGGAGTTGCACCGATGGTGAAAATTTCCTGTCAATCGGACCAACGGTTGCAGAGAAAATCATACTTATTCTGTGCGGACAAACAGACAAACAAACAGACAAACAGACAAACAAACGGACTCAAATGCAATACCCTCTCCTCTGGCGAGGGTAAATATATGCTGATCCAGCAATGCAATGCAAGCTCAAACATGATTACAGATTCTTCACTCAGGATAAAAGATTATTTTGTATAGGTGCCGGGATGAGTACAGATAAAGACATAAAAGATATGACCAAGCCATACAAGGAAAAAACAATGGGAAAATTCCACAGACATGTGGAGATAAAGAAATAATTAATTAAATCAGGACAGACAGGCGCCGAGACGAGACAGACATTACAATCAAACACCACAACAGATATTCATATCTAATCTCAAGGAGGGAAAGGTGAAGCAAAATAACAAAATAATATTTGCCAGGGTATAAAATAAAAGGGGTTAAAATGGATAGTAATGGAAAGAAAATGAGGGGGAAGGGATTCAAGCCTGTTTTAGATGACTTCCACCGGTCCCGTCTCAGCTGCAGACTCCGAGTCTCCCTCACCTTTCCCTCTCTCTCTCTCTCTCGTCATGTACTCACGCTCCACGAGCCAAACGATCAGCGCAACTCTTCAAATTCTTCCAACACCAGGAAACAGCACCTTTCCTCTGGTTGGTGAAGACGATACTCGCCGAGAACTACAAGCTACTGCACTTTCGCATTTTGCTACCCGGACGCCACCAGGATTTGGAGGAGGGAGACAGGTTTGAGAGTTCAGTCTTGAGATTAGAGAGATATTGTTTCCTGGCTTTCCTGAGGGTAGACACACTTGTTGTTTTTGTTTTGCTACTTGTTTTGCTACGAGGCCCACATAAGCCTTTTCCTCACCTGTTCTGCACCGGTCCCTCCTACACAAACCATGCCTCCAACTGACAGCCCTCTGGAGGGATCACCAAACTTGTCCACACATGGTAAAGTTCCTCGCTGCAAAACGGGGCGCTCATCTCTCTTTGTTACCGCCTTTCACTTTTCCCACCAACACAGCCTTCTTGCTCCACAGCCACATGCTTCTTCTTCCTCACTCTCCTTCATTTCCTTCAAATTATGTGGAGACCTCAAAGGAAGGATAGAAGGTAGACAAGGAAGGTCTTTTAACAGAAGAATTAAAATAAAACTGTAAGAAAATAAATAAAAAGGAGCTATTCTGGTCCTGCAGCCAAACTGGCAAACCATTTGCAATACACATCAATGGCCACAACCACCCCTCATTACCAAGCCTGCAAATGTCTGCCTCCCTGCAAGTGTCTGCTGCTCTTCTTCTGCTCCAATCGGTTCTTCTGATCATTTGCTTGTTAAAGTGGACATCTCTCTGGCCGTTCTCAGAGAACCTCCTGAGCATCGACGGGTCTGGCATTTCACTCAGGCCGACTGGCACGGTGTTCAAGCAACCATAAATCATCTGGACTGGTCTCCCATCTCTACTGCCTCTGACACAAACTCTGCCTGTACTGAGAATTATTTCAAAGTAAACTGCTCTCTCTCATGCACAGATTTATCGCATTTTGTCTTCAATTGTCATACCCTTCCTCCCGTCCATGATACACTGAATCTTGTGGTGAGACAGTTGCCCTGAAGCAACTTGCCTTCGCCTCATGGAAGGCAATCTCATTTCCTTTCACAGAGCTCAGAACAAGTGTGTCTACCCTCAGGAAAGCCAGGAAACAATATCTCTCTAATCTCAAGACTGAACTCTCAAACCTGTCTCCCTCCTCCAAATCCTGGTGGCGTCCGGTCGAATCTGTTTTTGGTGTTTGTTTCCCCTCCATCCCCTTCCTTACCTCAAACGGCTACACAGCTGACTCCGCACGACAAAAAGCCAAATGCCTCAATTCTGCATTTGCCTCAAAATTTTGTGTCCCAAACCCGTCTCTCTGTACTCGCCTTACCCAGTCGTACCCAGCTGCTCCTGGAATCTGTGTCCTTCTCTCCTGACAAGGCAGAGAGGTTTCTGTCTAATCTCGACACTGATTCTGCAATTGGACCAGACAGCATCATCCCACGGGTCCTAAAACCCTGCTCTGCCACTCTTTCACACCCTCTCTCCGTTTTCTTCGCCCTCTCTTTTGCTCAAGATCATCTGCCATCAGCTTGCAAATCAGCCAACATTACCTCTCAAATGGCTTGATCTCTGATCATCAATTTTGGATTCAAACCAGGTCACTCTACTCTGGACATGCTGCTTCTGCTGTCTCAACAATGCATAGAGGTCCTCAATGACAAACGTATCAGATCCGTATCCATTGACATATCACGTGCCTTCAATACGGTCTGGCACCCCGCCCTGCTCGCCAAACTCTCCTCTTATGGCATTCATGGAAACCTCCACACATGGCTTGCAGACTTCCTCACCGGTCACAGTCAATGTGTGACACTGAATGGATTTCTCTCATCTCCCCTCCCTGTTCAGGCTGGAGTTCCTCAAGGCAGTGTACTGGCCCCTGTGCTTTTTCTGGTCTTCATCAATGATCTCTCTGACTCTCTGGAAAATCCTCTCTATCTCTTTGCTGATGAATCCACTCTCTGCCACTCCTGTCCTCATCCTCATCAGCCTCATCCTCATCATACCTCATCCCTCAGATCGGCAGACAGCAGCTTCCTCACTCTCTTCAGACCAGGAGAAAATCAGAGACTGGTCAAACAAGTGGAACATGTCGTTCAATCCTGACAAATCTCACACCCTCACTTTGTCTCTCCGAAAAGACTGTCTGGACAACCCTCCCATCTACTTTCTCAACAATCCTCTCCAATAAATTCTGTCACTCAAGCTTTTGGGTCTCACTAGCTGCAATGATCTTTCCTGGGAAAACCACATTTCCAAGCTGGCCTCCAAAATTCAGTCGCCGACTGGGCATTCTCCATCGTGAAAAGCCCTTCCTTGGCACACCTGAGCTCCTCACCACATACAAGGCTCTCCGCAGCTTGATGGAGTACTGCTCTCCCATCTGGGCTGGTGCTCCTGCCTCCTACCTAGCTCGGCTTCACGCTGATTAAACCAAAGTTTTCATAATCATTTGAATCTCCTGCGATGAAGCTGACTCTGAGGGCCTTTCACTTACACACCCCAGGCAGGTTGGTGGTCTTTCTGTCTTCTACCGACTCCTCTCTGGCCTTGCTCCCCCAGCTCTGTCTGTGCTCTGTGCCCCAAATATTCCTTTAGGTCGCACAAGATCTGCCACCTACCCTTTTCTGGTGAAACTGCCAAAATCAAGACTCTGCTCGCCTTCACTCTTTCATTCCTCTTTTCTCCCGCCTCTGGAACAAACTCCCACACTCTCTTCAGTCCCTCTCCTCCCACCAGGTCTTCAAAACAGCTGTTCACCACCATCTCTTAACTTCCACCATCCAAAACCTTGAACTTTTCTACCCCTGTTAATTCACCCCAGATCCACTTTTTTGAAATACCGACTTCTTTCCTGGAAGTCCGAGCAGTGTCCATGTGTTTTATACCTCTCCCACACCCCCCTTCCCATGCCCCCACCGCCAAAGCCCTCTCCCTCCCACAAATCTACTGATGTCCCTGTTCTCTACTGTTGTACTTGTGTGCCTCACTCGCTCTCTCCCCATCTGTCTCCCGCTCTCTTTATTATATGTTTTATGTGTCCGATTATGTTTTTTTGTTTTTAATGTTAGCTCTTACACTAGCCTCGATCTTGTATACAAAAAAAAAAAAAACCCACCAGTCCCACGCACGTACCTTCATGCAATAAACGTCCTGAACATAACATATATCCACCACAAATCTTGTGATCACTGATTCGAGGCATGTTATGGTGGATGAATTCATAATGTTAAAGAGAGGTGATCCTAAAAGCATATGGTGAGCCTCAAAGCTTCTGCCATGGAGGTCAAGGGTGATTGAAGTATAGCATTAGTTAGTTGTACAGAGGAGTGGATTTGACGATACTGGAAAGGTGTAAGAAGGCCAGGAGAGGTGTATTTTGGAAAAGCTGTCAGGGCAAACACAAAATTAGTGTAAGGTTGAACTGGTCATGATGGCAGATGTGGTATCTGTTAAGGAGCTGCATCTGATAGAGGCAGGTAATTTCATTTCCACCATCTGATATTTTATTAGCCATTTATATTTATATTTTATTATAAAGACAAAGCTAAGGAGGAAGAGATGAGGAATAGTACTGAGGCTAAGTATGACCACCTCAATGATGAGTTGCACATCCACATTAATGTTTATGGCACCACTAGAAGAGGCTTATTGCAGAATGGGTCAGGCAGTGGAGGAGGTTAAGAAGTATTTGATTCCGGTTGGGCAAGAACAGTGCTGCGGTGAAGTAGCTTGAATCGAGGCCTGATCTCGATTTACCTTCGGGGTGATTTATTCATTTTGGCAGTGCCAGGATGTGGACACCTTGCCTGGTGTTCATGCTCATCCACCGATCGAAATGGAAAAATGAAATCCACCTCATTCAGCGGTTTATACATCATGAATACGTCGATGTTATGATTGTTGTTTGACGTGTGATTCTTGAACAGCGGTTGTTCAAAACATTTTCGTCTTCAAGAAGAATTGAGGAAAAAAGGCATTAACCGAACTGTTACCTTTTTATTTCGTCACCTTCAAAGTTAAAATGCTTGGGCATTCCTGGTGTGTACTCTGGTTAGAATAGGTACACAGTATCCCTGCGTGTCGTAAGAGGCGACTAAGAGGGTTGGCGTCAGGAAGGGCATCCGGCCATAAAAACATTGCCTCAAAAAGAAAACCATGACAATTACAACTACATATGGGCAGGGTACAGCCCGAAGTGGAGATCGGTTTCTGAGCTTTGGGACATGGAATGTAAGGACAATGACAGGGAGATCAGGAGAAGTGGTGGAAGTATTGGTCAGAAGAAGAGTGGACATATGTTGTGTGCAAGAGACGAGATGGAAGGGAAGTGGTGTGAGAATGGTGAAGGGTAGGCAGGGACAGAAATACACGTTTGTGTGGCAAGGGTGCACGGAGGGCGTGAATGGTGTTGGTGTCCTGTTTTCTGAGGAGTTTGTAGACAGTGTGACTAGAGTAAGTGATAGGTTGATGATGGTGAAAATGATGATTGGAAAGCTCTTGGTGAACGTCATCTCGGGATATGCTCCGCAGGTTGGTCGAAGCGATGAAGAGCAGGACAACTTCTGGTGTGTGATAGAGAAGCTGATGGAAAACGTGAAAGATGAGGAAGTTGTTGTGGTAGGAGGAGACCTAAATGGACATGTGGGAAGGAGTATGGACGGTTTTGAGGGAGTTCATGGGGGTTACGGAGATGGTGTGAGAAATGGAGAAGGTGAAAGGATTTTGGAGTTTGCTGATGGAGCTGATTTGTTGATTTGTAATACTCAGTTCCATAAAGGGGAAAATAAGCTTGTTACATACACGTCAGGTGGGTTGACGACAACCGTTGACTACCTGATGGTGCGTAAGGCGAGATAGGGGGCACCTCCTGGACACAAAGGTGATCCCAGGGGAGGAGGCTGTTTCACAGCACCACTTGGTTGTCTGCGACATAAGGGTGAAAGGTGCGAGGAGAGCTCGGCGGGTGAAGTACCAATCGAGAATGAAGGTGTGGAGGTTGAAAGAGGTGACAGTAAGGGAGGCATTAAAAGAGAGGCTGAGTAGGGTAGAGGATGATGTGGTTGAGCTTGAACGTAGTTGGATGTCAATGAAAGATCGTCTATTTGGAACCGTTGGTGAGGTATGTGGATGGACAAAAGGACCACCAAGGCACTCGGAAACATGGTGGTGGGATGATGAAGTTGGAAAGAGGATTGACGAGAAGAGGAAGAAGTTCAAGGAGTGGCAGAAGGCGAAGGGAATGGGCGCAGAAAAAGCAGAGCATGAAAGTTATAAAGCAGCCAAGAAGGCTGCAAAGAAAGAGGTAGCAAAGGCGCAGGAGGCATGTAGGAGAATGTTCGGAGAACACTTGGATTCGGAAGAGGGTCAGAGAGCGGTATTCAGGATTGCAAAGCAGATAGCGAAAGAGAGGTGTGATGTGGTTTGGGTGAGTTGCTTGAAGGATGAAGTGGGACAAATCGTTGTGGACCCAGATGGAATTAAAGGAAGATGGAAAAGATATATGGAAATGCTGTTGAATACAGAGAATGAATGGGATGGCAACACAGAGAGTAACCCAGTTTTAGGACCGGCAGAGAAGATAACTGAGAAGGAAGTTGAGGAAGTGATAAAAGCAATGAAGAGTAGAAAAGCGGGAGGGCCGACGGGAGTTGTGGGAGATATGTTGAAGGCAGCAAGAAGTTGGGGGTGTGAAGAGAATGACAGAGATCTGTAATCTGGTGGTGAAAGAAGGCCACATTCCAGTGGTTTGGGAACTGAGTACCCTCGTCCCTCTATACAAGGGGAAAGGTGACCCTCAGGAGTGTGGCTCGTACCGAGCGATAAAGTTATTGGAGCATGGAATGAAGGTATTGGAAAGGGTGTTGGAGAGGAGGATAAGGAAGAAGGTGAAGATCGACGAAATGCAGTTTGGATTTATGCCAGGAAGAGGAACGACAGACGCGCTCTTTATTGTGAGGCAGTTGCAGGAGAAGTACATGGAGAAGAGGAAGAAGTTGTTTCTTGGGTTTGTTGTTCTGGAGAAAGCATTCGATAGGGTTCCACGTGAAGTATTGACATGGGCATTGAGGAAGTTAGAAGTGGAGGAATGGTTGATCAGAGTAGTGATGGCAATGCACAAAAGAGAGCGCCCAGCTGTAAGGACGAAGGACGGGAACAGTGGTGAGTTTGAGGTGAAGGTGGGAGTGCATCAGGGGTCGGTACTAAGTCCACTACTATTTGTAGCTGTGATAGAGGTGCTGGCTCAGAACGTAAAGGAGGGTTTACCGTGGGAGTTGTTGTATGCAGATGATCTGGTGTTGATTGCGGAAAGTATGGATGGACTGAAGGAAAAGATGAACAAGTGGAAGGAATGTATGGAGACAAAAGGTCTGAAGGTGAATATAGGAAAGACGAAGGTGATGGCAAGTGGTAAAGCATGTGGTGAGGTGAAAAGAACTGGGAAGTGGCCATGTGCTGTGTGCAGGAAGGGTGTCGGAGTGAACTCCAATCAATGTACAATGTGCGCTGAGTGGGTTCATCAAAAATGTAGTGGTCTGAGAGGGTCATTAACCAGTGTGGCAGCTACATTCAAATGTAAGGTGTGCACAGAGGGAGCTGCAGATGGAGGAAATGTTGAGTTGGAACTTGGAGACGGCATGAAGCTGGAAGGTGTGAAAACATTTTGCTACCTCGGAGACATGCTGAATGGAGAAGGTGGATCAGACTCGGCAACAGTTGCTAGAGCGAGATGTGCATGGAAGAAGTTTTGGGAACTGAGTGGCGTGCTGATGAGGAGGGGAGTGTCGTTGAAGCTGAAGGGAAAGGTGTATGCTGCATGTGTGAGAAGTGTTATGATTTATGGGAGCGAGACATGGGTCATGAATGTAGAGCAGCAACGAAGGCTGGAAAGGGTGGAAATGCGAATGGTTCAGTGGATGTGCGGAGTATCGTTGAGAGAGAGAGGAAGACAAATGATGAATTGCGAAAGATGATGGGAATAGAGCCTGTGATTGATGCTGTGAAGAGGAACAGGTTGAGATGGTTTGGTCATGTGTTGAGGAAGGATGAAAGTGACTGGTTGGGAAGAGTGATTGAAATGAATGTAGAAGAAAGTAGAGGACGGGGAAGACCGAGAAAGACTTGGCTTAAGATGGTGGAAGAAGAAATGCGGGCAAGGGGGTTAACAAGAAGAGATGCAGAAAATAGGTCAAAATGGAGAAGATCGTCATGGGGACCGCAAGGCTAACCCCCGCTCTAGCAGGGGAAATGGCCTTAAAATGCATGTTGTTGTTGTGTTTGTTGTTGATATTTTATTAGCCCCCCATTGGACTTAGTTCAAAAAGGGGTCTTGTCCGTCAGTCCATCCGTCCGCAACCAGATTTTGTTCATACTTGGCACCAAGACAACACATGATGGTATACATAAGCACATCATTTTGTTTCGCGATACGATTAAAGATGGCCGACTGGCGACCATTTCAGTTGTAAAAAAAAACCCCTAAGTTGAACACTTCCTCAACCATTTCTCGGACATGCATTTACTGATGTTGTTCAAACTTGGCACACAGATGACGAATGATGGCTTACATATGCATATCATTTTTTTTTCGAGATTAGATCCAAGATGGCCGACTGGCGGCCATTTTGTTACTTAAACGTGTCCCCCAACCATGTTGATGTTCCCCAACTCGACATTCGCGGTCCCAACATTCGCGGGTTCTGCATATTGTCGGTTGATAAATTGGGATCTGCTTTCGGCAGCCATGTGCTTTGCATTTTCACGGCTTTTTGCGGCCACAAAAATATTGTAGCCATGCTATAAGCAAGCTTCACGGGATATCTCATCATTCACACTGTGAACATAGCTTCGTGGGAATCTGACTATTCATTGTGA